>NW_026636063.1:600000-1127500 GCF_028554395.1 Pezoporus wallicus | reverse complement strand
TCCAGCACCATAGGAGAGATGTAGTTATTAAATTTCAGCTGCTTATCAAACTGATATGAAAGTCATTTTGCATGATTGCTTTGCATCCTCAAATCTTCTGCTTTTATTTGCAGTGCATCTCTGCGCTTTCTTATTAGAAAAATACTCAAAGGATAAAAAAGCTGATAATATTATTCAGTTTTGACAATTAGGTAGAAATAACATTTTACGAAGCGCTTTTTTTATTGCAGCTAGTAGCAATAGCAGTGGTCCTCCTGGTAGCACTCTCTTCTGATGCTACCCAGGGTGATGCTAGCTTTACCCTGTAATGGATAAAGCCCTGATGGTTATGCTGGTATAGCTGTTAAGGAGTCTGAGCCAGGATGTCATTCTCAGTATCACAAACAGTTTACGTAGCCACAGCCTATTTTGCCTTCAGAGGTCTGTATTTTATGGCTTTTCCACTCCCCCTTTTATCTCAAAGGTTCACAGATAGACTGCAGCTTGCATCTGTGCTGAGAGGGGCAGGAGGAATAGCACCTTCCCTTTTACACGCCCTGGCCTGGTCTTGTTTGCAGCTGGTGTCCATCCCTTCAGGATCACTACTGAGTTAGCCACTTCAGCAAACCTATCTTTGTCTATTTATAATCAATCTCCCATAGCATTTAGCTGCCCAGGAACTGGCTTTAATTGTTACCTCCCCAAACTGTGGTTGCCTTCCAGATCAGCTTAATCTGTTCCTTATGCTTTGTGTGTGAATTTATGCAAAGCTGTGAGCATTCATGGGAATGCAGAGCCCTTAGAAGATGAGAGCAAATGATCCCATCTCCCACAACTCTCCCTTTCCCCACCTTGGGTTTCCACAACTTGATGCTTGGTTGGTTTTTTTTTTCCAACAAATGTTCCAACCATTTCTTTAGTACTCTCCCTGCCTTTTTCTGTCAATGCTTCCCCATGTCCTGCCAGGTTTTGCTCCTCTATGATTTAATTCACTCTCAGCAACTGTTGCAAAGCTGATGGCTCCCTAGCATTTATCTCTTTATCTTTGGTTGCTACCTTCTGTCCAGTCCTTTCATCTTGTACTCTCCATCTCACATAACTGGCCAGATGTCTGGCCACAAATTCAGCGTAACAAAAATTCAACTTCTTTGAGTCATTGTTTCTCCATCATTGTACAACATTATTTCTCTGTTGCATGGTTCTGGAGATTAACCCCATGCCTGCTCCTCACACTTTCTCTTCCAAATTTAATTTCTACAAATCAAGTCCCTGCTTTTCCAATCCTTACAAAGCATGTCTCCATCAGATTAAAAGACCTCCTTAGATCTTGCTGTCTAGATCTGGTATCTCTTCCCCAGGCTATCTGAACTTTCTCCTCTCTGAATAATTTCACCTCCCTAATGCTGTCCTCTCAAACAGCAATTTGCTCTGTGTATGCCTGCAGCTGGGGAGAGCAGTATCATATACTTCTTGGTGCTGAGAAGATCTGAAAGGACAAATTCTCCTCCATTTTGTTGCTGACTAAAGGAATTCTAGTGACCATCCCCATGTAACATGTCTTTGAACTAGCTTTTGGGCTGTCCTGAATTCAAAGTGGGATAGTTCAGACTGTAGCTGAGGGAGTGATTTTCTTTGGCTGCTAAATGATCTCAAGTACTCTCCCCAGAGCTCAGACACCCATTATAGTTTTGGTCCTGGGTACAGCAGTGGTTCTCACTTGGCATTAGAGACCATGCAGCTGTCACAGGAAGGTGCAGAAGCTGGAGAAAGGGATGAATTGTAGAGGAAATACTTCAAGAGGAGAGAGGAGAGGAATAGTTATAGTATCAGGAAAAATATTCTGACAGTGAGATATGCTAATCTGGGGAGGAAGGGGGGAACATCATCTCCTTTTCAGGATTCCTCATCAGAATATATTTATCACTGTGTTGTCCAAAATACTTTACAAATTCTAAGATATGATTGTTTCTTACACCTTGGCAAGGAACAGAACAGATGTCCTTATAAAGGACAATTTAATCAAGGAAAGATAACAATTAGGCAGGAGCTTGCTAAAGGAATAAGTAACTGCAACTCATGGTCAGACCAAAAACATAAAAGCAAACTGGCTGAGTTTTGCTGTGCTGATCTCTGACTTCCCAAAGTCTACATTTCAGTTTGCTATAGGTTTCGCACCAAATTTTACTTCACAGAAAGAAAGTAAAAAATATTTTCCTATTTCACTGGCTATAGACTAATATTTTCTCTCTGAAGGCTGATAACTTTCCATTTTCAACACAAAAAACAAAGACTGGTCACATGTTGAAAATATGTCTAATGTCCTTTGCAGAGTGCCCAGCACTATATTCCCACTTTGTTTCTAGAAGAGTAAAAATACAGTGTGTAGCAGGGCTGGTACCATGCTTCCATGCTGTGAAGATGTTAGAGCAGAGGGAATAATTTACAATGAATAGTTTAGGCAATAAGTTTAGTCCTCTTTCTGCTTATGGGATCTCCATGGGCAGATTGGGGTTTCCTTGAGTTTATTATGCAAAAGAATTCAACAAGATCCTTTTTCCTCTTTAAATATTTTTAATTACTAAGGAACACTTCTTTGTGAACATTTCCCAATCATTTCTTGAGCTTTGTCAGTTATGACTCCTTTGATGAGTCACATGGTATTGATTTATTTTTCCAATGTGTTGAGCGTGTAAAAACTTCTGGGGCACATATTCATGTATGTGAATCTAAGATCCAGTTTCCACCAATACTTACGCATGCTGTTCTGAAATTCTCTGTAAATAGCCACAATATTAATTGAATTATACAAATACCCCTAGAAAGCAAACACCACTAGAAGACAGTATGGTTGACGTGAACCCATTTCCAAATTCCAGTGAATGAACAATCGTTGATATTAATCAATTGCCAAATTCCAGGGAATGTAAAAGTGTTTGGTTTTGGTTTGGTTTCTTTTTTTTTTTTTTTTAAATAGCATTTACCAGCTATAACAGATTATAGGAAAAACATTGTTGTCTCACTGCTCTCTTGTTCATTCCATCCTGTGTTTCTTTCTTCTCATGAAGTAACCGTGGGAAGGAAATAGTAGCAAATCTTCCCCCCAAAAAACAGGATTAAGTAAATATCTTTGAGTACCAAATAGCTAGCTCCCATTTTTCAAACCCAGACTTAATACATTGCAATTGTACCTGGGTGGTCTAGTTCATTCAGCACCTACCTGCCTCCAGGATGAAGATTCAATTAAGAAATATAAAAGATAATATGGTGCTATAGGGACAAAAGTAGTTCTGAAACTCTACCCAGGATTTCTGTAAATAGAGGTACATTTCTTTGAAAGAAAACATTTGCTTTCAGAATGCAGCAGTTTTCTATTCTGTGATACTCCACTCCAAATTATAATAGAAAATGCATAATAGAGTGTAAGAACCAACAGATGAGAAAAATGCACCTTCAGTGGGAATTTCCCCTCCTAGCTACAAGATGCTATTCTCAAGAACCTCACTGTAGTTGCAGGCTGTTACTGAGTAACCCTCACCTTAATTCTTCATGGTTTTCTAGGGAACATGTGGGTTATGTCTCCGTGTTGCTCTGCCTTGAATGTGTGCCTGGTTTAAACTATTCCAGCCCTTTCAGTGGGTGATGGAAAAGTATTCTTCACTCTAAATCCAGTTACGTGATACAAGATTCTGCCAACATCCAATATCTTTAATTCAAGACCCCTAGCAGAGTGAACTGTCCTATAAGGACTTCCAAGTCTGGTACTGATTCACCTGTGCTTACACTGACCGTGTCTAGAACCAAATCTATCTCTCTTTGTTCTTACCTCATGAGCTTTTTGCTTTTAAGACTTAGTGATCCTACCCTTACTGCTGTCTATCAATGAACGTACTTCATGGCAGAGTAAGAAACACAAGACCAGGTTCTTTTTAACTTTGGTTTGAAACCTTTAGCTGGCAGCAGCCTAAGAAGTCATACTGTGCAACAGGTATCTTGGATCAGAAACTCTGCATCACCTATTTCCTATGCTCAGTCCCCCACCATTATTACTGAATTTCTGTGATGGTGACATCACTTTTTTGTCTTTGTGTTTTGCAGACTTGATTAAAATGGTAAAATGAGGTAGTACCCTTTCTTCATCTGGAAAACTGAAACAAAGATGTGAAAAATCATCAAATTTTGCCTACCCATTTTGTGAGATGAAAGACATGATTTTCCAAATAATTTATAACTGTGCAACACATAAGCAGGGCAGGTCAGTTTACCTTGCTTGTTGGTTGAGGGAGCTGGATCCTTCTGCAAAGTCTGCTTTTATTTGGGAGATCAACAAAATGAGGTGAAAAAGGTGGGTAACTGTGAACACTTCAGCATGAATTATTGTTTCTTCATTACAAGGGATATAAAGTGAAATCCAGTCCATCAAATGTAGTCCTAGCACTTGGTTTGCGCCTAAAGTTTTGGTAGTTTCTGAAGCAGGGCTGCTAAAATAGGTAGATAAATTATCTATCTAATCAATAGAAAACCTACAAAATAATTCTGCCTGTTTTAGGTTTTGTCCATAATAATTATGCTTCATTTGCCTTTATTAGGCAAATAATTGAAACTCCACTCTCAGAAACAGGATATGGTTGCAAGCAATAATAGGGTTAGATCACATTTTCCATGCTCTCAGTGCATGAGCTAGGAGAACCTGTTTTGCCCCCTATTAAGTCTGTTGCATCTAGCAGAGACTTACCCCATTCCTTCCTCTTCCCCTTCCCCCTGCTCCATCCCTGACATAACCAGTGCACATGTGAGGGACAGGGAGAAAATACAGGATTCAGTTCTTATTGGCAATCATAGAGCATCACCCCAAGTGGGCCAAAATGACACTGCCAGGGCAACTTTAACCAAGACATTTCCTGGTTTTTGAGTGCTGAACATCAGAAAGTCATTGTTTAATTTAAATTTCATGGATGAAATTCCCTTGTGTTTTGGAAATACAGGAATTGAACAAGCAAAAATGTCATTGTTACTGTTCTGATCTCCACACAAAACCGGTAGAGAGCTGTTATCTTCTGCAAAACCTGTTATTAGGCATGGGGTGGAAACATATTTAACAGAATTTACTGTTATTTTGCTAAACAGTGCAGTGAAATCAGAACTCAGGACTCGTTAATTTATGTTCAACAAAGGTGGATGGATTAGATTTCCTCTTGTTCCTTCAAAGCTGAAAATCTTTTTGCTGCCCTCCTTTCTTGTAGCATTTGTGAATACCTTTCTTCCTATTTTTTACTTTCCCATGAGCTTATATCCACCTCCTACTTATTTGTCACTCTCCTTATAGCTGTGGCCAGTGCTTCCCTCTTGCCTTCTTTTCTGCTCCCATGCCCCACATTATCCAAGAAAGGGCAACATGTAGGGCCATATTTCTAAATGTTCCTGCAAGTTCATTACAGCATGTTCTGGATCCTTCTATTTTTTTTATTTCTTTTTCCTTTTTCCCGATTGTTACGGCTAGAACATGTGCACATACCCATCTGTGCATGTGCATAAGCTCCTTGTCCAAAGTGGACGTTCTTTGTTATTAAACAGAAGCTTTGCCAAAGCCCCCTTATTTAGAGCTCTTAATTCTTCCCTTTCCTTATCCCTTTTTTGTGGACTTTCTATGTGAAACTAAGCTTTTTCTTCCCTCTGCATATACCTTGGACTACATGAGAAGCAGGGGAGAGTAAAGCTCTTTGCTGTTAGTCCTTGATCCAGAGACGCAGTGAACGCCAGCAAGCAGGAGCAAAGTCCTGCTCAGGTGGCAGGCAGGTGTGTCTTACTGGACCTGGTGTATACATACAACCTGATTGACACATTGAAACTGACAACTATAAGAAGCCTCTAGTGAGCATAAATAAACTTTTTCTTCTTTTCCTTTTCTTTTTTTTCTTTTTTTCCCAGAAGCCTTAACGTTGACCAGTTTTCAAGACCCAGTGTTAAACTGCAGAGCAGTTAATGAAACAACTGAAAGGTATAGTTACTTTTAACCATCAGTAAACGACACATTTTCCCCTAATCTTATTTTCAGAAGTGAATATTCACCTAGAACAGAGACATACCATAGAAAACTTCTGGACTGAATGTTAAATTCTGGAAAAGCACTACCCACTGGAAGCAGATTTTGCAAAACAAAATCTTGAGTCCCCTTCACTTTAGATGTGACTGTTTCCAGTGTTGGAGGAAAGCTAAATTTTATGTTAAAGAAAGATGCTGTATTAACAGCCTTTGAAAATTATCTAATTCATTATCAAATATAAGCTGGATCGTTTCCTTTCCCTGAGCTTGGCCTATCAATATGTGGCATTCCTAACATATGGGTGAGAGTGAATTTCTATCATCCTGAACTTTTACTATTTTAATTTCTCACCAGGATTTATCAGGAAGGTGAACAGTTTTCACCTGTTCCATGGGTGGAATTAAATTGTCTCCCTATAAGGAAGAAATATTAAATATACATACTGTAGATCATGCAACATCCTTCTGAGAATATCCTTCTGGGCATTGGTCACTGCCAGTAAATGTTGATTTCAGACAGGAGAAATATAATTATCTCCATTAAAAAGCTATACAATTAACAACACTTGCACACAGTGGAGTCCAGGTTACCATGGTATTGCCCTATGCCTAAAATAGGAAATAACTGTGGTATATCATATTCCATCTCATGGTAATTGCTACTTTTCTACTGACCACCCATGTAGCATTAAAAGTCTCCTGCCCAACTAATTCACCTATTTTAAAGCATATTACGGCTATATTTATTCTCCTTTCCACCTCAAATTATTAGTGCGCCAAGTACATAATGCTGGGTTTTCAGTTACCCCAGAACATATATTTATGTGATGAGTAAGAAAGAGCCGTTCAAGGTGGAAGAGGAAAATGGAAAAGAAACATGTTCATAGGATGGAGTTCAGGTGAATGTCTGGGGTGCCTGTGCGCAGTGGAAGAGAGATAGATGGGAAAGGACCAAAGGCAAACGTGAAATGTGAAAGGATCAGTGATGATTTTCTGAGTGCACAGGGATATGCTAGCAGAGGGGACAGGAAGAATAAATTCCACAAGATGAGAGATTAAGAAGATGGTGAAATTGTAGCTGACATGATGATTGAGCAACAAAGAGGGGCTAACTCTGAGCTGGATAGAAAATTTCTTTCCACTTCTTTCTCCCACAAGCAGATAAAACATGCCTCCCCCTGCAGGGAAGGCTAGGGACTGGTGGAAAATGGGTGTATGTATGGTGGGAACACATTCAGGAACAGAAGGAGGTATGTGTGTGGAAAAGGTGAGTGGGGAAAAGACAGAAAAAGGAAAAATAAATCAGTGAGAGAGGTGAGAAAGTACAGTGAAAAGCTCTTTGGGATGCTGGTAGGCAGAAAACAGAATTCAGCTCTCATATTACAGCAGTTGGGGGAGGATCAGTGCTGCTATACACAATCAGAGAGGGCCCTATATGCACTTGGTTGAATTTTGCATCTGAGATGACCCTGCCTTATTTGTGAGTGACTTCTTAAACATGCTGACATTCCAGCAGCCAAAGAAGAGCTGTGACATGCTTTCAAAAAGAAATACAAGAATATACCAGCTAATTAGTTTCCATTTTTTTTTTTTTATTTATTTTTTTTTCCCTCAGAACATCCATAAATATTTTCAAGCTTTGGGTTTGGGAATGGTCTCTACATTTCCTTTCCCAAAATAATGTTTTTAAGCATTGCATTTGCTCAATGGCACCCTGGTTTGAAGGACAATTTTCTAGGATATCTCCTTTTTAGCATCCTAGTCTCCAGTATGCATGATATTATACAAAGTTATGTTTGGGAATGTCCTTATCAAAGGAGGAACTGCCAGATTATTGTACAGGAGAAAAGAAAATTTTGAAAGCTACAGTAAAACTTGCCTGATAGTTGAGAGATTCAGGACATATTTCTGAACTTAACATAATTTTCACTTCAGCTTTACAGTTCACCTTTAACATATATCACCTTTTAAAAATATTTCCACAAGCATCGTGTGTTACCTTCAGAGTGTCAGCTTTAACAGTGAATTCACTGGCTTCGTTATCTGTTTAAGTAAGTTTAGCTCCTTATCACTGAAGCACTGCAATGGTGGCCATATTACAATATGCAGGTGGAGAGGCACGTAGGTACACAAGGAAACTGATTTAGCAACAGATTTCTGTGAGTTCTTGGTTTTGTGTATATGATTATTACAGATGTACACAGAGCTAAGGCACAAGGTATATTGTGTATAGGACAGGCTTTTGTAGGATTGGACCCACAACCAGCTAAAAGTGATAAAACATAAATCTAAGTTGGACTCACAGCATTATTTAAATGTGGCTCTTTGTATTTATAAACAAGAATATGTGGCTGTTGTTACAAAAGCTATTTCATTTAATGCCATCCTACATTCAGCAATTTAATGATTCTCTTAATTATTGAAACATTCATCATAGTTTTCCAATTGATTCATGAAGGGCTGGCTGCATTTCTTTAAGTCATTAATATAGTGACAAGGAAATTGACAGTCCTCTTGCTAACATCCTATCTCTGAACAGTAACACTGGGGATACAAGACCTTGAGTCTTTTTTTTTTTTTTTAATTTTTAAAATTTGTATTGTTATCACCAGCAATAACTATAGTCATAAAAGCCTCATTTAGTAGCGAAGGGAGAGAACGATATATGAGGAAACCCTAATTATCAATGGTTTCGATAGTAAAATCTGCAAACTACTATCTTCCTGAGACCACAATTTTTGTTATAAAACGGGTGATAAAGCAGAGATAATTCTAAATCCAAACACATATTATATGAAGTAGATAAACCCAAGATAAAAATTAATAGTGACCTCGCATGCTTGATATAAAAAATATAATCACGCATATATATCAGTAATGGCTGGAAAAGGAAAAGGAGATGCTTACAGGTGAAAGATTTATTTACAGAGTTCTAAAATGTGTTCAAAATATAATCTGTGGCACCTCTCTTCACTCCTTTGGCCTGATTTTGAGTGTTTTCATTACCTCCTGTGTGCAAAACAACTACTTTAAACATATTCATAAGTTGCTTTAAAAAGAAAGATTTATTTTTTTTCTTCTATCTCTTATATTTACAGACTATTTAAGTAAAGGCACAACTTTCTATGTCTCTGTTTTGTTGTTTTTTTGGTTTTTTTTTTTCCAACTATCTCTGTTATTTATGTCTTTTTTTTATAGCTTCTAAAATGTCAGGTGCTATCCTCAAAGACCTCTCTTGTATTCATCAGTTTTCTCTCAGGAGAGGTTGTCCAGACTTTGAAGCATACAAGGTCTTGCCTTAATACTTATATGAGTACTTCTGCCCTTGGATATTATTCTCATCTCCATGATACTATGCAAATTGACAGTTACTTCCCTGTGCTTCCAGCTAGGACTTCCGAATATATTGTGAGTAGCTGGAAAATAGCTAGAAAGGCTGTATGAGCAACAGAAGTATAAAAGTTCAGCCCTGAGCATGTCTCTGTGTGTGTGTATATGTGTGTATGTGTTTCTAGATGTGTGTACTAGTCATATACTGTATTCTGAAAAGTGAATCTGTTTCAATCAAGGCATTTATTTAGCTCTCACCAACTCTCTCTCTGAGTTAACACCCCAGCACACACAATGCTAGTGAAGGTGATTATCTCTGCTAGCATAATTCCTCCGTAACATCTGCTTTCGCCCATAACACTCCACTAATTTTTCCCTCATTTCATTACACATAATTTTCTTTCAACACAATCTACATGTATTAAGTGGTAATGACTTTCCAGTTAAGAGCAAATCGACGCCAAGGGACCCCCCCCTCGATTGCCTGCCGTGCCTGACTCCGGCTATTAAAGATAAATTTGGTGCCTCAAAAAGCTGCAGTAAGCTAATCAATCAATTAAGCGGTTAGGACATACATTATCAAAATTCCACAGCGCGGGGGTGCATGAGAGCGTGCTGGTATACTTGGTATGATTTTAGGAATAAAAACAAGAGAGAGAAAAAAAGCAAGCTACTAATGAATACAATTTGAGGTTGAAAGTCAATATTCAGTGTCTTCTGAAATGAAAACTCTAGCTACTACACACTACTGATAGCAACTTCGGTGTCTATTGCTTGTACAATTTCTTTTGCAGCCTTTGTACCTAGTGCAATTTACTAGTGATATCAGAATGAAGCTGATGACACAGTAAAATCTATTTTTAAATGATATGAGGATTCTGGGGGAGTGTATGCCATTCACAGTTAAGCAGGGTGTTCTCTCTGTAACTTGTCATTGTGTCCCTTGGTACTGCCACAGCCTTAGAACCCTGATTAATATTCTGTATTATGTGTGTTGCAAAAAGGTGGTTTAAGGATAGAATGGCAGCCATCACAGCCTGTTGTGTCAAATTTTATCTTCAGCAATACTCTAATATTCAGTCTAATTTTGGGGGGTATTTAAAACTAGTAAGATAAATTATAAAATAAACTGTAAAATGGCTTTGACTTTTTTGTCTACTAAAAAGCAGTTCCTAGTGAAGTGACTTTGCAGGAATGACTTACAAAACAGTTTCAACATAACCAGAAAAAGTTAAGTTCACTGATGACTGAGTTACATTTAAGTGCAAGGAAATAGGGTAATTTCAGAACAATACATAATATCACTAACAACTCCTTCATTGCCATGTTTTACTTTATTATCTTTGGCATGGTGTCATTCCTTGTATGGAAAAAATTACTTAATCAGTTAGAGGCTTTTTTTTTAATGTAAAATATTTTCTTTTGCATTGTGATGAACTGCCTGTGCGCCAATATTTGGCTAAATGCTAAGGAAATTGAAGCAAAACCCCAAAGAACATAAGAATTGTACAAGCAATCTTTATAGCTCTTCCAGGACTAATACAAAAGGAGAGTTAAACAGAACTTTATAGCAGGATTCTGAATAGTACAAAATATGACAAAAATTGTAAAACTTATGTTTTTAAAACAATCAGTAAATCTATAAAATAGAAACTGTAAATGGATCATTACAAGGATTTGCCAATTACTTTTCCTGTCAATATTAAGCATTTTGCCTAAAGCTTTGTTATTGTAGTATATTAGTTATTAGCTAAAACAACATGGCAAAACTCCCTGCTTACTTTCTCAGAGCATTTTCCTTAATTTCTGCAAATTACATTGGAGCATAGTCAATGCATACACTTCTGCTAGTGGAAAGAACATAACATCTTTTTACTGTCTAAATAAATATTTCTTAGCAAAAAAAGAGGCAGGTTGTCAAAGACAAAAAGGGTGGTTTTGTTATGTTTTAAAGTATAATACAAATAAAAGAGGTAGCTCAGTGACTTCTTTCTGATGTGTTTGTGTAAGGAAAAATGCCATGAATAAACTCTAAAAAGAGCACTATAAATGTACACAATACATGCAGAACACTTAATCCAAGCCCTGCATGTAAAATACAATTAGAGAGAGTTAATGGCAAATATAGTGAAATAAAAAATCTACCCACGGAGACTATACAAGTGCATCCTTCAAAAAACCCCAACACCAGCATGTTTCAATAATATGATGCTGTCCTTTCCTTTGTGGCATTCTCCATTGACTAGGCTGATAATGAAAAGGTGTCAGGGAGATTCACAGTTTAGAGTTGTATTTTCTTCCTTTCTTTTGTGTGATTGTTCTGCATTTATGGCTGTTTTCCTGCCTGTGCTCTGTATGGAGAGTATGAAATATTTCAGAGCTATGTTTTCTTGTGAGATGTAGAACTGAATTTGACTTTGTTATCATTACTAGGAGCATGCAAGTTTAAGTTTATTTGGTTGAAAAAGACACAATGATGTTGCTCTTCCTGATATAGGAACAGCTATATTGGCTTTTATAGGATTTTTAGTGCAGGCTTCTTCATCTGTCCTGCATTTGATAGCTACTCTATCATCTGGATTTTTTTGTTTGTTTGCTTTTGTTTCTTACCTGTTCTCATTTTGGAAAAAAATCATTCTGATTTATCTAAAGCACATCAAAACATCTTTATCTATTCACACTGAGTGAGAAATTCCTTCAGATTGAGAAGGCAGGGGGAGAGAGGAGGGCAGTGAGGCAAACAATAAAAAAATCTCAGTCCAAACCAGTCTGCCTTCTCCTTTTCTGCAGTGTATGTAATGACTGAACTTTTGACTTTAAAGTTTTTCTCTGGTGCAGTACTGTGGAAAAAGACACAAATAAACAAACAAACAAAAAAGATCCCCTCTGTGCAAAGACGGGTCTAAGGCAATACCTAGTGAGGAGAATTTTGGGGGGGGGATTGTTGTTGTTTACTTGAAGCAAATAAAACACCCACCTTAAACCCGTCCTCTATTCAGTTCAGCAGCACCTCCATACTCCAATAAACCGTTTTCATTCCATCTGGCATGCGTTTGCTCTGAAGACATTTTCCTGTCAATCTCTCCTGCCACATTAAAAATCTGTCGTTACTATTGCATTGCCGCCTGGCTCCTGAGATTTGTCTGACTGCTTTATTGCTCCTCTCTTTTTTTTTTTTCCTGCTACAGCCGAGAAGCAGAAATAAAGGTTTGTTGTTGAAACATGGCCGCAAGGAAAGTAGGAGGCACACATCTGTCAAGGTATTACCTTTCTTCAACCAGGGATTAAGGTGTTTTACTGCTCTCGCTACTGAGCAGTCACACTGAATAAATTTTCTCAGTAGAACATAAAAATGAACTCATACATTTTGAACCGGGTTTCATTCTTTCAAGCCAACCCATATAATTATGCAATGGCATCAGTGTTCAGGGGAAAAAGAAAAGTCAGAAAGGTTTGTGTGTGTCCCCTTTCTCCCTCCTGCACCACCCTTCACATTTACATTATTTAAATGCTTATTAGGAGGGCAAGGCTGAGGCAACTAGTATTGGGAAAAGAAATATTTTTTTTTACTCTTCCTTTCTGCTGTTACTGGATCCCTTGCAAGGTCAGATGGGGTACAGGTCTTCACTCCCCATGTTTTATCTCTGTGCTCACAATATATGCCTGGCTGTGAATATTCACTGTTAATTCACATAGAAGCAAGTCAGTAGAATTGTGATTACTGAAACACTGTCTTTTGAAGGAAACTGGCAACATTAGCTGTTGTGTACCCTTCCCATTTCTGCTGCAGACATTAACTTTACAGTCTCAATGGTACAAATGAAAACAATTTAAAAATTCAATATAACCAGTGGAGGTGGTTGTTACACCAAGACAGAGCATGTCAGAGTAGACATCTAAAGCAGAAGGGGTTATCTCACAAAATAAACATTAGGTGTAGGCAAATGAAGGATCAAGTCAAATATATCTATGAAGGGGAACAATATATGGTGCTTTATGGATTGGGTTTTGGTGTTTTTTGTGTTTTTCTTTTTTTATTCTGAAAAACGGTAATGAAGCTTTTAAGTCTGAGGACACCCCACAACAGAAGGACTAACCTCAGTGCAGGAGCCATAAACCTCTCCCAGCTTTGAGGAGACAGCAGTTAAGAAAGTACTACAGAGTCAGAAATCACAGCTCCACCCACTTCAACCCAGAGAAGACATGAGGAAAAGTGAGCATTCTGAAATCTTACTCTCCTATCCTTGGTCCCAGCTCCTTCCCAGGGCTAAGTCGCATGGCTGAATTTACAGCTTTCTTATGCCAGGACAGCACATAGGAATGAATCAGGCTGGACTGGGAGGCAAAGCTCCATTCCTAACTACTTCCAGGTTTTAATTCTTCAAAAGAAGGGACCATCTTCTTATTCTGTGTTAGTATAACAACTCACACAATGAGGGATTTAGGGCTGTTATGCAGTGCTTCAGTGCAAATTATAAATATTAATGTGCCCATGGAAATATTGTTCCTTCAGATGCTTTTTTTTATTATGGTTTCCTCAATGACTGTCTGGCTTAGACTGAATTTGCAAGTAGTTGATCCGTAGGAGTAAATACATAGAATGAAATGATTAGTGTTGAGGACCCCACATCCAGTCTGTATGTCTTTCAAGGTGTTACCTCACCTCAAACTTAATTCTATTCTAGTGCCATGGACTGGATGCCCATTAGCGAGTACATTAGGTGTGCTTCCAGAGCACAACTTCTGTATTAATTTCGTCTGAAACTCAAGCTATGCTCCCTGAGCCCACTCTGCAGTGAAAACCACACTGCTCTCAAAACACTGGTGCAAATGTAGCTGATGCCTTCTCTGGCAGCCCTAATGTCTGCTGGATCGTGCATGTGACTGATGCTCCTCCACGTGCCTGCCTTAAAGACAGGGCGCTGCCTGGTGGTACAGAGGAGCAGTGCATTAACCTGCTACACCTAGTGAATTCTGCAATGCGTATTTAGTGGAATACAGATCATTTACAGAGAATCAATGAAAAAAAAAAAAGAGGGAAAGAGTGAGAAAGGTAAATATATACCTTTTCTTAATCTTTGCCTTTTTTTTCTTTTTTTTTTTTTTTTTAGACAAAAGTACTCTTAGTGACTTTGACTTATACAAGCCTCAGGGAACTTGAAGCCTGTAGCAGTGTCACATTGACTGTTAAATACAGATTATTTGCACAGGTCTGGGTTTTTTTGGTAGTCTTTCAAAACCACGTTTCAATGTTTTCCTCCAGAAATGTGTGTAGTGGTGATGGTCCTTTACCTACTGATTCCTCCTCTCACAGCATATATAGTTCAAGGTTAAAAATGTTGTCAGTAGCTGCAGTTTCATTTGCAAAGCCTGTCTGAAGTGGGCAACTGCTTTATACCTTTGGGTATGTTTAAATTACATATCAGGATCCAGATCAAAGCTGGCAAATGGCATCTTGCCAAGACAATTTAAAAATCAGTTCGTATTTGTAGGAGACAATCATAAGGGGCCAAATATTCAGAAAACATGAAGCTACTGACAGTCCTTATGGGAACTCCAGAGTTCATTTTTCTTTTAAACAAAAAACCATGGCTTCTATTTTTATTTAAACAAAATTTCAAGTAAGAATACTTGCATTCAAGAAGAATGCAAGTAAAAGGAACTTCATATTTCAGTCCTCAATTAAACTGACCACTTGATTTTAATTACCCAGGAAAAACATGGAATTTTTTTTCCCATGGATGAGGAACCTTCACATCCAATCAAAGCAGCTTGGGGTTTGAATTTAAATATGCATAATTTCTGGTCCAAACAGAGGGATGTAGATGATAAGTATCTGAGATGGGGATCTGGGCCCTACAGTTTGATCTGGTTCTTGGGGTTATCTGCCTAACCATGGTTGTACCTCATCCAGTCAGCCAGTGGTTATCAAAGCCTTACATGCAGTTGCAGTGGAACAAGTCCACTGCGTGTGCTATCTTCATTCTGGGAACCAACTGCAGATACACAAGGCTTTAATGAATCAACGATCTGTGCTGCCTACAGTTTATTAATTAATACCTCCTCTCAAAAAAAAATAATTTAAGATGCCCTCACACAATAATTTTAACTTTCATACTCTCATCCTAATTAACATAGAGCCACTCCCTTCTCTGTGCATTTAGGTTGTTCCATCTTCACCTGATTTACACTCTGAATTAGTATTAGTAAAATTGAGACCCACTTCAGGTATATACAAATAATGAAGGGCCCTTTCAGTAAAACTAAACATATTCATCTTCTTCTTCCCAAACAGGAATGTGGAATTCATTTATCCCACTCTCATATCTGTCTCTATCATGCCTGTCCACAAAGGAATGTCAGCTGACCAAGGCCCCATACTGCCTTTAGTGAGGGAAGAACAGAGGGAGTTTGTTGATGCAGTAAATTTTGAGGGATAGAAAGGACAGCAAGTTTCCCAGTGTCAAGGCTTAGATTCATATTTTTGTCTGCTATTTTCTCATAACATCTGTCTCTGAAAAAGGGTATATTAACTTCTGCATGGGATATCCAACACCTGAACCAGAACTACAGTAAGGAAGCATCATTTCCTTCAGTTACATCAGTTGAGCCTTTTAACATAGATGCTGCCTTAGCATAGTTAGGCAGACATTTATTAGTAGTTCACATTCCCATTAGCTCCAGCCAACATGCTCCCATGATTAGTCACAGGTCTATTGAGATGGCAGCTGTACCCATCACTTGAAGGGAGCAGGATGGACAGCAAGTCATTAGGGAAAGACATCTACTGATCATCAGTGAGCTTGGAGAGAGACATATTCTACTGCAGGCCTCCTGCTTTGTTGTTGTCTCTGTGATACTGTGGTCACCAGCCATATGAGTAAATGAGTAACCCAGCGGAAGGACCAGAAGAGCAGGCGCAGTGATGTGTACATGGGAAACCCACATGGGAGCTCTCCCAACAAGACTGCTCCTCACATGCTTACAGTTGCTCACATGTTGAAGCATCTTCTCTGTCACAGTCTCTCATCTCTCCACTGCCAGGGAGGAAGTAACACGAATGATTAATACAGAGAGCTGCGGGCAGCTCTCTCCTGAGTCTGTTCATTTCTACAGAGCATGCACCTGTGGGTTGCCTTTCCTATCTCTCTCTGCCTCTCTTGCCCTCTGCGTTGCTTCTAGGTTGGGGTTAGGGAGGCAATGGTCTGAGAAGGCAGATCTTTCCACTTGGGACGAATTTGCACTGCTGATGCACAGATCCCAGTGTTGTCCATCAGAAAGCTGCTGCATGCTCCATTGCAATCAGCAATGCAGCAGACATTTAGCAATGTCTTCCAGTGGCTGCAGTTTATTACTTTTCCCCCCAATATTAATCAAAAGTGATATCGACAACATTCATTGATCACAAAATATGGGTTTGGGCAATTAATTTTCTGAATTAATTTCTGAAGTTCCAATCAAAACTGAATATTTTTCAGCATATATTCTCCCTCAGTTTGTTTTTGTTTCCCATATGAAAAGTGCTGTCTCCCTGATGAGCCACGTTGGTTAGCAACTTAAAACAAAAACCCTAAAACTGCTCTAATCTTACCTGGCTCTTTACATGACCAGAGTTGTTGGGAAGGATGAGAGGTATTTTTTCTTTAAACCTGTCCTGCACCCCTCAGATACCACTGCCGGCATATGTCATAACAACCCTTACAACTGACTGCTGCAGGTAGCCATCAGGATGTGTTTCTTTTTGCAAAGCAATGCGTACTTTTGAACCCAGTGCTGTGTAAGGGAGTTTGACCAGCTCTCAGGATGCCTTCAGTGTCTTCTACAGGTGGGCCCTGTGCTGGCACTGTGCTCAAATGCTTATGGATTACTACACAGGATCTGCAAGGATAGATTGGTTTCCTCTTCAGAATACAAGTGTGAACTGCAAAAGCCCTGATGGCCACTCTGATCTCTTTGCCTGCACATGGCAACAGCAACAAGTTTTATTATGAAACATAAGAGCTCTCAGCCGACAGCACAGTGAAGTGGCGGCCCTTGTGTCTCAGCTCAGGCTGAAATCAGCCTGGAAACCCTCAGGTCAGCTTACCCAGGGAAAGGAGTTGTGACATTTCCCTCTAGAGGGTGACTGTAGCACCTCAAGAGGCACTGGGGCTTGGTGGTTGTTTATCTCTGCTCTCTGATGCTGTGTCCTGCAGGGCATATTAAAGTCCATGAAATAATGATGAAGCAGAGGGGTAATTAAAAGCCACAGTGACATTGATCTGCTGAAATTTCAGAGGGAGCTCGGGGCACGCAGGGAGACTATCCATCTTACCTCATGCAGGGCCAGCTTGATTGGCCTACTGAGTATTGCAGATGGCGAGGCTCCTCACCTGTGGCCAGGAGGGCTCCCAGTGCAGCAGCCCTACTGACTTCACATGATTGCAAAACAGGAGGATGGGGAGCAAGTGGTCACAGCTGCCACAGGCTGTCCTTGCAGAGCAGCAGAGAAATCATTTAAAGATACAGGCTTGTTTTCACATTCTTATTCTTTTTAATGCAAATGGTAAACTCTGTATTTTTACGTAGGGACAGTTTCTCCTACTAAGAACCATCTGGCTTTCAAACTTCTTTGCTGTATTAATTTGGTCAGTATTTAGCATTGATTCACAACTAGTTCCTTTGATTTCATGTACTTTTCATCAGTTTATTTTCTTTCTTAAAAAAAAATTCCAGGGGACGTTTCACATCAACCTCTAAGTGGATTTTCATTTCATTTTCTAATTCACCGAAGCTTAATAAAAGTTAAATTGGGATTGATGACTTTCCCTCAGATAACAGGATATCTTTCTTCTGTTTGGGCTTTAAGTATCTGGGATCTTGACCTGTAGCTTAAAGATTATGGGTTTGAAACTTCTTGAGAAACTGCCTTTATGTCAGAGAAGTGAGAAGTACAGAGCTTACTAAGTTAACAGTGATGTCATAGCTTTCTTTGGTAGCTGGCATCTTCTATACATCATTATATAATCACAGATTCTTACATTCTTTTTATAAATCCCAGCCTATTTTTTATTCTTTGCTTCCTCCCACTTCATTTGCTACTGACGGCTGCTGCTAAAGTTCCCTTACTTCTCTCAGAAAGGAAGTAGGTTAAGAACAAAATGAAGAACTCTATCAGATTAAGTCAAACATGTGGGGCCTACTGAGAAATCATGCATCTTGCAATAGTACCAGCAAAACAGCTTACTTTGAAGGCTAAATTGCTAAATATATCTAGAGACTTCTTTGAGCTGAAAGCAGCTGTCTTCTGCATGTTTTCAGTTGTTAGACTCCTGATGTCCCAAATAACACAGTCTCATAAAGGGTCGAAGTTGATGCAATCAGGATAATAAAATTATTCTGACAAGGCTGCAGTTTGTACTTAGTTTATAATTAGGAGTCTGCTGTCTCAGGTTAAGATACTGTAAAGTTCCAATGAATTGTTAAGTTATTCAAAGCACTGTGCTGCTACTGAACCAAGAAAATATTGTGTCCTAAAAATATCTTCATGTAAACACGTCAGAAATGAAAGGATGGGAAATCCAGAGAAAAGCCCTCTAGAGTTGTGTTTTCTGCACATGAAAATGGTAAGACTTGGCAATTTTTCATTTGAAGCTGACAAGGAATTATTATTCTTAAAAATAAAGTGAACCAGAGCCTCAGTCAGCATGCGTATTAACTATTCTGGGGTAGTTTTTACAAATCAAAGATCATGTGGTCTGTACTTTTAAAGTAACAGAAACTTCCTCTGACCAAACTATTTTATATTAAAGATAAATAAATAGATTCTTTGTGACTTCTGATTGGGAGGGCAAATCAATACAGATTTATGGTTTTGGATTGAAGTTCTGATTCTTGTAACACAGAAACTAACATCTGTCTTTGTGACCTGTTTGCATACATCCAGTTAAGCTGCCCTTTTCCATGTCACTGTTTTAAATCTAGAAGACATTGCATTTTTCCAAAGACGTGAATTCACCATGCAGCTCCAAATGATTGCCCAACCCTCAGTCACAGTTGCCTACAAGAGTATTAATTTTATATACCTCTCCTCCCTACAGTGAGAAAATAGAAATGTTTTCATAATTCCCTGCTATGAAGGCCAAAAAGCTGAAGTAACATAATAACTGAAGAAAAAACTTGTTAAAGACTCATCTGAATTATTGTCTGTACTAATATTACATTGAGCAGACTTTGGGAATTTTCTAGTTTGAAAAAGCTCGATAGCAGAACTAAATCCTGTGCAATTCTATGACACTTTGAGTGTGCTCCTGAAAAAGCAGATTCCAGAATTAGAGTTGGTTTTGCTTTTTTACTTTGACCTGGGTTGGAAGAATATCCTATATGCTACAGTATCTGAAGACATTTACTTTTCATGTGTAGAAATGTAGCAGTTTGGTCATTTTAAAATACTTTGTATTTATTATAAGTTGTAAATGTAATGTGTGAATTAGTATAAAATGTGAATCAGGTACACATCTAAGGAACCTAAAATTCAAATTTATCCAGCACCTCACTCACTCCCCTAGCTGAGGAAGTGAACTGCATTTGAATTTTATGTCCACTATTGCCAGCTATCAAACTATAAAAATCCAGAATGAGCTCCCAAAAGAATGTGAAGCTTGTGTAGAAATCATGAGGTTTTTTTAAAGCCCATCTTAAATATTGTTTTGTTTCTTTAATAAAATGGTAAATCTACTGAACCTTTCAGGGTTCTTTTTTTTCAAACTGTTCTTGGCAAACAGGGTAGCTAAAATGCTCATATTACTAAAATAAAATTAGTGTTTTTTTTTTCTTTTAAACCTATAGGTGTTAATAACAGTATCAAAGATGTTGTGATTCCTGATGAAATCTGAAAAACTGGCTACACTGTCTTAGCTGTCCACAGTGGGAAGGCTTGCAACACTGACTTCTACTCTGTGTCAGTATTTACTGCTCTTTAGAGCAGTGGCCTGGAATTCGGGACCTGATTTGTAATTGCAGTCAAGCTTAGTGTTTTGGGTGGTTTAGGAACTGTTCTGTGTCAATTTTCTGTACAGAGCTGGTTAAGGTGTGCTGAATGTGCAGATTTCTTTCAATGTAATTAGCCCACTGCTTTCTTTTTGCTGATGCACCCAGGCTCTTCCATTGCCACTGCATGCTGTGTGCTCACAGCTGGGAAGTGAGAACCTTTCCTCTGAAAATTTCTTTTTTTAATATCAGTTAGGAGAGGGAGCGTTGCAGGGCCACTAAAATATGCATTTGTACAAGCCTATTCATCTCTCAGTAACCTGAAAAATATTTTTCCAAAGTTAGCCTTAAACATTCAGCTCCCAGGTGGAATCCATGGGACATGTTCAGTTGGCTGAAAAATCACTTTCAAAATTAGCATGTCTGCATTGTAAGATATGATGTGTGGTTTCTCTCTTGCCTTAGAAGGAATGAAAGCGTAGACTAAAAGGGATGAATCTTACTATGCTTCACAGAATTGCCTCCAAAAGGGCAGGACTGCTTAAAATATTGATTTCACCTTTGCAGCACCTTTTTCTCTCAGGGGGATTCTCCCAAAGCACCAGATTTTCCTGATGAGTCAGCCCAAATGCCTCTGGCCACAGCCTATGGAGAGAAAAACCTCAAGACATCCACTGAATGAAAGTCCCAGATGCAAAAGTCAGAACTTTCGTATATAATTTTCTGATATATTAAACAGGCTTCATACCAATTCCAGACTCCCATGGAAGGCTTATATTTCATCTGTCATACTGTAGTTATAAACCAATGAGAAATGTCCAACAGCTTATACATTTTGGCTAAGGCAAATAAATTAACTAAAAATGTACCACACCAAAATATTTTTATAGGGCTTGTTTCAAAATTAAGAGATCATAGTCTGATGTTAAGGCCATGGACAAGCCACTGAATTGCTCTCTGATTTAGAAAGTCCCCATCTATGTAATATTTCCAAAGGTTTCATAAAGATATTAGTCATGAAAATTTTGAGAAGGTACAGAAATAATCATGTTTATTACCAATATTATTTGCATACATTACTGGCCCTAGGCTTAACTGAGCCTTGGTACACAATGCATAGTCCTTCACTGCCACAGAATTTACAGTCTAACAGGGATAGAAAAACTGGAAAGGGACTTTTCACAAGGGCATGTAATGATAGGACAAGGGGGAATGGCTTCAAACTGAAAGAGGGTAGATTTAGATCAGATATTAGGAAAATAATCTTCACTGTGAGGGTGGTGAGACACTAGCACGGGTTGGCCAGAGAAGCTGTGGATGCCCCATCCCTGGCGTTATTCAAGGCCAGGTTGGTTGGAAATTTGAGCAATCTGGTCTAGTGGGTGGTGTTCCTGCCCATGGCAGGGGGGCTGAACTGAATAATCTTTAAGGTCCCTCCCACTCCAAAGCATTATATGATTCTATGAAACATCTGTGGATTGAGCATCATCAGATGAAATTGCAGTCCAGTGTTTAAGTCTATATCTCATTAAAATAAAACTTTCCCACCGTTTGGGCTCTTAGCTTTCACCCCTATGCTGGATAGCCTACCTGGCTATCACTGACAAATGCCACGGGTTTAGTGGCTCAGTGACTGCGATGGCAATGGTGAGGATAGAGTGTTTACCGAAGCCAAGTTCCCCTGATAAGGAATGGGACTCCACTCACCTGAAGACTTTTCTTGTGCTGTTATCATCTCTGTATTCCCCTTCCCAAATGTCTTCCCTGCAGGGACTTAACAGGCATCTGTGCTTTCCCTCCTGAGATGATCAACCCAGTTCCTAATTGACCAGAGCACCCAGTCTGAACTTGTGTCTTCATCTCACAAATGAGTCCCTATGGCAACTGGAACCCATTGCACAAGCCTAGAAGAAGGATTAAGAAAGAGGTGAACAAACATCTTCTGTACATCACACAGAGCACTGCTGTGTTTTGTACAATCTATTCGGTGTGTACGGAGTTGTATCAGTGGAAACCTATAGTTTGTTATCAATATGCTCTACTCCTGGCAGAGAAGAGGTATGGAGAGGAAGTGGAAACAGGATGGGAAAAATACCCAGATGGGAAATGCATCTCTCATGGGAAAATGGTTTTCAGTCATCCAAGCAACAGCCTAGCCCACGGAAAAAAGATTGCTCTTTCCAGCTGTTATGCCAAAAGAAAAAATAAATTTTAAAGGGACAACTGCGTAAGTCGAGCATATTTTTATCACAGCCTTTCTCACAAATTACTTACCACACTCATGTTTCTTATGAGGAGTCATTTTAATATTTAAACAGTCATACACTTCTCCAAAAAGTGTTTTCTGAAAAACCAAAACCATTATTATGTTAAACTCCCACACAGTTTGTTTTAAAAATATCTTTAAATACTATTAAAGAACAATCATTATGTAGGTTTATATCTTATGAGTGAGAAGCAGAAACCATCAATGAATCATATTATTCCTCCAAATGTAACGACAACATGATCAGCTACCACAATAACAAAAAAGTTTATGCTTGCTATGCATCTATTTTGCAGACAGTTTCCTGCCTTGAAATCTGCATAATAGGTAAGCTGTGGCAAGTGTAATATGCTATTTACTTTCCATCCGCTATGGATAGCCTGGCATGCTTGGTCTGCTGCATTGCTCCTCCTTTAGGTATGGTTCCTTGTTGACATGTATAGCATCCCTGAATAAGCAAATAATGCTTCTGCAAAATCTAGAATCTGCTTCTGAAAAATGTTGCCAGATAGACAAAGATAGATATTTAAATTTTTTACTGTCATCCATTATGTTTTAGGGTTTTCTCTAAGTTAAATACAACAATTTTGGTTGCAGAAAATATTTTCTGTTGTATGGTGCTTTGCAGAGGGAAGTGACAACAGGATGTTACTGAGGGAAGAGAAAGATTGCAAGAGATAAGGAAAAAACACCATGGAGATCAATATTTAATCTATAATTATGGTGTACAGTATGTACTGTGCATTTTTTAAATTTAACTTGGCTTTTACTATTACTCAGTAGGAGGGGAACAGATACTGAGAGCCCTGGATAGCAACCATAAGAAGCCTGTTTAAATACACATATTTTCAGATCTATGAGTCCAAGAAGGAATGCATTGTAGTCTCTCTGATCTTTTTTCATGTTGGAAAATCTGAGAGTTTTACCTGGGAGATTTAATTTCAGGTAAAAGAATTTGTAAAATAACTTCTAAAGTTTATGCTGCATAGGATTGTGATACATATGAAAATGAAAATGTTTCTGTCACCCTGTTTTTGAATAAAGAAACAATGTGCACATCACTTTTCACAATGGAAATTCTGATGGTAAAAAGAGTTATAAATAAATACTAAGTCAGGCCCCTGCATGGGAAAGCCCCCATCCTCTGTGGGTTTCAGTCAGGAAGTGTGAAGGTAGAAAAAACTAATTCTGCTCAGTGTTAGAAGAAATTACAGTATTCCTGGTAGCTCATATTCATCATGAGTTCAAAAGTGCTGTGAATGTATGCATATACTTGTATTTCTGTGTCTGTCCTCTTATATGGGCATTTATGTGCCACTTCCAGCTTTTATAGACTATAGCTTTTACTGAAAGCCTTTGAAGTTAGCTGGCCAAAAAATCTTAGGCACCAGGGGGAGGAAAATTATTTTAAGATTTTTAAAATTACATTATCAGGTATCATCTGCTTGCTAATGAAGCTTCAAAGTTATTTCCAGGGCAGAACTCTGCAGATTGCTCCAGAGAAAGAGTCCAATGGTCTATCTAAAAACCTCATTCCATCATTAATGAGTGCTTAACCCCGGCATATTTGAACTTGGACTACATGACCAGTAGTCAATTTTCACTAACAAGTTTTTTTTTGATCCTGAAAATCTGCAGCCGTGTCATCAGCTCCTTCTTAATTATACTGTATTCTTTACATCTGTCCTGCTAAATAACTCTAATTGAAATAGCACCGGCGTGAATTTTTGTAATGTTCCCCCCAAGACATCCCGAAAGTGAATCACACGAGAAAACAGACTGAAGTCACAGCTGGAAGCACGTCAAGGATCATTTCCATTTTTACATGATTAATTTGAATTTAATATCTTAAATCAAAACCTGATTAATTTAAATAAAATTTTGATGGTGCCCTGCTTCTAATATACATTGCAGTAATTAGATTCAGCTTAATGTGATTTTTTTTACGTAATTAAAAAAAAGAGTAAGTCAAGTGTAACAATGCCGAGTTGGTACAAATCTGTCCATATATATACATACACATACACAGACACACACACATGGGATTTAGTTGAGACGTTGCTCAGGTACAGGAAAGATCACAGCTGGATGTCTGTACTATAGCTCACTTTATGGCATATGTAGAATATTTCATTTCTATTTCACTCCAATGTGAATAGCTGCTTCTTAAAAAAAAAAAAAAATAGTGACAGAAAAAGGACCAGAGAAATCAGATCAGTGAGTTAGTAAAAATATTACCAGGGCAATAGCCTGGATCAATTCATCATTCCTAGTTCCTCGCTTGTTTCAACTTATTTTTCTTCAGGAATCACCTCTACAGCAGCTCATGGGCTGCTGTTTTCCACAAGACTAAGAAAAATTCTTTATAAAAGAAATTGTTACTGCATTTTCATAGGTGCTGGCCCTGCCTGTTTCTTAATTTATAAAATGCTCCTATGCACTATGAAAGTAATGCAGTGAGCAAACAGCAGTTCATATGTTAGGAACAGATGAAGCCTGCCAACAGCACATACCTGATCCTTTACTGGTGCTGGTTGTGATTTGTGCCTGTGACTGAAAATGGTCAGTGCTAGTGAATAAAACTTTGCAAGGTGCATTGCAGGTAGCACTCACAGCAATATTTCAGCATTCAGAGGTTTCCAGCTTCTATACAGGAGGAGAAACTACTAAAATAAGGCTAAGCAATGGGTTCACCAGGAGCTGTAGATGGAGTTTCAGTGAAGGCATGCAAAAAAATGATGCAGGTAAGCCAAAATCCTCATAAATCCACAGATGGAGTAGAATTTTTTGTTTTGTGAACTTGGGCTTCTGTTTGAAGATTTACATAAAAATATTTTTTGTTTAATATATCCAACTTATTACTGTAATTATGAATCTTTTAGGTAAAAAATAAAATAACAGAATTATAATGTTACCTTTAAACAGAGAAAAGAAAGGTAGGCATATCCTTGTTCTAAGTGACCAAATTGCTCATGAAATTATGCGTTACTAATTAGATCTTTCTTCAACAAAGCAGTGAAACATCAACCTGAATTTTCAGCATGGGGTGATTCCAGAGCACATCAAGGCCCTTGACTTCAGTGGACCTCTCCACCAGCTTTAAAACACTGCATGTACTAATAGTAAATCACTGTTATACAGAAGAGAGTGATGGAGAGTGAAAAGCCCCTTTCCTGCCAGGGGCTAACAGCTTTCAGGGAGGTGCATGCACTGTTCATCCTTTTATGAAGGCAAGTAAAATCATTCAGGTGCATTTGATAGCATCCAGCTTTCCAAAAGACTTTACACTGTGTTATAAATATTGTGTAATGGCACACAGTTAATATTTAATTTTAATATTTCTTTGAAAGAAAATTCCTCCTTGTTGGTGAAGCTAGTGGATCTTTGCTGGCAACTCATATATGTCAGATGATCTGGACACCCTCCCTGTCTTAAAAAAAAACAAACAACCCACAGAACAAAGCAAGCAAAAAAAATCACAACAGGTAACAGAATCAAAAAGCAGACAGTGAGAAGGAAGTAAAAATGATTTCCTGACAAAGTCAGGATCCAGATTTAGCTGCTGCAAAGATACTACATACAGTAATTTACAACAGCTATGCATTTTTTAAGTTCTTAGCTATCTCTTCGCATTATTGAAATTAAATAATGAAATCAGGTAAGCAAATAAGTAAAAATATTACCAATGCAGTAGCCTGAGTCAACTCATCATTTCTAGTTCCTCCCACTTTTTAACCAACTTTTCTTCAGAAATTACCTCTGTGTATCCTATAAGTGAAGTGTAATATTTATAGCAGGTCATGGGTTGCTGAGAATTCTCATTCTTATGCAGCATTGGACCCTCACAAAGTAACTGTCACAAGAAGGGCTCCTATGCTATCATACTTGGTCTCCTCAAATTTACCAGTATATTACCTGTGGATCACTGGAAATGTGTAGACACAGATTCTTCATTTTGACCAATCAGCCCTCCAAGAGTGTTCTGTGGAGTATGTAGACAGAAGGCAGTGAAGTTGAATACCGATTCCAAGGAACTTGCTTATTTTCATCACGGACAAATAATAATGATAAAATGCCACTTTTTATCTTTCAGCAAAAAACTTTTGATGACAACCAACTTTTCTTTTTTTTTTCTCCTTCTAAATTTAGGCTTCTCTCAATATCAACTACAATATAGTCCAAAAATTACAGCATAGTTGCTATCTGGGGACAAGCTACCTTACCGCTTGTATTCTTGTTCCAAAGTTAAAGTCAAAACAAAATTAATCGGGAAGGGTTATCTATAATGTATCACCATTCATTTCATAAATAAAAACATCTTTGCTAGAAGCAGAAGGAAAGTCGTTTCAAGCAGTTACATTAGACTATAGACTCCAAGGGGAAGATTACAGATTTTCCATATTCAGCAACATGAATCAAAACTCTTAGGAACTAGTCTAACTTTCTTTTTCTTCTTTTTTTCTTTTTTTTTTTAATATATCAAGGCAGCAGGGATTGCTTTTTGTATAGGCTATAATTTAGATCGCTAATTGAAAGTAAGCAGTGGTGAGCTGCTTCCTTGGTAAAATATTACCAAGACAATCTTATCTGAGTTTACAGAGTTATTTTCAATTTGTAAATGCTGTATTCATTTCTACCAGATAAAACGTCTTTAAAAATTCCAGACTCAGGCATGACTGGGTTGCTGTTGCAACTGCTCTGCGCTGTTTCACCCCACACAGATGCCTTCCACCCCACTTTTATATATATAAACTTTCTCTCCCTATGAATAGTTTTACTATTTAAAAAATCTTAATCCATTTTATGGTAAATAAATTTAATGATATGCTGAATCCTCATAACTTTGAGTTGATGTCATCCTGCCAGTTACCTGCTCTGCAAGACAATCTCCCTCATTAGAGCCTACACCTTTTAGAATCTCACCTTAGAAAATTTATTTCTTGCCTGTAATATGAAGACAATCTTGGGCTTTGTTTCACCATTATAACAGATGTAAATTAATGTTTTGCCATTGTTTGTTGCTGTAATCATAGAGGCAACTATATATTCCTAACAGCTATCTTATTTTCAATTTGCAAAGCGTACTGTGCTTAATCCCATGAGGCAGCCTGTGGTTCTAGATATGAATTTTAAAAGGTAATTAGACCAATGTGGTGGTTTGTCCCTGAGATAGAAAAAGGAGGCTCCTGCTAGGTCCAGAGGGGTCTTTAAGAGGTCCCAGGCTGGTCACAGTTCTCATCCTAGTTTATTACATGACTTCACCTTGTGAAACAGCTTATTTGTTCATGTAAATTTAAATCATATTGATACTAACAGAAAGGCTTTTGTTGCTCCTTTTTTTTTTTCTTTTTTTTTTTCTTTTAATCTAGAAAGAACACAGAGTTGTTTCTTGGTGACTGACAACAAGCTTTTTTTTTTTTTTTTTTCCAATGGTCTCTGGATTTTTACAGTCAGATAGTAAAAGAGACATACTGATAAAGTTTTAATGCATCTCTGGTGGGTGGCAGTAATTTTAAATACCATACAATCATTACTAAGTCATCTATGTAAATGAAAAGTACTTGGCAACCCTTTGTATGGCAAGAAATAGCTCTGGTTTCTCTGTGTCTCTGCTTTCTTTGTCTCTTTTCCCTTTTGCTGGCTGTAACATAGTGCACATTGTACAGATGAACTATTTCCTTTAAGATTTTGTGAAGAATTTCTGTAGAGAGAATCACACACCTATGTAAGACAGTGTATGATGAGTAATTAGTGATGGGACAAGGTTAACATTTCATGAAAAATGCCCAAAGGAATTTTCATAAGCCAAGATTAATGTGGTTTATTGGTGAGTCAAAGAAAAAAATGGTGAGAGATATGGATTTATGTGGGTTTGGATTAGGTTAATTGTTAGCCCATCAGCAGTCTCCTGTTTCAAATCTAGATCCAGATCTGAGTTTGAGGCTTCAGCCCAGACCTAGTTTACATCATGTGAATCTCAGTTTGAGTTGACGGATGTTTTCAAGTGAGACCATGAATCTCTCCTCAAAGTGAAGAGAGGGTAGGGATCTGATCACTCACCCAGGATTTACTTTCAAAAACTGACAGACTGAACACTTTCTGTGCAGGAAAAATGGAGGCAGTCTGAGTTAAACTGTTCGTGTTTGCCCAGATGTCTGACAATATTTAAGGGCCAGATTCTGCCCTCAAGCTGCTTTTGTAGAAAGTGTGAACACTCACTCTTGGGAAGATTCTGTCCCTGAATGTTCTCACTTTTCAACACATTGTTACCCTCCCACATATCTATTCAAGCAGAAAAACAGAACAGTGAACCTCCCCCAGGGGTTTTTAATGCAAGCCTGTTGAGTCATATTCTCCCCCTGCTTTTTGGATTGAGTTAGGGGTGTAGGATTCCGTTTGAAGGTGATAAAGATGCCAGGAATGTATGAGGAAAATTGTGTTCCCAGGCCAGTAGATACAACATAAACACTGTCCCCATGTTTGTGCACAGAGCTGTCTCTAGACCTCCAGAGGCAATTAGCCAGTAGGAAGCATTAGATTCTGTTAAATAGGTGGTTGTGGAGCCAGTTGGCTTGCTATGTTGCTGTCTACTGGTCTGTGTCTGCATCTGTAGTTTCCCTGATGGGAGTTTGAGAGTGCACAAGAGTAGCTAAGGCTACTATGCACAACTTCAGTGCATCTGCATTTTTGCCCATGCCTAGGGGCACCAGTAGACATGGTAGCACAGGATTTGTATAATTCCCTAGCTCCTTATATCAGTCTTTGCCCACTGTCTTTTCTTAAGCAGGGCCTTTTCAAGAAGGAAGGCTGAACTTGCAGTCCAAGCCTACATTTCCATACTGAACATGAACTCTTCATACTTATTCTGAGCTGGAGTCCTCTTGAAGCTTTACACCACTTCGTCCTGGCAGGAAAGTAAGGGGACTCCACAACTTTTGTTTTCTTACAGAACCTTCCTTGAAGTTTTCATTAAGGATCACATCCCATAAACATCTCCCAACAATGCTTATTAAAGAAATTAGAAACTATGGTACATCAGGGCAGACGTTTGTTTTAATTGAGTTGAATTATTTATTTATTGAAAGCCTGTATTGTTCATAATGTCTAGGGTGCCAGTCTCCGTTTGCTAAATTTTTACAGATGAGGGCAACATTCATTTTAAGGGAGATATTCCTGACATTTGCCCAGAAATCAAGAATATAATAGGGCTCCACATACCTAGCAAATACTGGTGACAAGAATTCTGCATGAAACTACAGTACAATCTGAGTAGATTGAAATTGTAATGTAGTTGAAACCCAGGTCAGTGGCTTTGTGAGGGGTATAACCAGTCCTAGTAAAATTTGCAAGAAATTTAGATAATAATGTAAGCTTTTTTTACATAGACATATATATTTCTCCTCACAGATAAAATAAAAATTGATATACAGAAAAGCAAAATGCCCAGCTCAGTATGTAATCTGGGAACTGGTAAAACTGAGTTCTAGAAAACCTGAGGTCTGAAAATGTGAAAGACATCCTCAGAAATGGGTGATATCTCTATTAACTTTTTCAGAAACCCAAAGGTATTTTAAAGACTCACTAAGAGTTAGATGTCAGGTCTCAGCATGAATTTGTCCCACTCAACGGAGCCTGCACACAAACATGTTAAGCTGTTTGCCTCCAAAAAGTTATCATCTATTCTTGACTCCCACTACATTAAAGAGATATCGGCATAGATTCACCAAGATCTGCTTGCACACTTCAAACATGAATAGCACCCCAACTCCAAGGTCAGCTTTTGCTTCCTTTTCAGCAGTGGTCACAAAGACAAAAGTGTAAGTAGAAAGAGAAGTAAATCTTAATTTCTGTCTTTTATTACCCATAGTTGTAGCAGGACACCACTGTACTCATCACTAACGATCCAGCTGCCCTCAGGCATCAGAGATGTTCAGAAAATATGTGGATGAGGATGACTGTTGGCTACCCCATTCCAAACCAAATGGACTGATCCTCAAAATGCAAAGTTAGAAAGCAGTCTACTGAGTAGCGTTGTAGTATTTTGTTCCCTCCTTACATTGTGTTAAGTCTGGCTAAAGAGGCAGTCTCAGAAGTTAGGAAATCCCCAAACAATGTAATCAATCCTTCTATGCCTGTGGTGAGCAATAAGAGTTTATATGAAACGTAAAACGCTTCACACTGAATGGCTGAAAAATAGCACACATTTATCAGAATGCCTGAAAACACACCCCATTCTGGTAGAGCAAAGCAATCAGTGAAGCCATTCTTCACCTGAAAGATTTCCATTCTGTTTTGCTAACACACTATATTCAGTATTGATGTGTCCTTGCGTACAGTAAAGAGCAGACTCTGCAGTACTGGGACAGCTCATTCACATGACAGTGATATCACAGTCATGCATTGCTCTTGCTTCACAGTGCGACTGAAATTCCTTTATTAAAGCAGCACCCGACAATGCTAACAGACTAAAGGAGCTTGTCAGTGTTTCCCCAGAGGACTTCATTTTTTAAGGGGCTTTAAATCTGGCTATTTCATCATGGACCACAGGTCCATAAAAGGGATGCTAAAACGATTAAGTGAAGGTGTACCCTCTAATAGCCCTAATCCAATCATTGTGGATGGGATGGTGTTGCAAATTGCAGCCAGGTTTTTGGATTTGCCTAAGCAGCTGCATCAATTGCTGTGCCTGGGGACAGAGCACAGGGTTCAACAGGCTGCTGGTGTGGCCCAGATGTGCTTTTTTATATTATTTCATAAGGAGTCACAAATCACATTGGAACCAGATCCACATCCATGTCAACATTCAGAATGGCTTTCAATCTCCAAATCTCCCTATTAGAAATATCCATAAAACTCTGCTAAGGAGTTTTAGATTCTGTCTATGAATTTCTTTAGCATTTGCCCTTGCTTTTATGATCAGTGCTAGTCAGCCTTCAAAAGGAAAAGCTCAGGGTTAGAATAAGCAAAGGTACCAAGTTTGAGATGCAAGCATATAAATCTCCTGTCATTAGTCTGCCTTACCAGATTTTTCCCCTTCTAGTCATAAGTATCACCAAAAAAGCCCTATTTCATGGTATATTTGCTCTTGGGATTCTGATTAGCATCTAAAAGATCAAAGATGGTGAAAATAGAAAACAATTTTTCAGACAGTTAACTGAGCACATCAGAAACTTTAAAAGCTTCATTCAAGATAATCTTTCAAAAAAAAAAAAAAAAAAAAAAAAGGAGAAAAAAGCCAGACCCACCAAACAGCTCAAGAGTTCTCTTTATAATAAATCCATGGCCACTTTCGAACTTCACAGTTCTCACTGTCCTGTACAGAACTCCCACTCAGTACATAACAGCAACAGTACAGATGGAGTTGTGATCTTCTTTACTCCAAAAGCACAGTCTTGTAGCTAAAGAAGGATATCTGTTAGCAGCTAAGGGTCTATACCATAGAGCTGAGCAATTCTCAGTACAGTGGTACATCCCTATTAGATAGGCAGTCCCATTCTCTGCTGTTCTCTGCTGCACTCTTTCTCCATCATGAAGATCCTCTACATTCAAAACACTTGGCTTTCACTGTTGTTTTTACATAAAATTGATTTTAATGAGCAAAGTTTCTTATTATTGAGCTAAAGAGCAGCATAGAAGTAGGTAGTTTTTGCAGGCTTTTTGCTTTGTACTGCTCTAATTAAAAATTAAAATTTTAAAATTTGCAAAAAGGCATTTTAAAGCCTATTAATATAACATAGAGAGTTGAGACTTACTATACTGATGGGGAAAGCAAGAGGGGAAAGTCAGCAAGTTAGAAGACCGAGGTTTTGCCTCTTCTATAGCCATGTTCTACTTGTGGTTTTGTTGCTGACCAGAGCAGCAGTAAACGTGGAGATGCTGATCAATAAAAAGCATGGCCATGCCACCCCTAAGGAACAGCGGAGCAACAGCAATATGTTGATCCATATATCACCTAGGTAACCACCATATTGGAGCTCATGCAGCCATGCTATTTGTAGTAACTGAGCACCTCACAATCTTAATGTGATTAATGAATATCCTTAGGCCATTTGGATAAGGCAGAATATCTACTATCTGTATTTCAGGCATGGGGAATGAAGGCCTAGAAGCCTACATCTGAAAAGTACTTAGGCACCTAATTTGTTTCAAATACTCTTTAGGATTTGGGTCAGAGGGACTGAGGCATGGATGTACATCTGGCATGGATATTATGAGAAGCAAGGCTGCAGTGTATGGGTGTGCATCTGCACTGATGTATTTTGACTTTTTGTTTGCTCAGATATTTCCTCAGGACCTGTGTCACACCATTTTGGCAAAAACCTTTAAAACAATGTCAAAAGAATGGGGTCTGGGTTGTACAGGATGCCTGCATCAAAGCAGGCTCTGAAAACAAACTTTCACAAACCAGATTACCTAATGGATTATGTTCTCAAAAATGTCCTCTTCTACTACCAGAAGATATTTTTGGGTTTGGTGCAAACATTTTTTGGGACTGTGTGAATTCTCATGCAAACCCAAAATTAGTAGATGGTCATTTTTAGTGTCAAAAACAATCCCTTGAAAACATTATGAATGGTAATTTGGACTTTACTGTCTACAATGTGTTAAGATTTCTGCCAAGGAAAAGGCAGGCAATCCAGAAGGGTGAGGATAATGAGATGTCTATCAGTTCACAGCTGTCATTCATTCAGTGCATGCTCTGTGATGTTTTCTGAGCCATTTCTGACTTCCTGTTTCACAGCCACTAGGAGGTGTACATAATACATAGGCATATATAACTCAACATATAGTGAAGAAGGAGTCATGTCCAGCATGGGGGTAGGCTCATTTAAAAACAAAGCATGGCAACTAATGAATCAGTAGAGGAGCTCACAGCATAGTGAGTAAGCTGCTGTAGTTACTCTAGGTTTGAGCAGATCTATAGCTATCCTCACTTAAACTGGGTGCCAAAACCAGTCTCTGGCTACCCAGCGTGGTGAGGAGTGTACAGGCAATTCATCATCCTTCTTCTTCATTTCATAGACACTCACAGACAATCAGACAAACATGAGGATTAAACTGCATACACACAGACCCTTTCCGTAAAACGAATACAGCTCGGTCTATGTAACTCTACTGGCATGGGTCTATACATCAAAATATAACTGGCAGTCTTTCTTCACTTTTTTGACATATATGCTTAAGTACATAAGCACACAACCCTGCTTATTTGAGGGGTGGAAGGACACATGGAGCCTTCTGTTACCTGTAACACTTCAGAAATATCAATGATAGAGGATGTATCTTGTTTTAAGGAGTGCTGACTTCCTGGTTAATTGACTGTTTTCCTGTGCTGTTGTTTTCTATCTGCTTGACTTTGTCTTTTAGGAAAAAAACAGCTGCCAAGGAACACAGAGAATGAGTGTCCCTATGTTCTAATAGTGACAATTGTGCATGGAAATTGATTACAGGTTGAGGCTTTTTTGATGTTTCTATGCATGTTTTGGTTTCTGTTCTGTTTTTTGTTGGGTTGGTTAGAGGGTTTTTTGTTTGTTTTTTCCCTGTGTGCACTGGGAAAATGTGGCAAAGGAATTGGTTATATTTCGTTTTGAGCATATACTGACTGTAGTAAGAGTTAAACACAAAAAAGAATGAAAATAAGCACGAAAGGCAACATCCGTTCTCATTTCAATTTCCTGGAAGGAAAGTGCGGTTGGGCAGATGGTGCTTTTTTGTTTTACTAAACTGAATGATCAGATATAAATAATGTACACCATATAAAGATCGTTGAAGGTGAGGTTTCCATGTGTAGAGAATTCTATATGGTACAGAATTTCTCACTACTTAGTGATATGTCAAGCCTTTTGGTTTTAGCTTTTTAATTTTTGATGCTTCAGCTTGCTTACTGCGCACTCAACCTGCCTAGTCATGTTTGTTTCAACCACTGTATTTAAGAGGGCTGAGTTGTACATACGTTAATTCTGGTCCCTTCCATGAAGAGCCATGATATTGAGTCTCTGGTTGAATGGACAGAGGAGAATGGCTGGTAATTTGGCATCACGTGAGTCTCAATGTTTCTGTGTTGCTATCTTTCTTCATGCCCTGGTTCTCTTGTGTGTTATAGGATTCTGTTTTCTTTGTTTTTATCCAGTGTAAGTTTTACACCTTTGGAGCTCTTCTTCCATTTTCTTTCCAAGCTGGAACATTAAATATTCCTAAGGCAGACCAGAGTTTGTGTTCTCTGGCAATTAGAAAAGGTCCTTATCAAATGAAAAAAAATAATTCTAAAATGTGCATAACTAAACATGGCTCAACAAAGTGATAATGCCATCTTCCTGACCGAAAGAGCAGAAAAAGACATTGTGCTATGAAATCTGCAAAGAAATAATACTGCACTTTCATTCTCAGCCAGATCTAAATGTATGCTCTTCATTACCCCTTTTGTCCTGCGTTAGCTTGGTGGGACTCAGACAGAGGACATGTTCATGTTTACACTACATGAATGCCTCTACCAGTGGTAGCGAACTAAAAATGCTACTGCAGATATCTTAGTAGATTATTACCTCTCTAACCATCCTGGTCCAAGGTGACCAGCCTGGCTGAAGAGAGGGCTTTGGCTGGAACTCAGGAAAAAAAAAGGAGTTTATAACCTTTGGAAGAAGGGGCAGCCAGCTCAGGACTGCAAGGATGTCATGAGGTTATGAAGACGGAAAATTAGAAGGACCAAATAGAACTTAATCTGGCTACTACCATAACAGACAATAAAAAATGTTTCTAAATGCATTAGCAATAAAAGGAGAGCTAAGGAGAATATCTATTGCTTATTGGATGCAGGGGGAAAACATAATGACAAAGGATGAGGAAAAGGCTGAGGTACTTAGTTGTCTCAGACCTGTTGCTGTCCGGGTCCCCAGCCCAGGGAGCTGGAAGACAAGCATGGGGAGCAGAATGAAGGAGGTCCCAGTTGACTGAAAGTAGAGCAAATGTGACACCCATCTACAAGAAGGGCCAGAAGGAGGTTCAGGGGAACTACAGGCCTGTCAGTCTGACCTTGTCACCAAGGAAGGCTATGGAGCAGATAATCTTGAATGAGCAGATGATCTCGAATGCCATCACACAGCATATAAAGGACCACCATGTGAGTTCAACAAGGCTCAATGCTGAGTTCTGCACTTGGGTCACAATGAGCCCATGAAACACCGCAGGCTTGGGGAAGCGTGGCTAGAAATCTGCTCAGCAGAAAAGGACCTTGAGGATGTTGGTCAACAGCTGGCTGAATATGAGCCAGCTTGTGCCGAGGCAGCCAAGAAGGCCAAGAGCAACCCGGTTTGTATCAGAAATAGCATGGCCAGCAGGACTGGGGAAGTGACTGTCCCCCTGTACTCAGCACTGGTGAGGCTGCACCCTGAACACTGTGTTCAGTTTTGGGCCCCTCACTACAAAAGACATTGAGATGCTGGAGCAGGTCCAGGGGTGGGCAATGAAGCTGGTGAAGTGTCCGGAGCACAGATTTTATGAGAAACAGCTAAGGGAACTGCAGTTGTTTAGCCTGGAGAAAAGGAGACTCAGGGGACACTTTTGTCACCCTCTACAACTACAAAGGAGGATGTAGTGAGGTGGGTGTTGGTCTCTTCTCCCAAGTAACAAGCAATAAGACAAGATCAAATGACCTCAAGTTGCGGAGGGGGGGGGGGGGGGGGGGGTGATTAGATTGGATATAAGGAAAAAATTCTTCACTGAAAGGGCTGTCAAACATTAGAACAGACTGCCCAAAAAGTGGTCACCATTCCTGGAGTTCACTGAAAGGGCTGTCAAACATTAGAACAGACTGCCCAAAAAGTGGTCACCATTCCTGGAGATATCTAAAAGATGTGTAGATGTGGTGCTAAGCATGTGGTACATGGTTTAGTGATGGACTTAGCAGTGTTAGGTTAACAGTTGGACTGGATCTCAAAGGTCTTTTCCAACATAAGCAATTCTATGATTCTATGACATTGCAGACATAATCCCTGTGGTCATCAGAATTTTTATTTAACACTGTCTTTCCTTACTAACCTTAAAATGGGCATAGTAGAGGAGGAGAAAGGACATTTTCTCACTGAAAGAATAGCAGTGTAGTTAGTACTCAGGAGAAATGACTCATACAAAAATACAGAAATTACATGTAGAATCAGGATGCCCAGATCTAGAGAAATCAGAAGACACAGCCTCTGCTAAAACCCCTCTATAACATAAGAGACTAAGGCAAACCAGAGGACCAGATGAAACTAAAACTTTATCAGTTTTGTTAAAAATTAGAAGTACTAGGCTACACAAATATATAGTTACCTTTTTCTAAAAATGGCAATGGTGAATGTAAACTATAAAATGGATTGTCCTTTGGTGGTTTTTTAACAGGTCTTGATGGAAAAGTTCTGCTTATTAGCCTGGGAGACCTGCTGACAGCTGTCAGAATTTCATTGTGAGTTTTTTATTTTTTAAAATTGTATATACTGGCGTTAAGTGATTTCACAAGAATTACAGTACTCATTATAAAATAAAGTGTTTCTAGCATGCATTGTACAAATAAAACTTGAAAGTGAAAATAAACTTCAAAATATAAAAAACAACACTGTAAACAAATAAACATCTTTTTAACGCAGTCTTGTGTTTCAGAGGCCTTATACATTTGTAAGGTGTTTGATTTTGACAGTGCAGTGAGGATGAAAAGAAAGAATAAAGTGTGCAAGTTACATTAGTTCAGTATAATCAAAAATGTGAAAGAAAGGAGAAAACTGAATTTTTAACTTTTAATGCTAAATGAGAAATAAATTAGAACAAAAATAAAATGGAAAGATTTCAGCTTGCAGAACATCTTGCCTTACAACTTTCTAAAAGTCTGAAAATCTCAGAGAATGAGACTTGTCTCCTCTAGTTGCTCATAGACAGCTCATTAATTTATAAATAAATATAGTAACAAATCAAATACATGAAGGCTCCAAGAGAGCTTTTAACAGCTGAGAGAGAAATGACAAAGCCCAGCCTTCAGCTCAAATACTGCCATGCATCTCCCAAGTGATTCTGGTGCACTAAAGATAGGGCAACTTTGCTGACAGACATGTGCCACTAACAGGTATTGCAAGAAGGAAACTGGACTGAGGCGCAAGCGGCATGGACAGACATTCAAAGCAGCAGAAGCAGCTTTTCACGAGCAGGCAGGGCTTCAGTCAGTTGCTCACTCACTTTTCCCACAGTTAAAAGCTGACGAGCTTAAAACAGTTTGGGGCTGATAAGGCAAGCTATAGTTAAAAAGGAAGGAAAAGCTTTAAACACCTGGGGCCAAACGTCTATCTGCTGTTGATCTCAACTGGAATAAAACAATATGTGCAAGCCCAAGATTTGAATCCCAGGCTCCATGGAGCATTTTTTGCTTTCCTTAGAAACATCTAGACATCCCAAAAAAACCCCACAGAAACATCGCTAACTTTATGGGCAAATAAATCTGTGCTTGCAAGATATCTCTATGGGTAAATAAAGCATTAGAGCACACACAGACACATAATTAGGAATAGTACTCTAAACTGAAGAAGACAGGGACCATTTGCAAATTAAAGAGACCAATCCCATGTTAAATTATAAACAGCTACCAAACAAAATGGAGGCAATGTACAGGCCTTGACAAGCAGCTGAGAGTAAAACCTGCTGAACTAGTAAGACACCAAATGTCCTGTGGCAACGGAAAGTAAAAAAATCTCGTATCTGATTTTTCTTTCTCTTGAAAGAAGCTCTTTATCGTGAAAACCCAATTCTTTGTTTGGTGAGTGGGCCTAGACTGCTACACTTCTTTATTACAGGAGCTGATGTAGAAATCAACACGGTAATGCCTTTCATCTCTCCTATTATAAGAATTCAAATTCAATTTTTATTTTACAGCACAGACACACAATACCTCACAGTATGGTTCTTGGTTTTCCCTGTCCATTAACAATAGGCTTGAAAAGAGGTAGAGAACTTAAAAATAAAACCCTCTTTGCCCCCACTAGTTTGTTTCATCTTACAAACAATAGCAATTCACCAAAACAGAGGGTAATAATCAGTAGAGTCTATTGAGCACTGAACTCTTCCTAAAAGTTTTTCTTTTCTTTTGAGTACTGGCATATTTAACTGTTCCACAAAATCTGGAGTCTACAAGTTTTGGGCAAGTGACACCTTTGTCAATAACATACTAATATGCTGAGAACGCTTCTTAGCTGACATACAGTGGACTGTGTATGTCACTTCCATCCTTCTTAGGAGTGCAGCATCAGATCACAGGGACCCTCAGCCCTGCTGTGTTTTACTGTCAGGCTGCATGGCTTGATAGACACAATGCTCTAAAGGGTGCTGGGTGACTTCTTAATTACGAAGCTTTGGCTTGTATGCCTACAAGGTGTTTTTCAAGATTTTCAATTTGAGTGTTTGAATATAGTGTATGAATGTGATTAAGTGTTAAAGTAATACCAATACAGGTACATTAACTTCATATACATGGGCTTTTAAAACTGTACAGTCATCATTCCTCTGCATCTGCATATGCACCTGACTCAGCAGCTGGTGGTTAGTCCTCTGGTCAAGAGACTGTTTCATAAAGTCCCTTAAGGGGGCAGGTGACTCACTGGATGTTCAGTTCGGTTTAACAGCAACAAAATCCCATCAGTCGTAGGACTGATCAGAGCAACAGAGGAACCAGAGCAATGCTTGAAGCATAGGGATGGAGATATCCAAAGTAAATCTGACTAGTTTATATTAAGAAAGGATTTGACATACCTGCTAGCTTCCTACTTAATGCAAATCAAGCCTGAAAGGAATCACTTGAGCTCAGATATTTATCTGAGACTCATTTGAATTGTCCTCCTTTCTTGATTTGGAGAGTCCAGAATAGAGTACCATAAAGAGAGTGTGTTGAAATTTCCTACATAAAACAAAATTAAATGCATTCAAATGAAGGAAATACACAGCTGAAGTGATAGGAGAATCAGGCCCTTTGAATTGGACAACAGAAATAGAGCGTCACTGGGACTGTGTGTACCCAGAAAGTCTTTTGGGAAGTGAAAAATCCATGAATTCTTCTGCATTGTTCCCTTCATAGCATTTAGAATCAACAAAATGCATACAGGGAATATCATACATATTATTCCTTCTTTTTCTGCTCAGTCAATATAATCCTTATGTTTCTTTTGCAGACATGGCATTAGTTAAAGAACAGCATTTGAGGTCAAGTCTGGATTGTCCTATTAGGCTAATTCTGTGCATACCAAAATTTATTCAAAAGAAATTGTCTTAAATTATTACCAACACTTAAATGATGGCTGCAGAAATCACAGGAAAGAATGATAGTGCTTACCAAAACCCCAAGAAAGTACTTCAGATAGGTTTTCTTTCATAGTCAAGCAGAAAGGGTCAGGTGAACTGTGTTATTTGCAAAAATCCAACTTTTCAGATTGTCACGAGCAGCTGCAACATACCCACTATCAGCAAGTTCCACTTGGCTCTATCCAGAGGGGAGAAAAGTACCAGGAGCTCCATCATTTATAATTCCCTCAACCCCAAGGGTAATTCTGTTCACCAATTACTTGAAATTAAAGTTAGGTAATTTGACACATCTGTTTGGTACCCGACCACAAACTACCCCTTAAGCAAACCAAGGAATTAGATAGTTTACTTCCACAATACTCTACAGAATTTCATTATTGCAGCCATGATAGAAAAATAAAAAAAAGAAGTTATACAGACTTGTGAATAGCTGGGGCTTGGGGGGGGGGCGGTTGGTCACCATTGCCACCTTTAAAGTATCCCAATAGATCTGAAAGGGAGGAAAATAGAAAGCAGTTTTCTTCCCAGGATGAGAGTTTGTAATCAAACACAGCAAATATAATAAGAATTGAACAAGAAGCCTCCAAGTGCAGTGTTTGACAGCAGAAAACCTGCTCTCTGCAGTTAGAAGATTTTATAACTTCTGTCTTTTCATACAGTTACAATGCTACCTAGAAAAGGCTATGGACGCACAGAGAGAGAATTATCTCCATTATCTATGGTATGCGTTTTTCGATCTCTAAGGACAGTCATTTAAATTACATAATTGAATCCAGAGTTAGACTATATCTAGACTTGGAACTTTTTTAAAGTTGGGCAAACCTGTTAACCATTTTATTGGTGATGAGTTTGTGTACACACGACTTCCATATCTCTTTGTGAGTAACAAATTAGCTGCAAGGTATTGTGGCTGAACTGCATGACTCACTCCATGGATTCATTTCGCAGCAGTCTGGTGAAACCAGTAGCTGGTGACACCTATCCTTTGTAAGAACTTTTTACATATTGTAATTCTACAAATGAACCTTCTTTTTTTCTCTTTTTTTTTTTTTCACACAAAAGATTACACTGATGAAGTTTAAAAACCCCAACAAGATGATTCAAAATTCATTCACATTATACTGAGCTATATACCAAACTGTTCAAATAGCATGTATGAAGTGGGCCTAGTTCTCATTTTCATCAGTGTATGTCAGGAGTAATTTCAAAGACACCATTACCTTTAAACATTGTAAAGCAAGTGAACAAGAAATGCAGAGCCACTATCTTTTACTAAAAATCAGAAGGGCTGATGTTTAATTGTGTAATCTCATTCTTGTTAGCATAGCTTCTTATTTGGAAACTTTAGTGCCAAATAAGTAACAAGTTCTTTATTTTTTAACTCTGAATATGATTACCCTTTCAACCATATTCTGCATTTCATTTCTACTTTAAAAAGATGTTCGTTGTCCAATTTCAAGCTGAAAAACTATAAAAGTCCATTTTGACTTCACTATAGCAGAACTAAAAGTTTTTTTTTTGAACTAAGATGAAATTGATATACCTTGAGCTTCTGTCATTGTAATATGACATTAGTAGCATAGTCAAATAGTAGCTTTGACTATAAGTGTCCTACTAAAGTAGTAGTCTACTGCAGAGTGCTTTTTGATGTATCAAAGAAGAGGTAGTATCTTTCAAACTGCATTCATATTCTCCTATCATCAAGGTAAAGTAATAGCAGGACTAAAGCATGATCTTTTTTACAGTTTCTAGAAGTCAGTGCTATAAGGGATTGCCTAGCCTTACATTAGATATTCATGTTTAAATGAACCACAGATAGGCTTTCCAATCTACAAACTCCATTAATTAGATTTTATCATTTTCTCTGTCTATTTTAGGATTCTTTACCCTCCCCCCTGCTGTTATTGCTTAGCTTCAGTAACGACAGGCCAAGTAATTTTTATTTTTTTTTTCTTCCGCTAAAGATGAGACACTCTTACTGGTACAATACACAAATTTTTCTGTGTAATCCTGATGGTCAATGACTCCATCACTCAGTGGGCGGATCACATTTTCCTTTGTTATCTCTCAGGCATGTCACCTCCCATGTAGAAGATCTTACCTTAAAAGACTGGATTTTGTTTTGCAGGAAGTCTTGGTTAGGGAAGAAAATGTCTTTGAACAACTCTTAATATTTATAGCTCTGTTACATCTAGGCTATATGTACAGACAGTCAGAAGGGCAGCATATAATCATACCAAACATGAAAAATGAAGAGCAGCACCAGCACTGAAGGGGCAGGGCTGCACAGTGCAGTGAATTGTCGAAGGCAGGTGAGGGGTCTAGATAAAGCAAGAGTGTTTTAATTTCTTTTTTACTGTGATAATTTTCCCCTATTTTTTTTTCTGGAAACAGCTAGTTTTCATCCTAGGAATGGTAGAATGAATCCTGACTTTTCAACTTTTCCTTTTGTACCAGTCCAGGACAAATTGTAGAACTCTACATTCAAAGATAATGGTGAAGAACTAAAAACATTTATTTATGACAACTGAAACAAAATGTTTGTTTTGATAATATTGAATTGTTTTGGTAGAATCAATAAGTTTTCCTCTGAACACTTTGAAACATTGACAATATATCTATGATGTAAACATTAATACAGAATAAAATACAAACTTTAAGAGGAAATATTCAAAAGAAAAAAAAGCAAAAATTGTTTTATTTTGATTTGAAATGTATGAAATATTTCCATTTAGTGTTAAAATCAGCATATTTGTATAAAACACTTAAAAGAACACCCCTCTGGAAACAATTTTTTATCAACTTTATGCAGAAAATAAGTTGTTTCCATTATTTTTACCATAAATGCCTGAAAGATATTGCTAATGGCAGACTTGTTGCTAATGAAAAGAGAAAGATTAACTCCACTGAGAAGCATTGGCCCTCCCCACAGAACAGGTAATGAGTTGGTGTAGTAGTCTTCAAAAGTGTTCTCCTATATATGGGTGTGATTTAAAATAGGACCGGAAAATAGTTCAAATTCCAGTCCCAGTAATTAGGCAAAGATCTATATAATCCCAGTTTTTTTCTCCTAAATGCAGTCTAAAAGAAATACAAGGATGGTCTAGTAAAAGTGTGTGTACGTTGTAAATGCTATATGGGCATTGGCTATATGGGCAACCCAAGACTAAATAACAAAATACCAAAAATAAGTAGGAAAATAAATAACTCTCTACCATATGTCAAAGGCAAAGGCTATTATGATAAACTTTTCTCCCACTGAGAATCATCAAATGGTCAGGCTTCATCTACAGAAATCATTATGACTGAAATTTTACAGATTTGGTGTGGGAGTGAGAAAGCTGGCTCATCTCTAAATCCACAATGTCTTGTTTTCTGAGGTGGACAACCAGGGCAACATACAAAAGTGAGGTCTCAAAGGTACTTCTTAGCAGGCTTATGTTCACTTCTTCCTTTCTGTTAGGTAATAGTTGGTATTCATCAGCTCTGAGTCAGTTACGTGTCATAAAACACTTCCTTAGCAACCCAGCTTCTTCCACCCTCTTTTAGATACAGAGATCAAGTTTTCGGAAGTTATTCCTTCTTGTTGCAGTGAATCATGAGTATCAGAAGCAGCATCTTGATCAGCCTATAATATGCACACAGTAAAAATGGTTCCAGGTATTGTATTCAATATAATAATACTGGATGCTGATTTTGGCTCAGTTGATGCTGTCTGTTGCCAAAATTCATTGTCACACCAAAAACAGAAAAATTGGGAGGAAGTATGAAGAAGGAACTTTCTGGCAAAATTCAAATCACAGTAATGCTATTATCAGCTAGGAATAACAGTGGAAGATTAAATGTAGCTACTGTGGATTGCTGCTGATACAAAAATGACCAGAAAGGGATGCTGGGCAACCTTGCACTTCTCTGAAGGGTGCTTCTTCTGCAGCTCACATTCTCTAAGTCACAGTACATGACAGTGAACACATGGCAGCCTGGTCCCACTTTCCTGATTCACATTGTTCTTACATGTAGCCCTATTTTGCCTGCATAAATAGGGAGGAATTTCCAATTCCAGGGAGATACTACAAGTTTAGTCATGAAGATAATTAAGTCCTTTGGGCTTGAAATACCCAAACATTTCATACTTGAAAGAAATTCAGATATGACTCTGAATGTCTGGACTACTGCCATCTAAATAATTTGGATTCATTTGAGGTTTAAGATTAGCTCCAAATTCCTCTTCACATCAATTAATCATTCAGATATTTACCATCCTTGTCATTAGTATTATTGAATGGCTAGAAATTCTAATGGCCTATTTCTATGAACATACAATGGCTAGCTTTAGTCTTTCAAAAACCTCAAATCTAATCAGCAAAGATAAAAAAAAGGTAGGCTTAAAAAAAAAAAAAAAAAAGAAATTTTTATTATTAACATCCTTTTCTAAAGGATAAAAGGAGCATAAATAAAGTCTGGTCACTTGCCCAAAATAACCCACAGATCAATGTTAGAGCTAGGGAAGGGCTCTAAGACTGTTATCTCCCAAGGCAATAGGAGTCTTAGTCATTAGATCTCTTTAAATAGTTTGAAACAATAATTATTTCTAATTGTTATTGCACGCTGCGGTGAAATTAAATTATTTTTAGAGCTTTCCAGAACTTTTAGAACTCCAATATCCAAATAAATATAGTCTCTGTAAAATATGGACATTAGCAGAATGTTAACTTAGATCTCAAAGAACTTGCAGAAATGTAGGTATCTTCTGATAGTGCTGTGGTGGCCAAGTAAAAGGAGCCTTTGTACAGAAATATGGACACTTGCTTAAAATCAAGCTTAGATGTTTAGTGAACATTCAAGTTAAAAAGAAAGGCAGATAAAGAGCTATATTTATCTCCAAGATTAGAGAGACTCTGGGAGATACTTGTCTCAGCCACCTTTTTAGCTGAAGTGTAGAATTTTACCTATATTTCTAAGTAGAATTCCTGCAGCTCATTTTTAGGGCTTTTGTTGAATTTGTGTGTTGATTTTTAAATACCAAATATCAATCATTTGTATTTATACCAAAAATTTACCTGTCTTGCTTAAAGCTTACTATCCATTGTGTTGTTTTGCCGTTAAGAATTACCAAAATCAAATGAGGAATTTGAAAGTAAAACTCTCACAATTGTAAACAGATTTTAAAACCTCATTTTCTTTACTGAGGTATAAGGTTTGGGTATTTTATGTGTGTGTGTGTGTGTGTTTGTGTATAGGGGAGGTTGGAAAGGTTCAACATGACCTGTGGTAAATATTATCAAAAGAAATTTAATTAATAACTCTAATGCGATAACATGAAAGATTGACGCTCACCTCCCAAAACTGTGTTAGTTTGTTATTACTGTTGTAAAAAAAACCTGTTTTGCCGACACCTCAGAAGTAATTATGATGGGTAAAAACATACTGTCTTTGCAAGGGCTATTTTAGAGTAAATTTAATTTGTATTAAAGAGCTGAAGAAAAACAAGACAAAAAAATCGAAATGGAGATTCTGCATGCAATCGAGCTTATGTTGAAACTGTTAACACTGCAGTGCCTGAAATAGAGCACAAAGACCCTGTACTTTTCTCAAGGCACTGCAGTAGTCAGGAAACAAGAGGAGCTTAGATGCAACAAACAGAACAAAATACTCACTGTTGGGGTGGGGGGATAAAAAATTAAATGAAAAAAAGTCTGTAAACACCTCTAGTAGAAGTTAGCTGCCATGTGACAGGAACATTCCTGATGCTGGTCACAAGATATTCCTATCCTGCACTGGAAGATCCTTCCTATTGTAAAAGAAGAAGGGGTTAGAGATTTATGTGTTTATACGCATTTAAGTACTGAAAATAAAAGTTCTTATAGCTCACTACATCAGAATGCTATTTCTCTGTTGATTTGTATTGCTTGCAATTGGAAGTATTTTATGTGCTAGCATGGTAATGTCTGATTAATTTTAATTGATCACTGACAGTAAATGTATATATTGGTATACACACACCTGTTGAAAACACTATGCTTGTGTTCCTACATCAAAAGGACAAAACATTTCTTGGATGAATATAATTTAGGTCAATTGTAAGCCATTTCCACAACACAAACCAAGTGAAACTTGATTCAAATTTTATTGCAAACTTCAGGTTAAGTCTGAGCTGACTGAAGGCTGGAAACCTTTCAAACCTATCATCTTCATGTGGAGCACATAGGTAAATCACATGTAGCTTTCTGGTACAAGCACTTTTACAGCCCTCAAAATACCTGATCTATTCAACACCTAAAAATTTCCTAAAGTAATTACAATGAAATATGGCTAAATTATTTGCCAGCTTTCTTTCTTTCTTTTTTCTTTTTCCCATAGGATAAATTTTAGCCCCAATCTAGTACAAATCCATATTTTACTGTTATCAATATAAATCCAGAATGATTTTTTTACATAGAAAAATCCTCTGAAGCACAATGTGATTCAATTTTCTCTCCCTCTTTTTCAAAAAAAAGAAAAAAAAAAGCAAACTTATCAACACCTTAGAAACAGGTGAGGGTATGTCTGTCATAAGTAGGTTATTTACATGATTTGCTTATCCTGCTGGTCCAGACTGTAGCACCTTGCTTTATAATGACACTTTTATAATTATTTTTTGCTTCTTTAGTTTCTCTTTCAGCAGTGTTTACCTAATTCATTACAAAAGAAAAATATCAGAGAAAACCTCAAAGACCTTTGAAAGTACTGTCCAGTTGGTTAGGGACCAAGGAGATTCTCTTTCCTTACAAGTTTAAATATGCCCAGATGAGTCTTATGCTTAAAGGCTGAGTCCTGTTGTATTTCAACTAATCATTTGCAAGATTGGAGGTGGGGGGAGAGATTGGGATGAGGTAAGACAGAAAAAAAAAAGGCTTCTGGTAGGTGAGCCACAGCAGGGCAATTAAGATAATATGGCAGAGGTAGGCATCTGCTCCTAGACAGATACAGTTCCACCGATGCTATCTATAGTTACAATCCTTCCGAGAGATAAACAACATGAGAGAGCAACGTGCAGAAGGAAATGCCACACTGAGAAAGTGGTGATCATGTGGCCCCTGTGGTCTGAGAAAGAGGCAGCAAGAGAAAAAGGGAGGGGTGGCATCTGGGGCCTGAACTAAGCACATACAGGTGACAGAAGTTGTAGGCCAGACATGCTTCAAGATGAAAAGCTGGGAGATATGTGAGAACTGACACTGGAGGGGATCAGGATTACAGCAAAGATGAAAGGCACAACATGACCAAGACAGAGAGAGAGATGGAAACCCTGTCTATAAGTTCTGTGCATAAAGTTACAGTTGGTCTACACCAAAATTTAAAAGAAAAAAGAATTCATTAGTAGATGATTTATTGTCTTAGATTTATAGGCTTGGATGATTTCTTATAGTTTCAAACTCACATTTATGTTCCTCACTAACAAACTTAACCTGAACTATGCTCCCCAAAGTGGATGCTCTATCATTTCAGTTGTTGCTATGTCATACTACTGTAACAGCGATGCTCAGACACAGAAGTATTGCCTCTTTCTGTGAATGCCAGGTGCAGATCAAGCACTAAAGGAGGATGTAGATATCACAGCCACATAACTTTGAAGCCAAGGATTGACCTGTATAATTTAGGCAGGACCTGACACAACAGTACACTGCATAGCAAGCTCCATGACTCTGCAGATATAAGTTTCTAAAGATAATGCATGTCCTTCTGAACATCACTGGAGATGCTGCTAGCTCCTCATGTCATTTGCCCCTCAGTTCCTTGCAAGGAGAATTTGGTTGTTCTGCTCTGGTGCCAGAGTTTCAGAGTCTCACCAAAACTGAGGGAGCATACTTCCTCCCCCAGCTTTCCTACCAGCAAGATGGCTTAACACTCATTCAACTTCACCTATCTCTCAATTTAAGAAACACTCTGGAAAACACATAGCCAGAATTTGAGGCCAAGCAGTTTGGAGAGATCACTGGCCAAAAGCAAACAGAAGGAATGCCTCACCCAGGGCAGGACCTCTGGATTGTGTGAAGGATGCTGTCTTCCACTCCTGAGATGGACTTGCGATTTGAATGACATCAGCAGGACCTGAAGAACTGAAACACAGTTCTGAAATCACACCAAAGTGTGATCCTATCTTGTGTTTGAATCTCAAACCAATAAGTATGAGTTTTCATAACGTATGTTATGGTAATCCTTCATCTTGGTTACTACGTGCTGTCATTTGTAAAAAAAAAAAAAAAGTTTCATTTATCTGTATGGAAAGAAGAGACAAATATCAAAATAGAGGCCTTAATGTAAAAACAAAGAATGGAGCAAATCTCAAGTCCTCATGTAACTCAGGAAATTTTTTTTAAGTTGCTACTCCTGAGAGCTGCTTGCCAGAAAAACCTCTCTGAATTTTTCTGTTTATCTGAAGAAGGGAAAGCTAGACTTAACATCTTTAACAAGCAATTCACCCGAGACCAGATTCTGATATCCTGACTTAGTTCATACTCCAGAGAGGCTGCCAAATTTAGATACTTTTTCTGTCCACTGGATGCTCATAAACAGACTACACTCATCTCCAATGTATTCATTACAGAAAACTGGGCGATAAGGCTTTCCGTTTATTTAACTTCACTTTTGTCTTCCTTATTAGACACAGAATAAACATAAACATTTCAGTGGTGCAGCTCCTGATTGTTGGTTACTTGTTTGGTTATGGCGTTTTTTTGATGGTTTTGTTGTTGGGGTTTTTTTTAGATTCTTGCATGTCCTTTTTATTCTCTGTGAAATCAGGTCATTGCTTTATTGAAATTCACCTAGATCTACATAAAAAAACCAAAATATGAACACTCTCAGCACAATCATCACAGAACAATTTTTTTTTCTACTAATGTGTCTGTTATTAATGTATAATTTCTGCTATCACAATACAATTCATTCTGCATATCCAGTAAATAATTCAATTATTTGGAGACAGTCCAGAAAGGTGTGATCATTTGAGTCAGTCAAATAAAGCTATCATTTTGGAGAATGGGAGTTTCCTCTTTTGGCATATCTACAACACCATGTATCCACAGAGTATGTGAGTTCGTAAGTTAGCACCTGTTATGGCCCTCAGAATGTAATAATTTCTGGGCAGTACAGGTGATAATATAGCTTTGTGATTCCCATCTATTAGCTCTTGGGGAATCTGAAATCTGTTGAACACGTTTTGTGTGCATAATCCTGCAATATATACTTGATCAATAACTATATTGGTTTTATTACTCTATTACTGCTTTTCCCCCTCCTCTACCCTTCCCCTCCCCCCCCCCCCTTTTTTTTTAAGAGCAAACTGAAATATCTGGGTTTTCTGAAAAATTTGGAGGTTTCGAATAACAAATAAACACCTTTTTTTGGTCTCCTTTTGTATTTCTTGATGAAGAAATAGATTAGATTAAAAAAAAATAAATCACATGAACAACTTAAGAAAAATATTTCAAAAAGCATTTTTGGGTATTTTACATTGTTTGATTCTAATGCATTCTGCTACTTCCAGGCATCAGATTGTCATTATGACTGTACTTTGCCTTTTCACTAGAAAGAGTGCTCCTCCTCCAAACCATCTTAGATTTTCAAGCTTTTTTATCTTTCCTACCTTGCTAGAGGCATTATTAGGGCAATTCACCTTTGACCAAATGGGCAGAAGAACATCTATCCTCTCGAGCCAGTTCTAGTGCTGTTTGGTAGATCAGGTCTCAAATGGTACTGAACTGTGACCTCTTCTTCTGTTCAAAGACTAAATACACAAACTTGAGTTTCCATTGGTGCCAAGCCTGGGAACCTGAGTTGCTCCTTAATCTCAGGTCTCACAGCCAGCAGCACAATGGGCAACTCACCATGCCAGCCATCCAGCCTGAAAGAATGTCTTTATTCTCTCTTTCTCAACAAATTGCTTATTGTTTGCCCCACAGGCTGCTAGACCTTGTGAACTGTCCAAAACTTTATTGCTTTTCTGTTAAACTTTCTTCACTTTTCCCTTTGATTTCATTTACAAATAAAATTATTTTCTTGTTTTCTTTCTTAGTAATATAATTTCTGAAGATGGCTTCTACTTTTAATCTCTTTTTCAGAATACATCTGCCTTTTGGAAACCTGCAGGAATCACAGAAATGATACAAGCTCTGCAGAGTTAAGCTCCTTAGAAAGAAAAGTCTGTGGAGATGTTGTGTTACTATAATGCAGTGCTCAATATTACCTGGAGAAGAATGGAGACAAATGCTTAAAAGCATTCCTGAGTTTCCAAAGATGTGTACCATTTCTCTGCTCTTGGTCCCATCTTCACTGTGGCTACAGTCCGCTCACTGCTTAAAGAGGGATTGTAGGACAGAATACTTATCTTGAGGCCCTATGTTTTGGAGTTGTTCAGGGATAGTTGTCTTCAGAGGAAATTAAATCAGACTGACTCCATTTTTCTGTTATTTGTCTCAAACTATTTCTGGAAGTACCTTTTGTCTTCAGCAGAAGATTCTGGAAATGTGGTTGCAGCAGAATCTTTGTGCCAGTCAGAGCTAGGCAGAGCATCAGCAAGGTGAGGCTGATGTTGCAATATTCAGCCAGATTTATCCTGGAAAAAGAAGAAATCCACAGGTGTGACCCCACCACATGAAGAGGGGAACTGTGCTCCATAAATATGGCCAAAACCAACATAGGACCCAGGGCACCTCTGTTCTTCTCCATTATCTCAGCAATCTAGTGTTGAGACATGTTCACATATTCAGTGAGGAACCTTGTCCCTGTTTGGAGATAGGGACCTAGGAGAAGAATATTGTTTTGAACAGCAAGGTAAGTCCTGGTCACCTGGAGAGTGCTAGTTGAGATAAATTTGACTCTCGTGCTCATCTCAACCATTTTTTGCACACACTCTTTAGGGAAGATAACAAAAGTACACAGCTTTCTAGATCCATACATGACTAAGAATCACTCAAATTTCTTAGAAGTGTGTAAGTGTGTGTGTGTATGCATGTGTGTAATTTAACACTCTTTCAAGTATGTGAATGGCAGCCCACAAGTAGAATTGCAGACCCAAAATGTCCACATTAAGCTGATGCATGGTGCATAAGCAATGATATATATACTGCCTTATTGTCCAGTAGCAGCTCAGGAAGGTAAATGCATAATTTAAGATATATGTATAGTCTAAGGGTCAAACGCTGTCAGTTACGCAAGTGTAAATCAAGAGCAAATGCACAAAAGTGACTGAAGTTACAGTACCCTGGATTTATACAAGTGCTGCTGAAAGAGTATGAGTCAATATGAGCCATCAATACAGCTGAGTTAGTGGTACCGAGGGAATGTTATGCATGCACCTAACTCCTTCACTTTTTTTTTATCTTTTATAATACTACCTTTCTTCCTCCTATTTTTGTCTCTGTTTTTAAAGGAATGAGGGGCTCAAATCCTGATGAAATATCCACTTCCCACATCTACCAAACCTTCTCAACCTCAGTTCATAATGACATGCCAAACATCTCATAGCTGCAGAAAGCTTATTTTATTTATATTTAAGACCAGTCTTAATTTACATAAAGGCATAATTCTGAACCTCAGGCAGGACATTGCTAAGTTAGCTGACTGCACGTGGAAATACATTATTTTTGAATGGTTCCATTAACAATTATGCAGGTTGCAGTGAAGGGTCAGGAAGCAAAGTTTCTTAAGTTTCTTAGATATGTCAGAAAGCAGGATTTGGATACAGCAGGAAAGGCTGGGGAGCTGAGTGAAGTGAGTGAGTATGGACACTTGGCACATAAAAGGGAAATCACCTGTCTAAAAGAATCACAGGACAATTTTCTTTACCAGTGTTTCCTAGATTCGTTATTGAAAGGTTGAAGGGAAAAGAAAATGGCTTTGCATGGGACACTGATTGCAAGATACAAATCTACAGCACAAAACAAAGAGGTATAAAACTTCATAATCTGTTGGGGAACTATCAGAGTGCCTGTCAGATACACCTGGCCTTTAATGACCTTGTATTGCATGGAGAAAAATTATCTCTGATTTTCTGGGTTGAGAGAAGGCTTTTAATTCTGAAAGGAGGTTATGTGTTAAATATATGGTAGCAGTCTATTCAATAATAGAAGTCAAGTCCCTTACTTGCGAAGGCAGAATCTGGTATTCTATCACATAAAATAATGCATTATTTCTTAACATATTTTTAAATTGAATGTATTATTTTTAAATCACTACTTAATGATATTCTTGAATACCTAGAAAGATTAAAAAGCTCATAAGTAGGTTCTTCAATATCCACATAAACAAAAATTGAATGAATTTGGGACACACTTAAAAAAAACAAACCAAAACCATTTAAGATTATAATGATGAACTGTGGGGGCTTACTGCTTCAAAAGAAACAGATCAAATGTGTCTGAAATAAAAAGAGCTGAACAGATCTCAAGACCATAGTGATAATTACATCGTGATTTCCAAAAATAATAATAAAAAAAAACCTACAATGAATTATGATTGGTTTCAGAAGAGTAAAAAAAAAAAAAAAGTCGTGTACTGGATACATTTATTTAGAAATAAGTGCATAAAGACCTAGGATTTTTTTTTAATAAAGACACATAGGTATATGTGCTCAATACACACACTGCTTAGCCAGTTAGAATACTGTGTAGGTATAGATTTGTCAGAACTGTTTGATTCCAAAAGGATTCATATCAGAAAACTTCTCTTTGAAAGAAATGATGTCTCTAGAGACTGATAGTGATGATACAATAGGCTGGAGTTGCTATTATTAAAAAAAAAAATATTACCAGTTTTTCTGACTATGTTTCTTTTTTCCCAGTGGGATTCTGATTCCAGACATTCTACCAGCCTGACATCCACTGGAGAAGTGATGACACCATAAATTATTTAACAGTTTGAAAACCACAAGAACTACTGTATATAACCAGATTGGATTGACTTTTTAACTCTTTTGATTAATAATACATAAAGCCATAGATATGTGAATTGGTCGAGTGCTAACCTGTTAACAAAAGGAGTAGAAGGGATGAATTCTAACGTTTCTCATAAGTTATTCTACTTAACAGATTGGCCAAGCAAAACAAACAAATGGAATTCTCTGCCTTAGTCTTACACCTTCAGTGCACCATCAATATTTGATGACTATCTAATGTCTCTATATATCTGGCCATAGATGATATTTTGATCATCTGGCTTCCCAATTTCAAACTTCCCTGCTTTCTCCTGCATTTGTCAAAACACACAACTAGACAGAAGAAACACAGTTTCAATATCCTGGTTTATTTTTGACTTTTATTAAAACAGGACTAAGTACTCAGAAGTGGAAAATGATATTTCTGTCTTCAGCAATAAAGAAGGGCTAGAATTTCCTCAGTTTATGACACCTTGTGCTCAGCAGCGGAATGGGAGTACGTATGTATGTCTTCAAAAAGATTTCATGTTCTACCCTTCCACTGCTGCTGGCTCTGTTTTAATTATCCCCCAGCTTCATGAGTTTTGGTCTCTTATATGCTGCTTTGGGTGGAGTTCAGAGAAAAAATGTGTTCTTTCTTTCCCCTGCAAGTACAGATGAAGATGCTTGGGACAGCGTCTTCACATACTCTGCTGGTGAAAGACCACTTTGCTTCTGGGTAGCCTGACTGGTGCTTCATGAGTCAGGCTATCCTGGGTGACTTCAGTATGAAATATTAGCTTACAATAATAACTGCCGGTTTTCTTTTTTTCTGTGCAATAGACAGGTACTATCCCTCCAGATTATTTTCTATTATCCTAACTGAAGCTTGACTTCCACAGTTGTAAGAACAATAGGAAACCCGTCTTCATATGCTTCTCTTTAGTTATTCCTGCACACTTACTCTTCATCCATGTAATTCAATTCTCAACTTCCTTCTGCTCCAGACACAGAATCTCTACTCAACCTGCAAGGTGTCCAGCCACAGAAACTCTGATTATTTTTGCCTTTTACATGCCCATGGAGCTATCCTTTCTTGGTCGCCTTGATGACAAACATATATGGCTGTCCATGGTCCACTTTTACATTTTTTAAAGCTTCTGTACTAGCAGGCTAATCTCCATCCACCCTCTGCTCAGGACCAAGTGGTGCCTCACCAATTATTTTTCAAATTCTAACATCTTTGTGAGATTAATCTATGCGTAAAGCAAGGAATATTTAAATTCACAATATTTAAATTCAAAACATTTAAATTCAAAGGCACACCCTACAGTTTTTGTTAATCCATCTTCATCAATTGGATCAGTTATTTTGATATAGATATCTATTAATGACATTTATGGAATTCAAATGAATTTGTTAGAATATGAGCAAAAACAGGATCACATCCCAGCTCCGAGAAAGAAATAAGGTTCAATTATTTCTCACTAAAATGCAAACTTCAGAAAATTGTAACAACCCACAAATTATACATGAATTTGGTCTCACCAATAATAACTGTAAATTATTTATCAATATCTATTAAATGTTAATGAGTCCCATCACCCAAATTTCATCATACAATTACAATGCAGAATCTGTTGTCAGATTGTATCCCTTTCTGACTCCAAGTATGACTCAATTCTTTTATAGCTTCCCAAAAGATGACAAAAGTATATTCATATTCTATTAAAAATAAGAATCTCACCTATAGTTAATTTATATCCACATCTTTTTTTCCTTATATCTGTCATATCAATAAAAGTGTAGGTACATTACTTTGTTAGCTTTTATGGTTGTACACATCACCTGAACAATCTTTTCCTGCCCTGAAACAAAATTCTCGCTACAGATTATCTTTGCACATTTTCTTACTGCACTTTAAGGTCTAACCAGGGGACTGAGACCGGCATCTGACTTCACTGGAAGAGCAAATCTCTTTCCCATAGTGTCTTTCTACTGTCATTAAAAAAAAAATGACATCAGCATTTGTTTCTTTTCCATCTGGGATTGTGTGACAAAATGATCTCCTGCATCTATTCAATTACTTTTCTTCTATATCTTTTACATTTTCCTTCAGAACTATTTGCAAGTATAACAGAAAGATCCTTTAGAGATAATCTGTTGATTATTACAAATTCAACCTTGGATGCTGCAGGAATTGAAGTCCACTGTTGTACAACAAATCTGTACCTCTAGACTCCTGTCCTGAGGTGAAAATGCAAACCAGAGAGATATTTAGAATCATTTTGACAGTTCATAAAATTAAGCAGGGATTAGGAATTCTCTCAGAAATAAATAAATAAATAATATAATGCCACAGGGTCTAAACAATGTTAAACACATCTTCCCGCAACAGGTAGTGTTGCAACACACTTTTGGAAAGAAAAAGAAGTCACTTAATTAATCCTGGCATGCATTTAGCACTGATGATACCAATTTAAAAATCTGAGTATGTGAGTTCAGCACGTTAATTTATATATATATGCATACATACATATACATAAATAATGTATAAACTCCCCAGTGAGTTTAAGTTTATACAGTTACAGGTTCCTGTAGAAATATTGTACGTCTTGTGTATTCTATTTTCTTCTCAATTTTATGGATTAGTCCTGATAATGCAAACACTTGCTTAACTTTACATAATGAGAATGCCTTGCTGATTTTAGGATAATTCTCAATCTACATGAATTTAAACAAAAGTCTAAGAGTCTATTGGCAACATAATCAGTAGTGCCAAGCATTTGAAACACACATATAATAAGAAAAGAATTTAAATAACTGCAGTTAGACATAGATGACTTTGATCCCTGCAGCATTTGCAGAAGGTAAACTATAAGCATGGCTAAAGTTAATTCACAGAAAAAAAGCATGCAGCTGACCACGGAAGTACATTTGAGGGAGCACATAATTTTACAGTCACCCTCCAGAAATTCCCCACCCACTTCACAGACTTTTCAGTGAAGTTCAAAATGTTTCCTCTCCAAAACCAAGAGCAACAGCACTAGTCCACTTGCAGGAGTGCATATCCTTTCCTTTCTGGATGAACAAACCTCAAGACACTGCATTTACACAGTATATAAAAGCAAAGCTTCACTGAATTAGATTAACATCATGTTTCAATATCTTTGGAAAATGTTCAAGTTAATTTAACATGTTTCTAACAAACTGAAAAGTCCAAAATAGAACTAGCTGAATTGGAGTCAAAATTTTTTTTTTTAATTAAGAAAAAAAACAAAAACAAAACCAAACAAATCCTAGATATATTTTTTGAAGTTTAACTTTATGCTCAAATTTTTATCGTTTCAGCTCTGAATTTTAACCATATTATTTAATGATGTAAATACTGCTTTGTAACAGATGTTAACAAATTTCCTGATTCAAAAAAAGAAACAAGAATTCTTCTTTACATACTACAGTTTAGACAGTTTAGACATTCGAATTGTGATTAATTTCCATTTATAAAAATATCTTATGAAAATTATTTTCCATCCCACTGTAGTCCAGAATGCTAACTGGAGCTGGAATAATACATCACACAAATGTTGATTTAAATATTTAAACAAACTCATTTACTTTGGATTTACATCCCCTTTGGGCTCTACTTTCAATGAATACTCTGATAAATAAACTTACTGAAAGGAGTTTCTGCTGGGAGGACAATTTATAAACAAAAATTGAAGAATACATGTGGGATATGATTTTTTGAATTCTAATCATCGATTGTTTCACCAGCAATTAAAGTTGACCGGAGTACAATAATTCCATGTTACATTAAGTTTCAAGACTTTGTGTCTTCATGTCTAGTTTTGCTTGTTTTGCTTTGGTTTCTTTTTCTGGAGAAAACACAAACTCTTTAGATCATTTTAGTGAATATGCCCACATATCTAAGTGTATGTCTGTGTTCCACAGATACTGAACAGACTGAAGATCTTTCTCAGCTCGAATCACATTTTTATTGATTTTGAGTACTAATTTTTATCTGTGATCACTCAGCTGGAGGAGGAACCTGGTCTTGGTCTTTCTATGTCCAAGGCCACTGTTAAACCACAGGGCAGTCAGCAAAACCAAAAAGTCTATTTCACTTCTCATTCTCAAAAAAATTTTTGTTCAAAGTATGAATGTGCCTTTCAGTGCTGAGAGGGTTGACCGAAATGGCTCCTTGCCAATATATTAGTATTAAGTAACCACATCATCCAATGTGAAACTGACTTCCTATCCCCTCACAGGTTGGCAGGGCAAAATCATGAAGCAGGGTTTGTTCCCCACCAGCCTCTGTCATTGCCTGCACATCTGTGCCACAGTGCACCAATGTGCCTGAACAGACATAAGGACTCTCAGTCACACGAGACATGAGGGCATGGCACACATGGAGTTACTTAGACAATCATGCCGAAGGGCCAAGGTTGAATTTTCGTGTTGGAGTATTTCTTTGCTCTAGAAGAAAGAGATCAAGAAGAAGTATGGAAACTAAATGCTACAGGGGAAGTGAGAGTGATCTGAGCTCCACTTTGCTGCCAGCCACCTCCCTTCACTGTAGGAGTCAAGGGTTGCACAGAGCAACCTCAGGGTGAATCTGGAGGCTGACAAGCTTTAAGGACAGATAAAGCAAGAGAAGTTTCATCTCTTCTCCTCACAATTTCCTCTGTCTGGGCTGGGTTTCCAGAACAAAGAGCCTCTTCTCTGTAGCCTCACAAAGAGACAATGCACCATGATACAAATACTACTGTCGTCTGCCACTAACTGTACAGCCTTATCCAAGTCATGGTCGTGCCATTTAGTTTTAATCAAATCATTTGCTGAATTTTGTGGAGCAAATCTCTGATCCTAATGTCATACAAAACCTCATAGCTGTAATATAAAAGTCATGTTTACAAGCAAGCTTTTTATAAGGGAATTAATAAGGGGTAGGCTTGTTCATGTGTCTATGTACAAATTTTTTTGTGTCCCTACCTGTAAGGAGAGGCTTAAGCAAGGCCTCACCCTTTCGAATTTTGTCCCTGGTTTGACAAGTAGCCATAGTGCCTTCAATAAGGGGACTCACACTTTTGACAAAGCAGCTGGCATATCCATAAGTAATTTTAGCCAGAAATTACATTAATAGAAATTTCTTCTTTTTGTAGACAGCTGGAAAGTGAGCTTTAATTTATTTTTATTTTTAGTCCTCAGGATAATGGTTTCTTACTCGGTTATGTCAATGGTCAATAACATAACAAATACTTCATCATGAGAGTATGTGTATCACTTTTCAGCAAACCCTGGCCTTTTGAGGTAAAATGATATACTGCCACTTATTTTCAAATTGACATCTCTCCTGGTTGCCAAGGCAAGTTAACTTGTAAATCAGCATTTTGCATGACGGTTTTAAGCCAATCCAGCTAGGCAATGGCTGCCATTGCTGTCTAATTAGTGACTAAAGCACTTAAAACCAGATTATTTTTTAAAAAGTCCAGAAAGATCAGTGATTTTGCTCTGTACATGTCCAGAGACTATTTTCCTGTCTGAATAGAAGATATCGATTTTGAAAATTAAAACAAGGCTCCAATCTGATCAGAAATGAATGAAGGATGTGCAGACAATGGCAGTGGCAGATTTGAAGTGAGAAATGTTAAGTTTCACTGTTCTTCAGAAAAATAAAATACACCCCCCCTCATAATTAATTCACAAACTATATTACTTAAATACCACAGAACACTAGCAAGTGACAGTTAGAGGAGGAGAAAGTAATCATTACAATTGAGTTTGCATTCAGCTAAGACAGTTTTTTGAGCACAGAACTGAACCTGAAAATGGCCTACATTTCAGATTTTGACTTGAACACTGTTAAAGACTTGCAAACTTTCTGGTAATTCAGTTTGTGATGAAGGCAGAGTCAGGAAAAAAGTTTGTTCTGAGGGAAGTGTTCTTTTTTGGAGACATGCCTCAGTTGCAAGTTCATCCATCTTTAGAAAAAGACTGTTTTTTGGGCCTCTGGCTTCAAACCAGTTAGGTATTGATGACAAAAAGGTGGATGTAGAATAAGAAAATAGGACATGTTCTAGAAGATAGTCTATTTAAAAGAGAGGCAGATGGCTGGAGACAAAATAAGTGAAAAAATAAGAAAATTACCATAAAGTTTGTAAATTGGCCTTTTTCATAGCTTTCATTTGGTATTTTTTCTCATGTTGGCACAGAAATGGCTTTATATTCCAACTACGCTTACCACTAAGTGTCTATCAAAGATACATTACAAAGATTGCAGGCTGGTTATTAAAGTGATGGGACTCATGTGGAGATCAAACACCATCCAGTACCTCGTCTTTCTATGAGTCTGATGGCCTTTCTAGTTGCCTTTACTAACATACTGTCCTGGGTTTAGCAGTAGCAGTAAGTTTTCTCCTTCTGGTGCAGTGCTGTGTTTTGACTTCCAGCCTGGGAACAGTGCTGGTGATACCGATGTTTTCGGTTGTTGCTAAGTGACGTTTACCCTGACCAAGGACTCTGTGATGCTCATGCTCTGCCGGGGAGGAGGGGAGGCCGGGAGGGAGCAGAGACAGGACACCTGACCCAGGCTAGCCAAAGAGGTATTCCATTCCACAGCACATCATGCCCAGGGCGGAGTAACTGGGAGTTACCTGGAAGGACACGGGCTTCTGGGTCGGACTCGTTTTTCGGCAGGTAGCCATATTCTTTTCCCTTGTTATTTTCATCATTGTTGTTGTTGGTAGTAGAGGTGGTGATTTGTGTTGTACATTGGTTGCTGGACTGTTCTTGTCTCAACCTGTGGGAGTTACATTCTTTTGATTCTCCTCCCCATCCCTCTGGGAGTGGGGAAGGGGAGAGCCCTGGGGTGAGGGGGGGATGCGGGCCTCAATTGCTTCCAGCCCGGCACCACTCACTGGGAGTGAGTGAACAAGCTGTCTGCCTGGGTTTAAACCACGACACATACTGGCTTGCATAATAAGAAACCTTGGATGAATTCAGGCTCTGTAGAGATTCTGCAGCAGAATTCAGGGGGAAATGTCACCTTCTGTTGTTTTATTGGCATTTGAAACAATTCCATGAGGTAAGATAGATGGAAAACTTGTGTCACAAGTGTCATAAACAATTGCCCACTTATTCTCCAGTGAACACCTAGTAGTATTACACTGGAGTAGCAGTATGGGCACAAGCAGTTACTGTAAAGTAGCTGCCCAACTGTACATTTGTAGACTAATGTACCTCTTGATAAGCAGCTCATTTGCTGTCTATCTCTGCCCATCCTGTCTTTGCAGTCTCATAAATTATTTTGTTTGCATTTTTTTGTTTATTTTGTTGGTTTGGGGTTGGTTTGTGTTTTTGTGTTTTTTTTTTATTGTTCGGTTTTGTTTTCATTTTTGTTTTTTGTTTTTGTTTTTTTTTTTTTTACTGTAGAATTCTATCTCAAACCTAAATCTTCACCACAAGTGAGATGTAGAACATCACTAAGAGTGATTTGAATAATATCCAGGAAAGCCAATTGATAAAAGTAATGTAAAAATAGGTAGAAGTGGAAGCAAACTGGGGCAAACTAGGGCCAAGCTGATTTTTCACACAGATATTTTCCTGTAACAAATATAATGCTGGCTGGAAAAGGCAGGTTTTGACACTGTTGTTAGTCTGTGGGTACTCAGTAAATCATATTGATGCACATGGTTGACACATCAGGGGTATGTGGAAAATAAACTGCTCAATCTCTCTGGGCCTAACAACCTACAGACCTCAATGATATATGGTAAGGCTGGTGTTCTTGACATCAAAAGGAGTAAATCAAAATGCCACCAGAAGGTGCTGACAAAATTAAGCAACCAAGATTGCACAAAGAACAAAAGCTGTTCTGCATAGATATTTATTTCACATTCAGACCTGTTAATATTTAATTTATATCCTTATTTGGATTTTATGAAATTGCTTTAATTCTGTATGGGCAGTTGGTTTATAAAGCAATTAACAGTACAATCCAAAGGGTCTGTAGTAACGGTATATAGTTCTGAAAACTAAGCATCACTAAGAAATATTGGCTCTGATACCATTAGGAAAATATTATTTTATCAGGATCATAGAATCATAGAACAGTCTGGGTTGGAAGTGACCTTAAAGACCGTCTAGTTCCAAACCACATGCCAAAGGGGTTTCCACTACATCAGGTTGTTCAAAGCCCTGTCAAACCTGGCCTTGATCACTTCCAAGAATGGGGAAGTCACAGCTTCTCTGGGTAACCTGTGCCAGTGTCTCTCTACCCTCATAGTAAAAAAATTCTTCCTAATGTCTAAACTATATCCCCTTTCACTTAAAAACCTTTCATCTTGTCCTGTCACTGCATGTGTTTGTAAAAAGTCCCTCTCCAGGTTTCTTGTAGGCCCCCTTTATATATTTAGAAAAATGCAAGGGATTGCTGAATAACAGTTGGTTCATGTTAATTCATATATTTCATAGATAACACCTGAAAAGGCACAAAATAAAATCAATTTATTGGTCATGTGTCTTTTATAGAGTTCTTTTTATTCACTCACAAGGAATGGTGTCTCTACCTGTCCTGCAGCTTGACAACTCCTGTGATGGGTGCTAGTGTGGGTCTAACCTAAAGGTATGAATCTGAAATGCAAACTCTAGGAAAGCCTAAATACAGATCTGGGTAGTGTAGCTTGATCTTGTTTGTTTTCAGTATTCAAGAAAAAAAACTAAAAAACAAAAAGCAAACATCTGAGGGAAGAATGAATTTGTGTTTGGACCTAGATATTATGGATTAATAATTTATGTATTTACTTTGTTCTAGAGAAATAGACAAGGCTTATTTGATATTTTTAGGACTGCTTAAATATTCCTCAAGCCAGGAGTCCATAATTACCTCACATAGGTAACATCTTCATCTTCGTAGAGAAAATAATCTGAGATGATTCCTCACCTGTAGTCTGCCAAAACCTAACCCTGTCAACTACAACTGTTACATGGAAATTAAAAATAAGACACAAACACCTCAGTGAAGTTCAACCCCTCACACTGTCTGGCATGTTTTTTTAAAGTGACGATGTTAACTGTCACTATTGAGTCCTGCTGTACAACGTACCTGAAGGTAAGCAAGACCAGAATGCAAGAAACCTACTGCAGTTAACAGTAACTGAATACCAATACCTTCAAGCCAGGACTGGAAAGTAAAGTGATGGTAAAGAAATCCTCACAATGCATTGTCAATTTTAGTTGCTAAAAATCTTTTAATTCCTCCTGAAGCATTCTTTAAAGCACCAGAAGTAGAATCAAACTCTGTTGTCCCAGGAACAAAAGAAGTCAACTGTATAACCTCATACCAGCAGCATCAACAGAACTGGCAGAGGTAGATCCCAGAGTTTCCACTTGTTTGTAGCATTTACTCTATTCTCCCAGTCTGCATTTTGAGCTGATGGCATGCAAAGACTTCAGAGAAATAGAAGGGGCAAATTCTGCTCACCAGAGATAATGAAAAGAGGACACAGAATGAATTCTTCTAGTCACAATACAGGTGTGTCAGTTCTCAACCTGATGCCGTTGCTTCTGTTGCACTACAATTTTGCCCCATAAGAAGAACAGTTGATCAAGTGAAAATATAGCATGAGCAAAGCACTTGAAAGGAGCTTGTAATGTCATCTGTCTGCTTGCTACCATTTGACAATGAAAGTACCAGACTCAATTACCCTGGAGTTCCTAATGAGGAATTATAAACCAAAAAAACCCAGCCAAAAATACCTCACACTTCCCAAAACCAGCTGAAGTCAAAGAATGTGAAAATGACTCTTTACTTTCTTGATGTTCACAGTGTGTTTTTGTGCTCAGAGTTCAAGAGGTTAGTGAAAAAAAAACAAACACTATATTAATGAATAGCAGTGGTCCAGCAGAAACACACAGGTAATTTCATCTTATTTGTCTTCCCTGCCCAACAAGAAATACCAATCACAAGTTTCTAGCCCACCAAAGTTTCAGAGAAAGGGTTGGTGTAGGCCTAGTTCTCCTTCATATTTGATCAGTGACTTTCTTCCTATATTGTTAGAAAGGAGAATTATTTCCATTTGACCACTTCTCTAACCAACAGATCAAGTTACTTGTGATAAGAAATTGAGAACTGAATGAGTTTCTGCAAACAATATCACCACCACAAACTGGCAGAACTAGTGGGCTGCAAAGGTGATTATGGCATTGCCAGGCTACATGATGATACCCTGAATCCAAAACTGCCTGACCTTTCTCAAGTCTGTCTAAGGTTTACAAAGTATAACATGATTCATTCTGACACAATAGCAAGAGGAAACACTAAAAAACGTCTTAAGAACAGAAAAGTGTTCACTGCAGGTCAAGGATGCCGTGCCCTGGTGAAAACACAGGCATAAAAGAAATCAATATCACACCTAGATCTTGTAGGAAGAAGGATAATTGTCAATCACAATTAGCTAGACAATGCTTACCTCTTAAATGCTAGACATTTTTCTCTTTTTTGCCTCACTATATGCTTATGCTTTTCATTGTGCCCCCTTGTCTTCCTCTCCTAAGTTGTTTTGTGTGTGCTTTTATGACTGTTCTCAATTTCCCATGCTTTGCTGGCTTGGGTTTGAGTGGCAGCAAGGAATCTGTAAGCAGGTGTTGTGGAAGTGAAGCGTGCCATTCGGCCAGTACATTAGGTAAAGTAACGTTCCCCTGAGATCTCTAATGCTTACAACTGTATCAGCCCCAACTGTTCCTGCAAGAAGAGGAAGAGGCCAGTCTTGACCTGTTCTGACCAGATGTTTTGGAAATATGCCCATTTTTAGCAGACATAATAGCTGTTAATTTATTAAAATCGTAATAGGTATTAACAAAGCAGACTCTTTATGTACAACTGAATAATAAAATGCAAGGAAGAAATTAGGGATATAGAAGAGGCTATGTTAAAAAAAAATATGTTTTTTTTTTTTGTTAGCCAATGCCAAAATTGCTCGGGAATCTGTAGAGACTAGACATAAGAAAAATGGCAACACACCTAATGTAAAAACTCATGCTGCGATGGAAGCAACTGAAGGAGGCTCGTTTGGAAACCTTAAAGCTCTGCTTTGAGCTCTGGAAGGAGGGAATCCACATTCCAAAACCAAGATGAAACTGTGCTCATGTTCTTTTACCAATATCCTTTAAAATTGCTGAAATGAGGAAGAAACATTTATTAAAAAAATCTATAAAAAAAAAAACAAAATATTTTGCTTTCTTTCCTCCTCTTTCCCAAAATAGATAGTCCCCCAATTTTCTTAAAGTTGTTTTTGGTTTTGTTTTTTCCAATGAGTACCTCTTCCCAGCATAAATATATGAGAGCAGTCATTCGCATTATAATATTGAAGTGCTGGGATTTCATTCTGTTTCCCATGTCTCAAAGGGATAAATGCATTTTTTAATTTTTTTTTTCCTATGAGGATCAGTGGAATTATAGTGAGTTTGCACTGCAGGAAATGAGAGCACAGTGGGTTGTTGAGGGGTTTTACAGGCTAAAATTTCTGGATTTCTGAAGCATTTACTTAGGCTACAATTATTAACAATAGTTTGCTGATCATGGAGAAGAAAATCACCAGAAAGGTGTGCTTAAAATCAGGATGTTTTTTCTTAATTTGGTGGTCTTGTTCAGCAACCAGACTTTTTAAACACAATACAAACACTTCAGTAATAATAATGATTGCTACTAATACTAGTCATAAGGTAAAGGTGTCATTTAACAATATATTTTGTTCAGCAGTATGGTTTTGCATTTGTTCTTTCTTAAAGACTATGCAGTTTTTCATTTCATATTTTTAACTGTGTTATTTGAAGGTGACATTTCTTCTCCAGCATAGCTTGTGCAGTGTACAGTGCGTCTCTGTGCGTACAAAGCACCCCATATGGTTGAAGTAGACTGGAGGGGTTGCTACTAACCATATTTTAAAAAACAGATGTTACTAATCTTCCAAATACTACCCCCAAATGATGCCACTTCTGACTGCTAATGGTTGGGCTCATCAATCCCTTCCAATGTCCTTTTGCATGTAGCATGTAAGGGAAAGTAAATTTTGTCCAGGAAACATTCCTCTGAAGAGGCAGATCTCTTTATATTGCTACTGAATGGTTGACTAGAATGTCAGTTCCTAGAGGGGGATGTATATATGTATGTTATAGGCAAGAAGAAAAAAAAGTTTGCCTGCTAATAGGACTTTCAGGGAAACTTTTAGGACAGCAATTTCAGAGCCACATTGCTTTGTGGCAAGCTGAAGTTTTTAGCTCAAGGTGCCTGTCTGTGCCATGCAATACACAAAGACAGCTTTCTTTTACATTTACAAAGGCTCCTTTACAGATTTCCACACAAATGTAGTAGATGCTTATAAGGATGCTGGGGAGGGACTATTAATTAGGGACTGTAGTGATAGGACAAGGGGTAATGGGTTGAAACTTAAACAGGAGAACTTTAGATTGGATATAAGGAAGAAGTTCTTTACTGTAAGGGTGGTGAGGCACTGAAATTGTCTGCCCAGGGACATTGTGAATGCTCCATCCCTGGTGGTGTTCAAGGCTAGGCTGGACAGAGCCTTGGGTGACCTGGTTTAGTGTGAGGTGTCCCTGCCCATGGCAGGGGGATTGGAACTAGGTGATCTTAAGGTCTTTTTCAACCCTAACTATTCTATGATTCTATGCTTCTGTGTAGAAAGGCAATGTCAGTCCTGCTGAAGTTTTTCAGTCAGTGGCACTTACAGTAGTGAGAAAATAAAATCGCAGGATAGCACTGACCATTTTGAGCATAAATGGCACAGAAATGCAGTATCTGCTAGCAGTAATGCTGAAACAAATTTGATGGCAATGTATAAGCAAGGTTTAATTTTCATGGCAATAATAGAGTGGGTTTTTTCGTTGTCCTTATAAATCACTCCTGTTCCAAAGCCCAGAGTCTAGACAGTTCAGATGTTTGTTGGTGCCTTTCCTGGATTTCTAAAAAAGTTATACACACAAAAAATGGACCAATATTTCCATCAGGAACCAGTTAACGTACTCATGGTTTACAGAAATGAGGCATCTCAAGCTCCCGCCCTTCTGCCTGTAATTGTGTGCTTCTTCATTCTACTCTAGCATGAACTTTTTCCCAAATTCTCTGTATTCCCTTGAAAGGCTCACTATAGGTCTTTCCCATTACATTTTTGCTGTTGCCATCATAATATTCTTCCTTACAGAACTGCACTCTGCCAACTCTGCCTCCTTCCATACAGACTTCACTTAGATATTTACATTGATAATATTCTACAGAAATAATTCTCAGTTATTAAGAATGTTTTGATCAGTTATAAACACATGGCCGTTAAATATGTGTATCCCCATTTTGGGGAGAGTAAGTAATAACACTTATCTTAACAATACTGCATAGAACTCTAATGCCAGTCTGGTTTTCCTTTTTATTTCATTATTATTTCTAACTTCTTGATGAAAGATTTGGGTTTTTTTTGACTGCTTAGTTACAAAGACTGTACAAAGTTGTAGTCCTTTGAATAGAGAAAAATAGAAAAAGCTTCTTCGTTCCTAACTCTAGAGCCCTTTTTAGCTAAAATGTGATCCAAGAGCTCTATTTCAGCAACTTTTGCATGCCTGCACAATAAATAATTCTTAGCTTTTCTTTACACACATCGCTCTTGCAGTCAGAGACACAGTCTTACAAAGCAACATGAGTAAAGACATTTCACCATCTTGTATCTTTTCATTGCATAAACTAGATATTTATATTTTGTTTGGAGGCAGCTGCCTGCTTCTACAATTGAGGATTGGCTATTTTATGTATTTATGCCTATAATTTTCAACAGGGTGTAATCTAATTTTTAACAATGAAATGCAATTCTCTGTTACATACTTACCTTGTAAATTTACATTTTTGTTTTTCATAACACATATGAAACATATTTACACTTTGCTTAGTTTCTCCTTATTGCCAGCATGGACTTTAACCACTCCAAGCAGAAAATGAATTGAAGTTGGGGAGTGATTGGCAACAAGCACGCATGGTTAAATGTCAGCATTTTGGTATGTCATTTAATGGTCAGACACTTCAATGTACTGCCATCCAACAAACCTACGAGACATATTATCAAGGAATATATGCCGGCTCTTTTCCAGCAAACTGCTTGATGCCAAGTACTGGTGGGTGTATACCTTTTTATGCTGCCACTGCATCCAGCCTCCAGGGTGTTGCGTGAAAGGATCACTGGATGTTAATGAATAACAAAATGTGTCATTTCCCGTTAGAATTTGTCTATCTATCATATACAGTGAAAAAGATGTATTTGTTTTCTTCTGCCTGTATTTACATGTGTCAAAATACGTACTGTTAATCCTGGCCACATGCTTAGAGAGTATGTTGTCTTATTAGTCTTTTTTTCATTATTACTGTTGCACATGATCGTACATCCCATTTCATGTAAAAAGATAAGAGACACAGAAAAATAAATTAGAACAAAAAGGTCTGTTTCTTCCTTCCTGGAGTAGTATCTTTTGTTTAAAACACACTTTCCATAGACAATAGATTTGTAAGAAAAGCTCTTAACACATTTAAGTATGTTGCCACTCGTATGTCAGTAAAATATAATAGAAAATTAAAAAATCAGAGATCCACCATTACAGCTCAGAACCACAGATTAATAAATAATATGAAAAAACTATTTGTGAATACCTTGTAAAATAGGTATTAGGGTAGGTTATGATCATATTCTTTTAATGACATATCACCGTTGCCCAATTTATTTGTTGAGATAAAAAGTTCAGACCTGTAGATGAGTTTCTAATAGTCTTGGGAGAAAGCACATTCATTTTCGTCACAGGCCAAAGCAGCTCCTGAAGGTCAATCAAAGAATCCTCAAGCCATTATCTGGCTATTGAAGCCTGGCTGCTCAAAACCACTTTCTGGTCAGCTAACAAATAGGTATAAAAGGCACGTTTTGGAAAATAAGAGCTGGAAGTAGCTGATCATTATAAGCTCTTCCTTCAGCTCTTCTCAGACCTTTCTCAGAGTCTTCCTGACCTTCATTTAGGCATCTGCCCATAGGTTTCTCTCAATGAGACCAAGTTCATAGCATCAGGGTATGATAAAGCATTCTAAATAGGTATTCTAGTGCTACTACTAATATTATTTAACAGCTGCACAAGAAAATCAGTATAACATATAGATGGGAAGAACAGTTGCAGGTATTTAACTGCAATATATATAAGTAATATTATTAGACAATCTAGCAATTAGAAAACAGTATTTGTCATTTTCTTTGCAAATTCTAAAGACTATATATGATACCTGTATTTTTACAGATAATATTTGCTGTTTCCCAGAAAAAGAGTTGCAGTTTTGTGTGTGTGTCCAGTTTTAACTAAAACTAAAGTCACTGTGGGTCTTTAATTGTGTTTTTCAGCAAACTGATTTAAAGTTCCCTGGGGCACACATACTGTAAGATTGTGATGTATCACACCAGGTTAAGTCAAATTCAAAATATTATGTGATATGACAGCATGTAAAATGCATGTTTAACACATCCACTGGGAAACTTGGCTTTATGAAAAATGATCCAACAGGGAAACTTTGAGCACTCTCTGGTAAATTCTACTTCTAAAAAATAATATTAATCAAAAGTATAATACTATGTTAGTTTCTGTTTGATATCCACAGTTTTCTCCTTTGGATAAAATATCACTGACAAAGATCAACAAATATTTGTGGTGAATGCAAACTTCATACTTCTCTTGAAAAATAATTGATTTGTTGACAATTCAGAATATGATGACTGAAGTGAAGAACCTGCAGGAGATCCGTAAACATAGTTTTCCTCAGTAGTTCCTGAAATAATAGATACATACTACATCTTTTCTATCAAAGGATGCAAAGATATCATTTATCATTAAAAGAGGGAGAACAGGTCTTTTTTGCCTGTGTAAGAGTAACCATATTATGTGCTTACATTTGCTGGACAGAGAGCATCCAGTATTTTTGTGGTATCAGGAAAAAGAGCTATAAGCTACACCAGATAGACTTCAGATACAGTTTTCCATTTCTTGCTAAAGTATCTCATAAAATTTCATCTGTGATATGTCAACGGCAGTCTGATGCTGGGCAGAACAACCATTGGCCACTCTTCATGTTTTTGGGTCCTGCTCTGATGCATTTATTAACATAGATTTTTATTAGTAGTTGTTTTATACCTATAGGTACATAGAGATTAAAAAACAGAATAGGGACAACATAGGTCCCCTCTGGAAGCTATCAGGAGAACTGGCCACCCAGGATTTCTAGAAGGCTGAGGTTCTGAATGACTTCTTTGCCTCGGTCTTCACTGGCAAAGGCTCTGACCACACCACCCAAGACCTGGAAGGCAGATGCAGGGACTGTGAGAATGAAGACCCTAGGCCCACTGTAGGAGAGGATCTGGTTCGAGACCATCTTAAAAACCTGAATGTACACAAAATTGTACACAGGGGACTTGTGTACCATTTTGTACCAATTGTACCATGTGAACTGATGAAATCCATCCACGGGTCCTGAAGGAGCTGGTGAATGAAGTTGCTAAGCCACTGTCCATCATATTTGAAAAATCATGGCAGTCATGTGAAGTTCCCAACGACTGCTTAAAGGGAAATATAACCCCCATTTTCAAGAAGGGGAAAATGGATGACCTGGGGAATTACAGACCAGTCAGTCTCACCTCTGTGCCTGGCAAAATCTTGGAGCAGATTCTCCTGGAAGGCATGCTAAGGCACATGAAAAACAACCAGGTGCTTGGTGACAGCCAGCATGGCTTCACTAGGGGGAAATCCTGCCTGACCAATTTGGTGGCCTTCTATGATGGGGCTACAGAACTGATGAACGGGGGGAGAGCAGTTGATGTCATCTACCCAATCTTGTGCAAAGCGTTCAACACTGTCCCACACGACATCCTTGTCTCTAAATTGGAGAGACGTCAATTTGATAGGTGGACCACTCGGTGGATAAAGAACTGGCTGGATGGCTGCACGCAAAGAGTTGTGGTCAATGGCTCAGTGTCCAGCTGGAGGCCAGTAACAAGTGGTGTCCCTCAGGGATCAGTGTTGGGATCGGTCTTGTTTAACATCTTTGTCGGTGACATGGACAGTGGGATTGAGTGCGCCCTCAGCAAGTTTGCCGATGACACCAAGCTGTGTGGCTGGAGGGAAGGAATGCCATCCAGAGGGACCTCGACACCCTTGTGAGGTGGGCTGATGCCAACCTCATGAAGTTTAACCATGACAAGTGCAAGGTCCTACACCTGGGTCGGAGCAATCCCAGGCACAGCTACAGGTTGGGCACAGAAGGAATTCATAGCATCCCTGCAGAGAAGAACTTGGGGGTGTTGATCAATGAGAAAATGAACATGAGCCGGCTTCAGTGCATGCTTGCAGCCCAGAAAGCCAACCGTATCCTAGGCTGCATGAAGAGGAGCGTGACCATCAGGTCGAAGGAGGTGATCCTGCCCCTCTGCTCTGCCCTCGTGAGACCTCACCTGGAGTATTGTGTGCAGTTCTGGTGTCCTCAACATAAAAAGGACATGGAACTGTTGGAACAAGTCCAGAGGAGGGCCACGAGGACAATCGAGGGACTGGAGCACCTCCTGCATGAAGATAGGCTGAGAAAGTTGGGGCTGTTCAGCCTGGAGAAGAGAAGGCTGCGTGGAGACCTCATAGCAGCCTTCCAGTATCTGAAGGGGGCCTATAGAGATGCTGGGGACGGACTGTTCATTAGGGACTGTAGTGATAGGACAAGGGGTAATGGGTTGAAACTTAAACAGGGGAAGTTTAGGTTGGATATAAGGAAGAAGTTCTTTCCTGTTAGGGTGGTGAGGCACTGGAATGGGTTGCCCGGGTAGGTTGTGAATGCTCCATCCCTGGTGGTGTTCAAGGCCAGGTTGGACAAACCTCTACGGCAGGGAGGTTGGAACTAGATGATCTTAAGGTCCTTTCCAACCCTAACTATTCTATGATTCTATGATTGCATAACAATAAACTATGATGTCATTTGACAATTTAAAAAATTTACCTTTTATTAAAATCTTCCAGTCCTTTCCCTGCTCTCCCCATCATCTTTGAATTGAGTAGTTAATTTGAAATAAATAAGATAAAGATAGAATTTCAGAAATATCAAGTTTCTCAAAGTCTTGTCAAAACAGACAGCTCGCAGGGAACAGAGATCCTCTTTCTGTCCTTTCTCAAAGAAAAGCTTAAATGTTTTGCAATAATTATTAGGTAGAAGAGAACCACACTGCCACACACCTTCAGGACTTGCCTGGATTTGAAAACACACCCCACATTTTTGAAACTGCTTGTTTTTTATCACAAGAAGTCTGACAAAATTCTATCCGCCTAGTTTACTACATGACTACATTCTGAAATGCAATAGAAAATGGAAATGCAAGAAGTCTGGAACACACAAAGGAATCATGAACATGGGATCCTGTATGTCATTACTAAGCAGCAGAGCACAACCAAGCCATGACTAAGTAGAGACAGGTCATCTCCAGCAAGGAGGAACTGACAATCGAAGTCATTCTGCTTAGTTTTATCGACATTAGTTTCAGCTTGTGCTGACAGACTAGAAAAATTCTGCCAGTTGCTGAGGAGCAGAGACATTTATCCTTACAACAGAGCAAGGGTCCAGCTTGTGCCACAGCCCTGGTTCTGTGATTGTTCTCTGAATTCTGGCCCTGAAGGTGATACAGGATAAAATTTAGCGAGCTAGTACTCCACCTGAGCACAGCTGGCCATGGACACTACAAGCACAGTGAGCCACAAGAAAAAGATCTGTGTTTACTGAAAGCAAGGCTAGATGGAGCGGGGCACTGAGGGGCTCTGTGCCATGCCCCAGGATGAGGTAAATCAAGCAGTTACTGGAAAGGTTGCAACACCCCTATCCACTCTGGGATATCTAGCAGTTTCAGTAAAGCCTTCTAATACTTAGATGTTGATAAACCTTATCAGTCCACAGAGGAAAAAAGGGAAAGATGTTAGATGTATCTGTTACCCAATCTGGTGTATCTTAAGAATAATCCAGATTTCAATTCAGTACTTTCTGAAATTCAGGATTCATTACAACATAAGATACTGGCGCTCACAATTCCCATGGTCTTCTCCTGTTTTGGCTAAATTTCAAAGTCTGAAATGCTAAGACATTTTAAGAGTGTTGCTTGAATATGACTGTATTTACTAATGTGGTGAATTTTCTCTAAGCTACAAAACCAGATTGTATAGACTAGATTAAGAGCAATCCGAAGATGAAAAGTGGGATCTCTAGGGATGGAGTGCCACAAAGAGAACTGTTTGTGCAGGTTTCCCACAGTTATTACAGCTTTATTATTCTGACCTGAAGCATCCCATTTTTTTGGGACAGAAATCGTAAATCATGCTGGATTATGTAATGTTTAACATATTTGGAAATTAGTAAGGAAATATTTCCCTCTCTACCTTCTTCTAGGAAAAATAAAACATATGCCCTGTTTCTATCCTCCCACAAAAACAATATGGATAGCTTAGGAAGAATCAAGTGTTCTGAATGTTCAAACTGCTGACTGGGATGTGTAAAATTTACAGGTTATGTCTCATGTAGAGTTTGTAAAAAATCATATTTTCTTTCTCTTTAAAGAAAAAAATAATTCTCCAATCCTAAAGCAAAATATTTCAATCCTATTTTTTCTTTTTATTTTTTTTCCTTTAGAAATCAGCCTTTCTGCTGAAATCTGAAACAATATCCCCTCTTCTTTTTTCCCCCTTTTGAAATATTTTTCCTATAAGTACTTTAGCTAAGACAGTTTGGAAATTGTTCTATTTCAAGAACCTCATACTTGTGATTGTAAAAAAATATTCCTGGTAAATTACTGACTCCTCTGGCAAACCATGGCAGACTCCTGTAAAGCACACAGAAGAATTTTGAATCGATGGTGTACTTGAAGTGATGTTTTAAGCAGTTACTGAAATATATACACACAGAATAATAAACATACTATATTAATCTACTTCAAGTGAAAAAAGACACTCCTGAGGTCTGGACAGCTTTGTGCAGAATGGTACAGAAAGCTAGAGTGCCTGATACTCTTACGAGAACTCTCTGCCTAAAAAGGCATACTTAGCGCTGAGTCTGTCCGTAAAGTTTATACCACATACAGCCCAACAGCCTTTTCATTCTGCAGGAAAAAGGTAAATGTTTCAAATGTTGTTTTTTTTTTTTTTTTGTCAGAGCTGGAGGTACTGAAGATATCAAATCACTGTAATTAAAAACCCAGCCAGAAGGAGGACTTGTGATGGCCGCACAGGAACCTTGCTAGCCTGCTGCCCAGTGAAGCAGCAGCGACAGCAGCTTCTGCTCGCGGCTCAGGCTGCCAGTGGACTCAGGTTCCTTGCCCTGAGCCAGAGAAGCAGGGTGTGCTGCAGAGGTCACACATGCTATCTTCGGGAAGAGTAGGGAAAGAACAGGAGCTTTGGTCTGTGTGTGGGTTGTGTATGTCTCTGTCTGCGTGTGTCAGTCCTTTTAATGGCCTGTTAGGCAGGAGCTTCAGATGTTTTTAGGACATAAGACACTTACTGTTTTGCTACAACACTCTCATGGCAAAGTCTTAAGGAATTTAATGGGGTTGAAGCCAACTGGATTATACGGAAATATAATATAGTTCACAGAAAGAAGCTGGGATTTCCTTTTAGAAATACACACACACACCTTCCCCCCCCCCCCCCCCCCAAACCCAAAACACCTATAGAGTTTAGCAGCAATGGATGTCTTTTTATAATAGTTTAAAGCCAACATATTCAGTTTTAAGAGAACATTTTATTTCTGCTGTATATTCCTTTGGGTTGGATTAAAAAATATATAGACAAGTTATCATTCTCCATGCAGTTGCACTGGCTTTTCCTACAAAAGGTAGCTGACGTGAGTAAGTAGTGATAATAATGGACATCTCCATTAAAGAATAAGTAATCATGCTGCTGTGCTGCAGAACCAAAGCAGTGCTCTTGCTGGCCTGAACCTTTCTCAAAAGAAAAGAAAGAAATGCTAGTCAGGTCTTACTGAAGTTTTTTCTGAATATGCTTGTTCTTCTGTAGGTTTCTGCTTTTGCTAGCTTCTTAAAGTTTGGTTGGTTCTGAGCAAACACATTAGAGGGAGAAAAGGGACTGTAGCCCCCCCCAACTTGCTATCTGAAAGCATAGGTCACCAAAATAGGAACAATACATTATATAGAAAGATTAATAAGAAATGCTTTTGCATTTATTAGCATGTTTAAGTGGATCTTTGAGGTAGTGGCAAAGTTCACATTTGCTTCTCTTGTAGAGAGTTTTCTGCTACTGCTTATCACTCCTTTCTCTCCTGGTCTGCCAAGAGCTTCAGCATGAACGTGAAAGGAGAAAGGCTCAGTACAGGATTTCAACAATTTCTTACATGGTAGGGGCTTACTTTTGCCCATTAATACCAGGCCTCTCTCAAACGAAGACATAAAATTATGCCAAGTTACTGTGCAAGTTGTGATATTGCCAGCTCCTAGCTGAGGCGAGAAAACCTTTCAAATTTGTTTCTCTTCGGACTGAAGCACAAACTTATGCTGTAAACTTATTCTCTTCCCTAGTTATCCACTCTGTTTTCATGGCTTTCTTCTACTAGTCGTCACCTTAACTGCTGAACTGTGGGGCTAACAATATTGTTAAACATAGCTTTAAATACTGCTAATGTGAAAGATTTTCATTGAAGATACAATCTATGGCCAAGGAATATAAAGTGAAATTGCTTTATATATAAAACTGAGATGGGTTTTTGTGAGGGCAGTTTGTTAGCTAGAAACCACATTTTATGAAGTTCACAGATGTTTGAGAGGTTTCAGTGGAAGACTGTATTTTTCATAAAAACCTCTAAGAAGTTACTGTTTTAGGTGGTCCAAGAGAGAAGACAGAGGACAGTAGGCCATAAGGTAAATTAAAGTCAAATCTTATTATTCCTTATTAAAAGCAAAAAGGTCAGTTTCAATTTAAAAGGAATACTGATTGAATATATTTAAACCATGTTCACATAACTGAGGGCAGCAACATCAAAACAAGCAACTCATTACATGAATCACCAGAGGACAGAGGAGTTAACTGATCTGTTAATGTGCAAATGATTCCAAAGTGAATAAGTAGGCCTGTGCATATCTGACAGGAGAATAGAAACCCTGAAGAGATATACAGCCATTTAAGCAAATCAAACATGGACATGGAAATTCAGATCTGCATTCCAACTTTGCAAATATCGTAAATAACAGATTCTGTCAACTGAACCTGGGCTAGAGAAATAACCACTCTCGTTGCGCACTCCTGAATTAAAGTTTTTCCTGCAAATTACTAAACCTTGGCTCATTTACTGTCTGACTCTTCCTGCCATGGCAGTTAATACTCCCACATCTCACCTTCAATTTTTTCTGCCTGCATTCAGTGTCAAATACAGTAGTCTTTATATCCACATCAAAGAAGGACTAGAAAAAACAAGAGAAAAACTTTGTTATCTACTTCCATTGCACTACCTAAAATACTGGGTTCAATTAAATAATAATTTAAAAAAATGCTTATATTAGGCATAAAAAAATGAAAACTTCAAAGCTTTGCTTTATTTTATTTTATTTCATTTCATTTATTATATTTTATTGTATTTATTTTATTGTATTTTATTTTAATTTTTCATTTCTGATGTACAGCAAACTCTTTACCCATTTTCTATTTGCTTCTATTTCACGTATGCCTGCTTTCTGCTTTGCCATACATGAGTTTTCTCAGCTATGTGTTACTTTTCTGTGCCCAGAACATTCTACAGGGGGATTTCTAGTGGGTGATGCCTCTTTCCAGACTTTTGAAAAGCCTGCCAGAACCAAGACTTTGCCATTGGTTGACAAGTCAGGAAGAGCTGGCCTAGCTAACACATCAGGCACACTGCAAAAGATCCCTCTTGCCCTCTTCCCTTCCCCACAGCCCATGGCTGCATCTTCTCACCAGCCCCTGTATAGTCTTTGTACCATGCCCTCTGTGCTGGAAACACACAGCTCCTATAGAGTAGTCTGAATCACAATTTTACAGTTTGTGCCCTGAAAGCTTCCTTTGGTACCTAAACCTGGGACTAGAATTAAGATAATCCTGCTGTATAGGATTATCCTGCCTTGGGTAGAGGATGCCTAGACAGCCCGAAGCCAGCTTCATTAGGAGATCCTGACCCTCCACCAAAAACATTGCCACAATATGTGGTGAGGAGCGTTATTTTTGCATGGCGTTTCACGACACTCGCCAGTGACAGATTTTGGCTCTAAGACATGGAAGGCCACTACGGCCCAGCCAACAGGAGTTCAGATTTCAGTTATAAGGTAATGTGATGCCTCCAGCCCTGTTTGTGCAGGAGGAGAGGTTTATGTGGTTTAATTAGGCTCCAGCTTCATCAGATTGTTTGGAAAAAGTGTATCCATCTTACAGGGTAAGAAACATTTCTCTCATTAACTATTCTTAGTTTCCAGCCTGCACCCAAACTGTTGCTGGGACTTCTGTAGATTCCCTATGTAAAAGTATGAAGTTTGCTAATAAAAAGAAATATAATTTCCCTCAAGTAAGCAAACATTGTGCCAAGTCCCTCTTTAGCCTTTCCAGGGACCTTTTCCCATGTTCATTTCCACCACTGGTTTAATAATGAACTAGACCTTCTATAGAATGGTTATCCACATTGAACTCTTGCTAAATCATGACAATTTGAACCTAACCTCTTGACCTATCCAATATGTCCTTCACCTGCTGTGGGGAAGGAAAAAAAAACATCTTAAAGGGGACATGGATCCAGTTTGCTCCTGCTGGTGAGACAAAGCTCTTTGGCACATATACTGCATGAGTGCGTTGCTTTCATCTGGCCTTTGAAGAATAGCGGAGACTTGAAAGCTGAATGGGCTTAAGAAATATTTAATGATGAACTGTTGTTTGCTAAAGGGGGAAGCAAACCAAAATGTACTAGGTTTTTAAATAGCACTTGTTATTGTTTAGATAAACATAATATAAGTTACGCTGGATCCTCCATCAAGAATAAAACTAAAATCATAACCATTTATAAATGGATTGTTCACACATTTTTGGTCTCTGTTCTCATGAAAGGATAACATGGCATAGTTATGGAAATAGCCAAATAAAGGGTGGGGTTTTTTTTAAGAGTAGGATAAAATATCAACACTTACTGAAGCAGATTTATAGCTAATTTTTGTAGTACTACTGACACATCCCATCAGATTTGCAGGTTTCCTAATATTATATTACAGGATTTTTGAATCTTCTCAGTGGGTTTAGAGTTATTGAATTTGTTGTTTGTTAATATGATATGAGAAATTGTTATGGTATTAATCTTTCCAATAATATCTGCAATTTAAATTCCTTAGAGCATGTTCCTGTTGTATCACAACCAGCAATAAGATGCATGCATTATTTTTAGTATTGATTTTGCACTGCAAAGTTATAAGGTTTCCTTACTATTTATTAATTTTAATTACCCCTAAGATCTCACTAAGTTAGTAGGATGTTTATTTTGAAATGTAGGGGGAGGAATATTTTATCAATTTACAGAGAGTTTCTAAGACTGGAAATTCTGGAGTCAGCACAAGAGCTTAGGGCAAAATCCTGCTGTCATGCAATATGGTTGCTGGGGATGGGGGGACTGGAGGAGTGCTGGCAGGAGGACCAACCTACTTGTGCAGAACTGGGTAGAGCAAAGCAGTGAGGGAGAGAAAATGTTCAGGGAAGGTACCCTCTGGTATGTGTATCCTACATACTGGTCAGCGCCTGGCAGATCATAGCTGCTGTTGGTTTCATAGGTGCTGGGTGCAAGGGCAGAAGCTCCAGAGGAGGCAGCAGTCTGTGGGTGGAAGGACGGCCCGAGTCCCTCCCAGCACCCATCAGCCTACAGAGACATGGTGGTTTACCAGTGACAGTGGAAAAAGAGAATTACCTTTGTGATTTTACACTATTGTGAATAACTTCTGAAATTCCTATGCGAGCAAATAGCCACAGATAAATACAGAGCAGTATTTTAGAACTAGGTTTATATTTTATCTTTAAATCACATTCAACACACTATTTATAGTATGCGTGTTCTCAGGAGATACTGTTTATGCTTATTCTTACAGGAATTTTTTAACATTCACTTATTTCTATTTTTAATTACCTTATGCCACTAAACAGTGATGTTTTCTGGGAGCTCAGCTGAACTTTAGCAAAAGGCTTTGGACTGAGTTGCTTTTCTTTCCCTGTAAGACTGACATTATACACTACTATTCACATATAAAAGCAAGCTATAGTGTAAAACCTGGTGAAGAATCCTACAGCCTGCAAAGAAAGAGAACTCAGAGTAAACTGTCTTCATGAGAAGATAGCACTTTACTCAGAAGTTCTTTTTTTTCAATTATGAAATCACTTCAAACAGTTTCAAAATGTAATGGAAACAATATGGTGTGGCTCTTGATGTCGGTTTCTACAATTAGTGTGTTATTAATTAAACTCTCGAGTAATATAATAACTTGACTGTTGGAACCTCTCTTTGCATTTAAAATAAATGCAGACCATGGCTCCAATTATAAATAGAACATAACTCTAAAGGCTTAAAACTGCAAATTAATTTATTCAGAGACAAATAATTAAATTTATGTTATATTCAAGAGAAATTATTTTTGTTCATTTTTATTTTATTCCATATACTATATTCAAGCATCTGGTTTCACCAGCAAACTTTTGTTGCAGTGGACACTTGCAACTTTCTCCACTAATGTATGTGCATGCAAGCACACACGTGAACACATACACGTGCGCACATAAACACATAAACACATGTGCACTTACACATATTTGCAAATGCTTTCAGTTAGGTATGATGTCCTCAGCAATTTTCATCATGTGTCTAAGAGGAGATAAGTTGGTCTCAGGTGGAACTAACACCCCGTTGTCTCTGTTTATCTACTTTTGAAAAGCTATTCCACAGAACTTTGGTTTAACCACCTGACATTGCAGAGGAGCTCCAATGCTCCTGCTTTTCTTGCATCACCACTAAAATGTCTACAGTCCCAATGGACCTTGGAGAAGTTTCATGATTCGGTAGTAAGAAATCTTTTAGTAACTCCCAAAAACCAGGTTGTTTTCTAGCATGATTTAGCAGTTGGTATGGGAGTCACAGCTCCATCACCCATACCCAATAAAATCAATTAATGACGGTGTTGCGTCATACTTACGACCTGACTTAACATCTGTTACCATCAGTAGAAATTTTCCCATGGGCTGAAATAATTCTTAGTTTAAGAACACAGTTTAGGGACTTTGTTGTCATTGGTCAGTGACCTGGAATCTCTGAATTAAAAGTAACAAAGAAATTGGGCATGTCCAGCAACAAGCGTTACTGTTATAAAACTTTGGCAGCCTTGTTTGAGAACGTTTGTTCAATTATCTCTAGAAGTTATGCCAACTAGATCTATATGGAAAATTTTAATACAAAACCTTTTGGGGTTATTTTTTGTGTTTGTGGGTTTGGTTTTTGGTTTATTTTTCCCAAGCTACATGGATATGATTAGGTTCCCTGTAAAAAGATAAATTTTTTTAAATAAATTATTTTTAGCCTTTAGGGCAGATGATAGTACTGATTGAAGCATTCTGCTTGATACCAAATTTTACAAGTTCATGCTTTGTTACAAAAACAATGAAAACGTGAAAAGCAATTGAATGTTTTAACCAATGCCATATTATAATCTGTCAGTAGATTATGCATAGTTATTTTTGGCATGTGTAGATAGAATATAAAAAGAATACAGGAACATAAAATTAGATTTGAAACAAAATTCCTACACTTGTCAACATAAATAAAGTTTCTAAAATGGTGTTTGTTTTTTATTTGGGTTTTTGTTTGTTTGTTTGGGTTGGGATTTTTCAGATATTTTTGTTTTTTTAATAGAAATAGAATTTCAAATATTGTTATTTTCTCATAGATAAGAAATTTACAATTTTGGCCAGGCTAGACTTTATCTAGCTCAGTATTGCCATAGTTGATATTACGAGCAGCCAGAGAAGAGTTATGAACAAGGCTATCCCAATTTATTCCTGGTGTTTTATTCCGGTCTTTTCACAAAGAAGTAAAAGGACTAATTCAAATCATGTTTTACAACTAAGGAAAGCTACTAACCCTATTTCAAAGCACCCTTCTCCCCCCTCTTGAAGGGAAAGCATAACCTAGCCTTAAATCTCTATCAAGGTAAGGAAAAAGCTTTCTGATATCAGTTCAAGTGCTAAACCCACTGAGGGGGAGAGTGTTAGCATCTCTGGATATTGGTTTTGTGTCTCCAGCAGCAAGCTGTCTAGTTAACTGAGTTGCCAATACAAAGCCAAAGAGCTATAAACCAGCTGTACACAGCTGTATGCATTCCTCCTGTGGAGCCATCTGCAGACTTTGCCACAAATCCAGTGTTGACTCCAGAGGTTTTGGTGCCTTGGGGAAAATGGGGAATTTCTATGCCTCCAAGCACAAGTTTACTTACTCAGGCATAAAACACTGCTCTGTCACCAAAATATTGCTGCCTTCCATGGGTGCTTATTTTACACACATCATTTGCTTTTCTTCAGCACCTCAGAGGGAATTTTTTCTATTAAAAATTCCAAGCAATTTCTATTCTTTCATTTGTCATTGAAATGCCTTCCCAATACTGCTAATATTTTGGAGAATATGGGTTGTCAGAGGTAAGAATTCTGGGTCAAAACTTTCCACTTCTCAGTCAGTTGGAAACAAGATACTGAGAGTCTTAACCATTTATGCTGCTCTTATCATTTTGGCTAGACTGTTCAAAAGTGCCCTCCCCCACAACTTCTTTTGCAGGAGGTGCTAAAGTGGCTCCTCAAACATAATAGTTTTGTCAGCCAACATGACAAATCTGCACCAACCATGAGACATTGTGATAACAACAATAAAAACAGCTTCCCATTATCTAGATCATGAATGTGTACCCTGTCTTGCAAATTGATCATGGATTTGTCAAATAAGATGGGAGAATCCACTCACCTGCCTTTTGCCATAAGAGCAATGGCTATGAATTAAATCATCTAATCTTGGAAAAGAAGTGTGGGAAGGATTTCCAAAAATCACGTAGACTTTCCTCATGTCACAAGGCAGGATCAGTGCAGTGATGTTTGTCTCACATCTGCTTGTTAAACCTTTTCTGAAAGACTTACAACAGTGACAGTTCCTGACTGCTCATTAGCTTGCAGCAGAAGGAAACATTATTCAGGTGATTTTGCATATTAATCATTAAACATTTAATTTTTTTTTATTTTTTTTTTCTATAGGTGGTGACGCAAACCATCAAACCATGTCTATTACTGATGTTTTAAAATTTCTTATAAATGCCTAATTAAACGTAAATTCAATCCTTGACTATCTGGCACTGAAGTATGGAGAATTTGCATTTATTTTCATCTGTTACTTATACATTATTATCGTTATTACTGGAAATGAGAGAAAAGGGCTGGGGTTAATTTTTTATTATCATTATTCAATTAAGAATTTGAACTCTGTGTTTCAAATACTGAGACAAGGAAGAGTCATAAGGAACAGTTTTATTCATTAAAAACATGGCCAAACACTTTATTCTCTGTTAGTCAAAGTGACTTGGAGTAAATCTTCAAAGACTTTTGGTAGCCTTTACATCATCATTAGCGTAATTTTTTCTTAAATGCCTTAAAAGCCTTTTTGTGACCTGCACTGTGCAGGCAGACCTGCTGAAAATGTATATAACTTATTTTCAAAAAACTGTAAAAAGTGGATACAATACTGTCCCTTGTTTGTACACAAGATTTTTTACAGAAAGAGTAACATAGCCTTGAAAGAGTGTTTTCTCCACACACAGATAAACTTTCCAACTACTCATTCTAAGCATTTATAGGGATTAAGCATTTCTGAGTGCATAGCCTACAAATAATTTTCTGAAGTACATTTAAAAATATTCATAATAATTAGGCCATAAATAGATGTATTACTAACATTCATTGGTCCCTGGATCAACAACCCAGCAGGGAAACGAGTATAGAGACATGAAAGCTGATTCGAGAAAGTTGCTGGGGGAAGAAAAAACTTAATGAAGATCTAGTGCAGTTGAAGATATGACAAGGATAAAAATCACCTAATTAAGGGATAATCTCTCTTACTTTGTAGTATTGGAGCAATAAATGACTGCAGAGATTGAGTAATCAACAAAGCTAAAATGTTATTTTTTTTATACAGTCTTCAAACTTGTTTAGCATGCTTGTGACAAAACAGACAAGATTATTCCAAATTCTCTGGTGATGTAAATAAACACAACTCCATTGATCTTGTTGGAATTGCACCCTCTATGTCAGCACATATTTTAACCTAGTTTTCTTTCCTCCCTTGTGAGGGAACTTACTTATTTTGTAATTCAGTCTTGGTGATTGTATGCTAGCTGTTCAAAAGACTTGTGAAAGAGGAACTGCAGTGGTGCAGTTACCAGGTACTAAGTGAGATTCTAGCCCTATCAAGTCCACAGAGAAACTACAGGGGCCATATTCTTCACATCAGATGCATGGGACTGGTTAGCGTATTTGTCAAGGGATGAAGTTCATACCTAAGTGTTAACAGATACACTTCTGAGTTAGTAATAAAGGCCTGATATTCCAGCAGGCAGAAGTTCTCACATGTTCTATTAAAATCCAAAATAGCTATGACAGTTTGAAAAGCAATATCTTTATTTTAAGAAATATCTTCAAGGGATGCAAGATTCAGAATGCTGGCCTCTGCCTCCCTGGGTTAACTGGCTGTTGCAGACTGGTAGCATTGTGGGACATAATGGTATCATACAGAAAATAGCTTCCATTCAGTGAGAATAAAACAATGGGTTTCTTCCTTTGCTTCCTTAATAGAGGTTGATATATGCTAAAACATTAAATATCCCTCCAACTATCTCTGAATCCAAAGTTGGCAGCTTCAGTCTATCACAAGTTACCACAATTCAGAATTGCATGTAATTTTTTTCTTTTCTAAGCTAGATATTTTTCTTGACTCATCAAGGACTTGAGACCACTTAATTATGCTGAGCAGTGCCTTACTCTGGGTGTATTTCTATTGACATTTTACCCAGCATATGTAGTCTGCCAGATATGTGGTAGAGACTATATATGTGATTAGAGACTATTCTATCAGACTGTCACACCCTTTAAACCAGGGGTCACCTTTTAAATCACCTGTATATATAAGGACATAGCCTTTGATTTAAATGTTAGAAAAAGAACATTGTTTAAATAAACCTAACTTTGTTGTTGTAAAGAGTTCATAAAGATGAATGTTTGGAAACAAAAATTCTCTGTTTGTGAGCCAGAGAGTGGGAAGGTAAAACTTGTATTCTCTCTCCTGTTCGATGTGCATTTACTTTAAACCCAACTTCAAGGTAGAAACTAAACTATCCTGGAAAGACTGAAGAAAATATCTCTGTGTATTGCTTTAAAGTTAGGCTTCCTTTAAGCAGGCACTGCTACAGGTGACAAACGGTGTGTGTAACTGATGTTGAATAAGGTTTGTATGAGTCTTAGCTGCGATCAGCAAATTCATTTAAGCACTCAGGTTAATACTAAACTCAGGCATTAAGAGATGAAAATGCACTCCCAGAGACTCATTTCTTTGAACAAATGAGTTATGTAAGTAAATAGCATTTGGCTACACACCTTTTGCATGGAAAAAGTAGTACATAAGGAGAGTCTAATTAAAAATCTAACTATTCCTTTTTCCTATGCCTGCTTGAATGCTAGAGTTAGATAAGTATTTGTTGGTTGTTGGGTGTTTTAATCATGCAGGATTGCTGTGCTGTTGTGCCAATAACCACTATCTTTTACATTAGTCGAACACTTTCTGGTAATTCCACACATCAGGATGTTTCCATGGAAACAATGGAGGAGGCAATATCTTAGACTGATACAATAATAGGGATATAAAACCGTAATTAAGGTTCATGGTTAAAATCACAACGTCCCTTTATAAGCTCTTATTTGGTATCCCCTCATTTCAAATGCACTGTTTAACTTGGGTTGCAGTATTATTTTGGTCTGAAATATTGCCAGGCTTAACCAGAAGGCTCTGTGTTGGAGTTAAGCAGTGTGAACAAAGTAAGTCATGGCTTTAAGTTACTTCAGGGTTATAATTTGTTAGAAATACCTTGCTTTGGGTTTACCGGTCAATGCCAACTATTCCTTTGAGGTTGCCAGGATTCACACTGACTTCTTAAATGCACATTCAAAACTCCAAGAACTGTCATGGTACAAAAAGTGACTTGTGTGCATTACTTAACAAATTTGCTGCCATGGTATTCTTAAATTCCACCTCAAAGAAACTAACAAGAAAGTATGACAGAAGGCACAGGATCACAGGATTTCTTTAGCTTATATTGCAGGAGGCAAAGGTAGAATGCATATATTGGGTGAGGGGGGAAAGTGGAAGACAGGACGCTGACATTTCCAAAGAGTAATCATTCCAATAAACTTCAATTTTTCCACCAGAATTTAAGCTATTTTATCTTTTAATGGAGGTTCCTATTTATGAGGAAGCTGAAACCCCTTATACAGTATATGAATTTTTGTTTAAGATTCCTTGGATGTTGAGAAAGTGTGAGGCAAGCCAGGATGCATTTTGTTTCCTTTAAGTTAATGGAGCAGTAGGCTGGCTTTTAAAATTAGATAATTTAAAGATATAAAGGAAGAGTCTAGAGATAGGAAACTGAGGCATAGCCAAACCTTAGAAAAAATCTTGAGTTAAACCATATGTTTTTTTAACTATTAGAGTCGCAGTGAAGAAGGGAAGTTCTTGTTTCGCAATCTCAACAAACGGTTTTGAAGAAAGTAAAGAATGGTATAGCATGTGTAACAAACAATTTAATTAAAATTACACTCTTCAGCAGTTTGAAATACAGAAGCAAACTTTTTGAAGAGATACACCTGCCAAAAAAAATAGAAAAATAAAAGAAACTATAAATTTGGCAGTGAAACAATAAAATATTTCCTGAAAAATGTTAGAATTCTTCTTTATTTTGTACTGTCCTGGGTTCAGCAGTAGCAGTCATGTTTCTCCTTTGTGGTAGCTGGTGCAGTGCTGTGTTTTGACTTCCAGCCTGGGAACAGTGCTGGTGATACCGATGTTTTCAGTTGTTGCTAAGTGATATTTACCCTGACCAAGGACTTTGTGAGGCTCATGCTCTGCCAGGGAGGAGGGGAAGCCAGGAGGAAGCAGAGACGGGGCGCCTGACCCAGGCTAGCCCAAGAGGTATTCCACACCACAGCACGTCATGCCCGGGGTCGGGGGTAACTGGGAGTTACCCGGAAGGACACGGGCTTCTGGGTCGGACTCGTTTCTTGGCGAGTGGTATCGTATTCTCTTCCCTTGTTATTTTCTCTTATCGTTGTTGTTAGTAGCGGTGGTGATTTGTGTTGTACATTGGTTGCTGGACTGTTCTTGTCTCAACCTGAATTCAGTCAAAATGCAGTAAGATTTCCCCACATACATGAATATGGGAGTGTCCTGGGTTCAGCAGTAGCAGTCATGTTTTTCCTTTGTGTTAGCTGGTGCAGTGCTGTGTTTTGGCTTCCAGCTTGAGAACAGTGTTGGTGAAGCCGATGTTTTCAGTTGTTGCTAAGTGATGTTTACCCTGACCAAGGACTCTGTGAGGCTCATGCTCTGCCAGGGAGGAGGGGAAGCTGTGAGGAAACAGGGACGGGGCGCCTGACCCGGGCTAGCCGGGGAGGTATTCCATACCACAGCACGTCATGGCCGGGGTGAGGGGTAACTGGGAGTTACCCAGAAGGACACGGGCTCCCGGGTGGAACTCGTTTTCTTGGCCAGTGGTATCGTATTCTGTTCCCTTGTTATTTTCCCTTATCATTGTTGTAGTTGATAGTAGCGGTGGTGATTTGTTGCTGGACTGTTCTTGTCTCAACCCGTAGGAGTTGCACTCTCTCGATCCTCCTCCCCATTCCTCCGGGAGCAGGGAAGGGGAGAGCCCCGGTGCGGGGGGGGGGTGGGGGACGGACACGGACCTCGATTGTTGTCAGCTCGGCACCACTCACTGGGAGTGAGTGAACAAGTTACCTGACTGGGTTTAAACCACGACAGGGAGGTGCACCCCAAAGACTTTGCTGCAGCCCAGCAGAGTGTTATCTTTAAGTATCAGCAGCAGTGAATGATCGCACACATGCAAAAGCTAGGCATGGTAGACTGTCTATGTGAACACAGCCAGATCTCAAGGCTGAAGCTAGTCTATGCTAAAAACATGCATTTCAACTATTTTGTCTGAGCTCATTTTTTTTAACTAGATTTTGACCACAGATGAAGACCGAAGATTCTAGTAGTGCCTAATTTTGGTAAGATGGATGCAGACAGACATTAAAAAAAGGCAAGAAAAAGTAAAGGTTTTGTTTTGTTTTTGAAGTTGTGATATCTGCATAGCATATGACCGAGATTACGGAAATGTAACTCAGGTATACCTGACTCTGTGGCCAACGTCATCGTCCAAATGGTCCAGGGCATAATAATGGCCCTATTGGTTTCTCTGTCAATATTCCTATTGAGTTCAAAAGAGTTAAGATTTCACCTTATTTCTGAATGTTAGCTTTTTTGGACATAAAGAACTTTTTGGCACAGATTCTTTTTTTTTTTTTTTTTCTTATTAGAGGAGGCACTATTACTCTTGAATGGCATTAAAATATCCAAGGGCAGTAAGTTTCAGTAGTTTGGAAACTTTGCTGCATGTTTTACTTAGAAACGCAAACTCCTGCAGACCTTTCCAACAAGTCCTGTAATCCCTCTGCTCCCTCCACTGGCTTCCCACAGAACTCTGCATTTGTCTGAAGGCCTTTATTCACAAAGCCTTGGATAATATTATTTAAAGATCAGTGAAATGCCAATCCCCAAACTGCCCTTGGCAACTTTATGCCCTGTGTTTCCCCATGAGGACAATGTGAAGTTGTAACTTGTATAGAGAAGAAAACTTCTCCTGTAACTAGTGCAAACTGGCCCAAACAAACTTCAGTTCTTCGGCACATCTTCCTTTCTAAACACAAGAAGCCTGTCATTAACCTCACCTTTTGTAATACATGTGTGCTCACATATATACAGCAATATTTTCATGGATGTAAGTAAGTTTAGCAAATATAAACCAATGCGCTCAAATTTAGAAACGTCTCATCTGGCAAGAAGAAGATAGGGAAACAAGTGGTATATATTAGTCTTTTTCTTTAACACACTTTTAAAACACACAGTGAGTATAATACAAGTTGTCAATAAATACGATATGAGATGCTGTATGGGAAAAGGTAGTGAAATACTAGGCGGAAGGAGGTCAGTCAGATGGCCTGTCCTCCTGGTCTAAGGCAGGATAAATGGAAAGTCCAAATATAGATGAACAAATATTTCTACAGTAAGACCAATCTTACTGTATTTTTGTACCTCTTTTGTACTGTAATACATATTCATTATTTACTTATACAAATAAACTACAAATAAAAAATAAATACTTTGTACTGTATTCATTGTATTTCAATGAAACATTGAAGTCAAAGTTTCCAGCTCAGCATCCTTCCTGAAAAAATATCTTCTTGGAGGCCTTTCCTCTTCCAAGGACATGTATGACAGTAATGAAACATATTCTGTCAGCTATCGAAATGAGGTTTTAGTATGCAGCTCTGTACAGAAAAAGTTCAGCATTGTGGACATAAATCAGCTTTGCTCCACCAAACAATAGGCTCAGAGCTCGGCCAAAAAGACCCACAACAAAATTAGAATCGAGAGTGTTGACCAGGGTAAGTATTCTGCTTTGTTTCAATGGAAACTGGCAGAGCTGTGAGATCCAGAGGCCACTGGTTCTAATCGAGCTTGTCTCCATAGTTTCCTCCTCCCTGTCAGCAGCTGGACAAAAGCAGAATTAATGCCTAAACCCATCTGTACTAGTTCAGTACTGGGATGAGGAGTTTCCATGAAGCCATGAGATAGACCTCTGGGAGTAGGCAGGATGCTGTAACAAACAGCATGCTGACGGCAAGAGACAGAGACCTGGGGTTAGAAAAGGAGTTGTTTTTGTGGCTACTGGCCTGAATGAAGTCATGTCTTAGCTGAGAATTTTATGTGTAACCTTGCTATTTCTGTCGTCTCTACTTAAAGTGAATTGATACATTTAACATGTACTAAACAATAGTTAAATTCTGCAGCCTCGGTCCATGGTTACATACGTCCAAATCCTGTATAGCTTTCAATATATGCTTAGCTTATGGCACGTGTAAAAGATCTCATTCAATTCAAAGGTTTGATTGGCAGTACCTGGAGTTACAAGCACATACATGTCTATAAGGACTCAGGGCAACATGTACCTAGGACAAGAGCTGTTCTCATGCCATGCCTGTACCGTACCTAGCTCAGGGAAACATATCATTACCATGGAATAACAGTAACGATGTGCTAGACCAGGAATTGCTCCGAGATTGCCTTCCAGTAAGAAACTGACCCCATCTCAAGTTCCCAGCATTATCATACAGCAATGGAATGAGATTATTGTTTCCTCTAATTTGAAAACTGGTGGTAGGGTCCAAATGCCCTTACTCAAATTCATTGTGATAGGTGCTGCATAGCAAAAAGTCATTTTTGTTTCTTCTCTAAGGAATTAATCATCACTGTTGGTGGCACAAGCACTAACCACTACCATCAGCTGAAAAGTTTATTAGGGATTGCTTCTTGAAATAACGCATAACTTTTATTGGAAGTTTAAAGATAAATAAAAACAGCTGGAGGGAAAATACTATTAAACACTCTGATGAGCCCCATGATGTTCCACTTAAAGAAAAAATTCCTCTTGCTACATTTAAAGGACTCATCTGCTGTGTTAAAGTTAGCTTTTCTTTCATGTGGGACAAGTGAAGCTGAAAAGGGGATTTACTCAAAACTGTGTATTGAAATTGCAGCTTACAGGAGCTTATGGTCAGTGAAGTTCCAAGAATCCTTCACTATTTCTATAATAGATGGTTCTTCAACTTATGCTTCCTCTGTAGCTTTCTAATTAGACTTGTTTTAAAACATTTTAATTGTTTGCTTTCTGTGGACAGACAGAACACCAAATGTTCTCAATCGTCTCATCTTTGAAAGTAACACTGCTCCATTCTGGGGATTTGGTTTAAATTATTAACAGAAGATAATCTCCATACACAAATAAAGGCTGGCTGGGACCAGCCATGAGATCAGAGTACAAGAAACAGCACATGCCAACACACCCTGTATTTTCTGCACCCTACAACAGGGCCACATTTCTGACTGCAAGAACAGCTGCCTGGAATTGAGGAACTGCCCAAAGAGTCCACAAACAAAGAAACTCACATGAAGTTATTTGTTAGGAGCACACAGACAGGGAGAGGGTCTACAGAGTACAGAGTTAGTCTGTATCTATGCAAGTTATTGTAAGCATCACTCAGGTAGAATAGTATTTTTTGAACTCTTTAGGTTCTTATAAAATGTTTTTCACTGTCACATCTGATCACTTTCATGTGATGTATCAACTGTTATGAAAGGTTCAGTTTTTCTGTTTCTTGAGGATACCCTAAAGATCAGACTTGCCTCTTATGCAGACAGCAAGCGCCAAGAGACCAGCTTCTGGTGTGGCCAAAGTGCACAGACGGGAGCATGTGTGACCCTGCAGGCTGGATCATGCTATCAAGCATGATCCTCAGATAGGCTGCATCCAAACTGATGGTAGGTCAGCAGATGGCAGGATGCTAAGCATGCCACACTTACAGTTGACTTGATGTGTCCCTCCAGGAAAAATTCAAACCACCTCTCAGGAAGGACAACAGTATCTCATGGTGAAATATATCAGAAGCACGAAGGATAATGAAACTGTGCATCTCCTCACTTCCCGCTCAAGGGAAAAGCCTCACTCTGAGCCTTGGAGGTTGCTGAAATTTCAAGAGATGTGCTGAATCTCAAAGTAACACTATCTTCAACTGAAAGAAGTTTTTGCTGATCTCAGAACATTGCCTGTATGCATTTCCTCAATAAAGACAAAATTGAAAGTATGGATTTTTCATCTGTGTTTAGATGACTGTATGTTTGAAAGAACTCAGGTAGATTTCATACCTTTGTAGTATTTTTGCTACTTCACAAGGAACTGATTACTCATGACAATAAGGGGTCAAGACTTCTTGAGGCTGTTCAGAATTGCTTGGTGAGTAAGTATCCTGAAATTCAGTGCCAATGTCCTGGTGACTGGAGGAAACAGAAAGCCTAGATCCAAGTTGTTTAAGATGGCTTCCCAGACTGTCTTTTTCATGGAGGACCTATGACAACTTCTCACTGCTGTTTGTTCTCTCTTCTGGTGCAGTCTGCAAGGTGTTCAGGGCTAACAATGCAACTAGTAGGATCTACTAGTTAACATGTTGAACAGTAGGATTTAGAAATTTAGGTGGCAGCTGAGAAAGGGGGTAGGTGGCTGAAATGTAGCAGTACAGGCTTTGGGGAGTTTGCTGTTTCTCCTACTTCTATTACTTTGCTTCTGGGAAGTCCAGCTACATGACCATCCCAAGCAGCATTAGCTGTTTTTCTTAGGCAGAAATAAGTAGAAAGAACAGAGTAGAGAGCAGACAGTTGTGACTAAAAAGGAAAGAAAAAAATACATTTTATTTTATTTTTTTAATTCTTATTTTGCCTGTAATCCTTCTGAATAACTGTCTTCATGTTTCCACTTTTGGATATACAGGGTTTATTGGAAGATTTCTATGAGCTTGTTTATCATTAATAAGATACCTATGCTTATGGTAAAACAAGAAGAAACTAAATAATTTGATGCTGAACCCTTTCACCACTTCTGTTACTTCACTTTGGGGGAATTCTAAGTTATTGTCTTAGCATTTCTTAAATGAATAAATAAAAAAAAAAAAAAAAGAATAAAACTGAAGAGAAAGAAAACCGTAACAGAAAAAAGAAACAACCTAAATACAAACATTTTGGAGCTGGATTTTTCTTGCTTTAATTTGCAATATCCCTCATCTTCCCAAAGAATGTTTTGGATGTTTTACCCTGAAGATGACCCTGTGCTCAACTTTCAGCATACACTTTTCTTATAAGTTAAATACTTCTATTAAATTTCTTGTAAAGTCACTGCAAAAATGAAACTTTCTAGTTTTGAGAATCTTCACCAGTATTTTCTCAAAGCATTAATTTTTACAAATACTTTATTGGATCTTATATTACAAGCCTCAACTGTGTCTATATGATCATTCTGTTCTGCATTTTTTCATGCAATTCCTTGAAGCTTGGGTTTTTTAAGGGTCTGCTATCTGTGAAATATAGCAGCAATTTAAAATCTCTTAAATTTGAAAGCCATTGAAATCATATGGGAAATGCCAATACATTTGGTGGGGAAACAGGGAGGGGGTTACTGTCAGACTGGTAAGGAACTTCATCTTTATTGCAAATATTGCAGGTTTTCCCCCAATTTACTAGATTTCAGAACTGAATTTTAATCACTATCATTGTACCTTATGTAGAATGAGATGAGGTCTGAGTTTAGTTGTCTGATAAAACTGTCATAATGTAAAGGGTTATTTAAAAACTATATTTGAAACCAGATTTACACATGGAAAGGAGAGTTTGCATATTGTTTCTTCTCCTTACAGCTGTAATACCAGAGAAGAACAATGGCACTCTCCTCAAACCACCAAAAGGTAGCTGAGGGGAAAATAGTACCAGGGCTTTAACCATGGCAAAAAGGGGAAACATGAATATGCACGGTGGAGGGAGGGAATATAACATGTCTATGACTAGAACTGGAAGATACACTTTCTTTATACATTAAGAAGCACAGAAGGAGTGAGCCTCCTGAAGGACATCAGCTTCAATAGGCTGCAGTGAAAGCGTGAAGAGCCTGAATAAAGAGTTCAAGACTGGGCCTTGTTCTCTAAAGGAAGAGAGCAGTATAAATGTATGTCCCCATTAGACGCACTGTACACAAAGAGAGGAGTAAGAGTTATAACAGTAGCATGCTCTCCTCCTCTCTCAGCTGTGTGATCAGAGAGGTCAGAGCCTCCCTGTTTGCTGTGAACAATGCCTTGGAGCAGCAGTCAGGAATCTGTCACTCCAGAGCCACATGCTGCTCTTTGGAAGCAAAATCCTTCCAGCCTCTGGCATCAGAACACTTGGGAAAGAATTGGGGGAGACGGAGAACAGAAAGAAAAAAAGGAAAAAAAAAAAGAAATTAAATAAAAAGGCAGAATGAGAAAGAAAGGAAGAAGTGCAGTCACCACTTCTGATATCAATTCATTACATCTCTTCTTGGGTACCATCTTCTATAGAAAGTGTGACGTTCTTCAGAGTAAAGTTGTTAACCAAGTGGAACTGATCACAAACAACATTTTGTTCTTCTGCCTGAAGTTCACATGTTTTCAATTCACTTGATAACTTGATTGATGCCACCAAAGAAACATGCTCAGAATACTGTCCCTACAAAAAAAGAAGAAAAATCACTTGGCGACAAAACACATTTTCATAGCTGGCTCTTCTGTAAGAGTCAAGTAAAGGGTGCATTTCATCACTGTTTTCAGCTGTGAATCCATGAAGATCACTGATGCACTTTCAGACCTTGGTTGAAGAGAATGGAGAAGAAAAGGGCCAGACTGAAGGAACTTTAAGACACCTGGACTCCCCTCCCAGCCATTCGTCACATTGTAACAGAGAGGTCCCAGTCAAATGCTCTTACAAATGCCCAGCTCTTGTCTTTAGTTAGGAGAGTGTATGGCCTTACTGAATGGACTTCTGTAGCTTAGAGGAGGCCAGAACTTGCCCCTGAGAGACTGAACTGTGCACAGACTTTCTTGCTAGTGGCAGAAAGCCAGTCACAGAACACAGAGAGAAGCATTATTTACCGTATTTAAATCTTGGTTTCTGGCACTCACTTCATCCAGAGTTTTGGGGGTGGTCAGGTGCAAATTGTTGGTGCCAGCTGATTTCAAAGAAATGCTAAAAAAAAGGCTAGACAGACACCTGGCAACAAAGGTCGTTGACTTTAAGCTGCCTTAAAGGATGATACAACTGCTTTGTTTGACTGCCAGGTGATAAGATGCCTATGAAATTCCTGTTGTAAATTACCCAAATACAAGTGATACTTGTCTCCTTGGATTGATCCTTTTTCCAATGTTTTAATCATGTTGAAGGCACAGCCTTATTTTGGAGTTGGTGAGGAATTATGCTGCCCAGGGGAAAGCCCCAGGAAGAATTCCTACACCTTCCTTCCTGGGCAAGAGTCCAGGCTGCTTCCTTGTGTGTGCCTCCTGCAGTTTGTCCAGACAGTATCCAATAGTCTAAAGGGAGGCTAAATGCAGTTTAAAGGTGAAATGGTTTTGTATGGCTGGGAATGCAGGAACTGAATTTTGGTTCTGGTCAGGAGCCACGTTTTATCATCATCTTCCCCCTAAGGCCACCCTCTGTCCCACATCCTGGCAAGATGTCAGGACAGACTGGTCAGAAGGTAAGTGAAAATATCACTTATATAACAAGTGTAAGGACTGTACAGGCAAAATACAGTTCATAGTTACTGAACAGTGTCAGGAAAGGGAGTGTTGTAAGGCACAGTCTAAAGTAGAGAACAATCTATATACAGCATATAAGGCCAAATTTATCTGAACATTGTCCTTAATTTGCCAGTCCTTTTTGGCACACTTGGTTCTAGCTGAGATGACTATAGCTCCCAGTTAAAAAATGATTTGCAATTGAAATATGATAAAGTAGCTTGCTAATGCCAGGGAGAGCGGTCTGCTAATGTTATTTATTTCAAGTCTGAAGTTTCTCACGAAAGAAAGAAAAAAAGAGAGAAAGAAGAAGGAAGGAGGAGAGGGGGCTTTTTTTTTTTTTTTTTTTATGTGTTTGCCTTCACGGCTTTGGAGTGCTCACTAATTCCATCTGTCCACAACAGAGCCATCGGAACGGCGAGAAAAAGCATTTCCATATGTGCAAATTAGCATCCAGCCTCTCTTAATCTGTGCAGTGCTCCTCTGAAGTAGATGGTGCGGATGACTGCCAAACCCACTAATGGCATTCAAATAAAGGACTTTATTGGCTTTAACTGCCACTTTTCTTTTTTTTTTTTTTCTTTTTTTCTTTTTTTAAGATAGAGAATTTGTTCCCCTTCTTATTTTATTTTTGTTCTGATATTGTCACTTTGTACTTTTACCATTAAACAAAAGAAAGGTCCTGTGCAGCTCTTTAAGGGGATCTGCTTTCTCCTACAGATGCATTCTTTTACTTTCTAATGAAACCTCACCATTAGTTATTGCCGTATAATCAACACCTAAAGCACATCATTCCCACTTTCAGTCAGCTCGTCTTTCCCAAACAAGCTCTTCCTCTTTTCTCTGCTGCTCAACAGCAGAGACAGGGCTGAGATGAGAGACATCTTGCTTGGGATTCTGCCCGCACTGTGAGTTCATATGAAAAGGAATCTGTTTGTTTGCTTGTTTTCTTGCTTCTCAAATTGTTTTTCAAGGTCTGGCATATTCACAGCTGCAGCTGAGGACAAGTAGAGGTGCCAGTGGCATCCTACTCAGGGTCACTGTCCCCACGGGTGGCTCTGCACCCAGCAACAGCTACCATTCTCGGTGTGTTTTAAATTTTGAACTGTTTGATTACTTTAATGGAAAACGAAGGATCTTATTTAATCCTAAGAAAAATGTAGTCCTTATAGCAAAAGTATCTCTCCCATTTTACTAAGTCAATCTTTATTTTCACCTGTCAATCCTTATCTTAGTTCTGGCAAGGGTTAGGTAACCACACCTGAGAGGCCTTGTAATCTCAGAACTTTCTGAAAATACCATGGTTGCTAATCCTTACTTGACTAGTGGTGCCAGCAATAAAACCACAGTCTCTAGAGTGTAGCAGACTCCATATGTTAGCCCCCTAGTCTGCTAAGTCACCACGCCAGCCTAAATTTGAAACATTTCTAAAGTGTTATACAATGTTGTAATAATGTTTTTACAAAACAAAGGCTGAGTTACTGGAAGCCATATTCATCCAATCAGCATCTTATTGAAAGAGGAATCTTGATGGTAGCAGTGGTGACACAAGCTATAAAAAAAAATAATTAAAAAAATTGCACTAAAGTCTTTAAAAGGGGAATACTGACTTATTAGGGAGTGGAAGTTGCAAAAGCTGCTGCAGAAAAAAAGAAGTAAGTCTTGTGTGAATGTTATCTCACTTTCCTGGGGAAAAGTGCACCCAAAACCCCTCAAGCTGAGAACACAGTTTACTTAATTAAAAGCTCCTAATTGCTGACATGATGCTTACAAAACCAAGAATGGACACTGATAATTATGTACTGAGCAGTGTCTGTCCAAACAGAAATTCTTCTAAATAAGAAGAACTTTCCTAAAATATTATCACTGCTACTTGTTGCATAATTTTTCCCATGTAGGAAAAAAAACACAAAACCAAACCAAACTGATTACAGATCGAACGTGCACCCCAAACTTAGGCCTGCATCATGAATGACATTCAGAGGGGATAAATCTAACATTCTTTTTAGGTTTTCTGTAAGATTCCAAATCCTGCAAATATTTAAGCAAGTATCTAATATTGTTTCATGGATAATGTAGTTCTCTTTAGTAATGTTAGTTAAGTACCTGTAAGAGAAGATGGTAGAAAAACAATTAATGTATTATATAAATATATATGCATCACATTGTTTTTTAATTTATATATATCTTTGGAGCATAAAAAGCTTAGACTTACAATGCCAGCCATGAGATGGAAAGATCACTACACTGAGTACCGAGAACCTAGTTAGAGATAGTATATAATTAAAAACAATTATAAATTCTATTTTTCATACAAATACTTTTATGAATAAAAGATACAATGTTAACCATGTTTACTATCCTTTGTCTGGTTTTCTCCCCGTTTTACTCAAAGAATAGGTATTATGTCTGGATTGATGGGACAAGGCCAACTGTATGAAGTTCAGTAAGGCTCAATGCTGAGTCCTGCACTTGGATCACAACAACCCCATACAACACTACAGGCTGGGGGGAGCATGTCTGGAAGGATGCCCAGCAGAAAAGGAATTCGGGATGCTGATTGACAGCTGGCTGAACATGAGCCTGCTTCTGCCCAGGCAGCCAAGAAGGCCAGTGGCATTCTGGCCTGTATCAGCAACAGTGTGGTCAGCAGGACCAGGGCAGATATCTCCATGTACTCAGCACTTGTGAGGCCACACCTCAAATACTATGTTCAGTTCTGGGCCCCTCACTACAAGAGAGATACTGAGGTTCTGGAGAGTGTCCAAAGAAAGGCAACAAAGCTGGCTGAAGAGTCTAGAGCACAAGTACTATGAGGAGTGGCTAAACAACTGAAATTGTTTAACCTGGAGAAGAGGAGGCTTAAGGGAGACTGGATTTGAAAGGAGGCTGTAGTGAGGTGTAGTACTTCTCCAAGTAACAAGCAATAGGACAAAAGGAAATGGCCTCAAGTTGCACCAGGGGAGGTTTAGATTGGATATTAGGAAAAATTTCTTCACCAAAATGGTTGTCAAGCATTGGAACAGGCTGCCCAAGAGAGTGGTTGAGTCACCATCTATGGAGGTATTTAAAAGACGTCTAGATGTGGCATTTAGAGACCTGGTTTGGTGGTGGACTTGGCAGTGTTACTGACAAGTGGTGGACTTGGCAGCTGGACTCAGTGATCTTTAAAGTTTTTTTCCAACCTAAACGATTCTATGTTTCTGTGCTCAGTGGTCATAGTGCTCATGTACAGAAATTAGTTTTCCAAAGGCTTTCTCAAATACCTCTAAAGTACATTTATCAATATTTATTTTCCAGAAATATTTGCATCATAAATTTGATTTTTATTACTGATCTGTACAGGTAATCTAACTATTTAAAAGAGTCCAGGGCACCATGTTGCTAGGTATTATGCAGATGTTGAGTAGAAAACGGTTTTTGATTTTAAGGGATTACAGTCTTAGCTGTCAAGACAGACAAACAGCTTACAAGCATTGTGTAAGCTATCTTCCAGTAATCACAATCAAGAAATAATTCCTTATGATTTCACTAGTGATTTCACTACTGAGCAATCGAGCACATAATGATAATACTGAGGATCACTTAAAGTAAATGATGCTTAAATGCAGGGGAAAAAATTGTCAATTTTTCTTACTTGGTATGAATCACTCATTAATCTCTATTTGCATTTCTTATGGAAAAGAACCTTAACTACCTGATCTGCATGTGCAAATAATAATTATTATTAAATAGTGAAAGTAGTGTAATTATTTAATAATACAACAATATCAATCATTGCTCTTATTAATAATAAATTATAATAAGTCTCTTAGAACTATGCATGGTCCCAAGTTGCAACACTCAAAGACAGATCTGAAACATCTGTTTGGATTTGTAGTTAGGGTTCATTTTCTATCAGCCACCAAGTCACAGTTCAAAATACATATTCTTTGACATTTTGGACTTTAATTCCATCTCCACACTTTTTCTTCTCCTGGCCCATTGGTAGCTCTGAAATAAAAAATGAGAAACTGCTCAGAACACATGTAGTTTCAAACACTCCTTTATGATTAGAGTAACTGAGTAATTTAGGTGTTATGATCCTCATTTTACACCTAAGGAGATGAAGGCTGAGAGAATAAACAACAAGAAAGCCAGCTATAAAAGCAGAACTGAGTCTCAGGTAACCTTAATTCTTTTTTCCATGCTCTTTTTGTTTACATAAGTTTAGCTGACAATGCAAGCCAGTATGAAATTTTATCTTCATAATAGTTACACAAAAATATTTTGTTTCTAGGGAAAAGATGATTCATCATGGCAACAAGATATTAAATCAGACATATTTAATCATATATGCTTCACATGCTATCTTTCTGAAGGATTACAAGATCACATATAAAGGTGGTATCATTAGATCATGACATTTATATGTCTGAGTACTTTCTAAAAGCAAGATCTAAGCAGGTTTTGAGACCATAAATGTGCTTTAAAACAATTAGAAAAAGTACTTAGTTGAAACTGTGTCAAAATATTTTGAAAATTCAGTGTGATCATCTGTAAAATCAGTTTCCTTACTTATAATTTAAATTTGATGGTTACGTAGTTTTGTTTGATATTCTTGTAAAGATTCTTAAGAGTTGGGGCAACAGTCAATGAAAGGCAGGAGAAATGTAGTAGGTAGTAGTAAGTAATATATAACCTCTACTTTTATATAACTAACTGTACTTTGTCATGGTCCCTTTTCTGGTTTACAAAAGCATCCTCTCTTCTGACATAACACCCACAAAGACTGATGCAGAGACATTTTCTATAAAGCACAAGTGAGGTGAAAAACAGTTTCATAACTTCACCTGTGCATGCGTAGCAACACAAGAGGCTTTTCCTGTTTGTCACAATTTTATTTTTTTTTTCACAAATGAAGCTGATATAGAAATTTTGTCAGCACTGGTGTTTCTGCAGCATGCACATCCAAACACATGCACATTGACAAACACAGGCGCTCATGCATAGATGAACAATGGCAGCAGGAAAAGAAAAAATAAGTTAAAAATTGCCACTCTCATTTTAAATCCAAGTCTCTGACTCCAGTGGAGTTGGGCTAATTTACACCAGCTGAGAATGCTCTTATATTTATTTTAGAAAAGATGCAATTTTGTCCTAACAAGTAGTTTGTAAGGCCTACTTGATTGATTTAGTTGACTCTGGCTTTATTACAACTTAATGTGTTCACATCACTATTGTTAAAGTTGTTTCAGCACTTCTATTATTACTGCCTAGCTTTTGGCATTTAGAAGTTTATAATAATAATAACAACAGTATTTTGTACTTTTATAGCATCTTTCTTCTGAGGAACTCGATGAGCTCTGCAAACAATAATTATTCGTTACAACCCCTTGGTATAGCAGATTATATTGTAGTACATTTTACCAGCAGTTCAGATTCTGATCTCAGTTCACATCAGTGTGCATGCAAACTATCTACACTGCAAATGTGGTTTGGATTCCTTCTGAAATAAAAACAAAAACAAAATGCCCTTTACAAAAGTTGCCACTACCCCTGAACAAAACATTATAGTCCTGACTCCCTTCCCCAGTAATAATTTTTAAAACACTGGGTTTGCACCAGCACCCACTCTCCTCTGCGCTCACTGTAGCAGGAAAGACATGGGGAAGCAGATAATGACACATTCACTTCCATAAAGAAAAGAAAATTTCTCCTGGCTCTTTGAAATCATCTCTTCTTATATATACTGGGGTCTGTACTGTAAAAAAAAGAATAGATATAAAAAAGGTTGTTGAGCAATCTGGAGCAAGATGTTTGTTATTTTTAGAAGAAATAAGAGAGCTTCTGAAGCTGGTTTCTTTTACACTAGTGAACAACCTAGTCCTGTATTTGGTATTTGGGACTAGACAGCCAAACATGCCCCACTTTGAAACTCAATCACATGTGGAAATCAGACACTCTCTAACATTCCATGAACTGATAAAAAATCGGATTTGTTCTGAATGTTGGCACACCATTAGAAGAAAAATTAAAAAAAAAAATACATGCAAAAAGAGCTTATCACTAAGATTTATTTTCATTCACTTATATGAACCACAACAACAGTAACAACCAAATAAAACGAAGAGAAAGCTCTGAATTTAACTACCCAGAATGAGAACTGTAAATAAATTGGTTTCTTTGACTTACGCTGAGAAAACAAGCTAGTTAGTTAGAGAATATTTTTATTTCTGGACAACCTGAAATTTTTATTTTAAAAATACTGAAATACTGACATATAATATAAGATTTCATTACTTTTTTTTTTAAGTCTATTTCAGTCTAACAAATGTCAAGTTACATTTTTTTGAACAAAAATATCATAAATTCTAAAAACAAAACTCTTCCTCTTATAAATAGTTCAAGTCCACTGGAAAATTCACTATTCTGGGAAAAAAAAAAGTCTAAAGAATTCTGTTCTGACTAGAGTGTTACATTATCCTTTTTATCATTAGAAGAAATATAGACACATTTACACAATTCAAGATGAATTCTCTATCATTTCAGCCCTTATAATAAAACTATTTACAAAAAGGGAAAAGATACATTAGATAGCCTGACTGAGCACAGATTTAACATATACAATCTTGAATGAGCTCTGTTAATTGCTGTGGACTCCTCTGCTACTAAAATTGGTATCAGACAAGAACTTTAAGTACATCAACACTTTTCAGTGACAACTACTCTCATGCCCTTTTTGCAGCAATTTGACAGCAGACGATAATTCAGTTTGCTGTCCTACCATCCCCACATGCTGTCCTACCACCCCACATGCCACTGGAAAGAAAACATCTTTGTCAGGCTGGTAAAAAAATAAAAATAAAAATTGAGGTTTCAGGGAGTAAAAGCCACAGCTTAAACATCAGGGAAAGCCTCAGCCTCAGTGCTGAAACCAGTGGATACTCTGCCCTCTATTTCAAAAGATCCTGAATCAGCCATCTTAATACACAGAGCAGGTGGAGTGGAAATTTTTCAACACTTTCCAAGAAGTTGGATTTCTGTATTTTGGTCTCATCCTAGAGAGCAGCACAAGCAAGGTTCTACAGAATTTTGAAAATATCTCACATCAATCAATATTTGAAAAATTAATAAATACTATGGTCTAGATGTTGGACATTACAAGATCTTGCTCTGATCTGGAAAACTGAAATAGCCAACTGATTTGAACCAGTGGGGACAATTTGTCTGAAAACAGATGGTATATAACCCCATGAGTAGTGCTGATTACCTGTAATTATAATTGCTTATAGTTTATTTAAAATTATGTCCTCCAGATTTGGACAACAAAAAAAACCTGAAATAAGTATTAAAGAGAATCTTTGGTGATCAATTACTTTTTGGAGTTAAACAGACAACAATGTAGGAAAAAAAACCCAAACAAATGAAAAATCACCCCCCCCCCCAAAAAAAAAAAAAAAAATAATTGCAGAGTTAATCTTTTGGCTTGGTCTATTTGTTAGTCCAAACTCTGATTTAAGTGATAATATTATCATACTCTGCAGGAAAAATAACATCATTGAGGCTTCAAATTTTTTGTGTTTACAAACTGAAAAACGGCTGCAGTACATTCAATTCTGAAGAAACACAGTGCAATCTTAACTCGCTTCTGACTGGAGTGCAAAACTCAAATCAATTACTTATAAACATTTGTGATAAGATTAATTTAATTTTTTTCTTAAACAAAGAGGGTAAATTAAAAGAATCAGCTTATTCCTTCCTACTTTGTAGTGACAAGATTAAAAATTAAATTTGCACATATTTCATTTCTACATAATAAAGCCTTTTTGCAAAAAAAAAAAATACCACAGTTCATCTAATTAAATCAAAGAAAATTGCCTGCAGCAATGCTACAGTATTACAATTAGATGTCTGCCAAAACCAGCTGTTTGAATTCTTGAACACCACTCCAGTCTTAAATACAAAACATGGTTTTCATCATTTTGTGTGATATCACTGAAATGTGGGTTTTTTTCATCACTATTACGTCAGCCTGGAATGCCTTGCCAGACTTATTACATATTTTCTTCTGTCCTGAAGGAAATGCTGGATGAAGTAAATACAGAATAGTTTTGCTTTGTTCTCCATAAGTCTACTTATTAATTTTGGTATATAATGTTATGGAAATGAAATAACACAGTTAAAAAAAAAAACAAACCCTGCATTAAAATTTCAGGGTTTGTGTAATTATTGTAATTCATGCATTGCTTAAGTAGTCTTTGGAATTAGATATGAAAAAAAAAAAAAAAATCCAAGAGACATCTACTACATTTACTATGCTTACACAACCCGATTAGTAAATATAGTTTAGATTTAAACTGTCAGCATATCCAGATCCCAAAGGCCTGAAACAAATGCTGAGCTCACCCCCAGACTTCCTCTGTGACCTGTGCAAGTCCTGATTTTCCCCGTGTCTGTAAAATGGCAGAATAATACTTCCTACCTGACATGGGTGTTGTCAGGCTAAAATCCACAGAAGATTATCAGACATTCAGATACTAGATGTAATAAGGATAGATAAAGAGACAAGCTGAAAACAGTAAAGACTGGATAAATAAGTTGCTATGCTACAATAAAGGCAATTCATTTAAGCATTGTTTAGTGGAGAGTTGAGTTACAAGTTGCTGTTGACTGACAGATGCAAAAATGTACTCCAAAAGCACTAAGCTAGATTTCAGCAAACCCTAAACCTTCAATTTAAAGAACAATCATATTTTCAAAACTTTGTAGAATATAACCAGTAAAATAATAAATATAATATGCAAGTGATGACTAAGGTTGTGTGTGCTAGGACTTTCCTACATGATCATATTTTACTTGTAAGTATGAAAAATAGAACAGTATTCACCTTATCGTCTTCAATCTGTTTTACTCCTGTCTTCCAAGTTCTTATGCTGCATAGAACAAGTATGTCTGTTATCTCCACTGAACTCTCACAGGTCACATACAGGCATACTCCCTTTAGATTCTTCCAGTTGACTCAACTGAGCCTGGGCTGAGATAAAATTATATTCAGCTCTCTGGGGAAAGTTCCCATTGACCATCTGATGATGCCACTTCCACTGATCTGTATTAGAGGAAAATCATTCTACAGTTTTATGCCTGCCTGACCAAAAATCCATGTTACATACAGGCTCAGGGTCATGAGAGCTTTGCAAACCACTTTGTACAAACATGTATGTTTGTGATGTCTTTCTCTTGAGACAGATGTTCTGCACTCTGCACTTACCTTCCACTATCCTCCATACGATCAAAGCTGTTTAAGGTGGGAAAAAAAAAAACAAAAAAACCCAAACAAACAAAAAAGTAAAACCATCCAGGGAAATGGATTAGATGGATTTATTTATTTTTCTTTATTCCCTAGATTAGATGCCACAGGCAGGTGCCCAGTCCTCTGGTCAAGTGAGCAAATCTCTTTAAATAAATAGCTGTCAAACACAATCCTCTTGCTTCATTTTGTCCCCTGCTACTGTCTCATACGGGATTGTGCTCATGAGAAATGCCTGGGGGATATACACTCAAATTTAAAAGCAGACAGAATGCAAAGACATTGGGCACATTCTAATAGCATGTTTAAGAGACCTAAATGCAGACACAGGACCCAGCAAGGGACCAAAGGTGTTGCCTCGTGCTGGATAACTGGAGACTAATCAGAACAGATAGTATTAATGCTCCATTATTTAACTTTTATTTTTTATATTTTTTTCTCCATACTTTATGTTCATGCACAATGGAACACATAAATTATTGGACTGCACTACTGAGAATGTTAGGATTAATTAGAATTCATTCATGCATATTTGGATAAAAGTTGTCAAATAGACCTTGGTTACTCAGGCACGAGATTTTGATAGCGGAACACCTTGATAAGACAAGGAAGAATGGGAGTAGTAGAATGACATTCACAGTAAAAGTGGACACCTGCATTTAGATTAGCAATCCATAGGACACTTCCAGAAATCCATTACTCTTGACATTACCATGAAAGCTTGCCATCTAATTCACCACCTAAAGACACGAAGCCTCTACACAGGAGGTGCATTCCCAGAGGAATCTATCCAGTAGGTTTGCTTACAACATAGCCCACATATAAGGCTCATGACTTGAAGGCAATAAGGCCTCCTATTACAATCCCAAAGGACAAATGTTTGAAACTCAGGTTGAATTCATTTTTCAGATTCCTGTCTGAGAGTCAATTCCTGATTGCAGTATTTGTACATTTCTGTAGGGTCTAATGTTTCTTCATTCCTGTGGCAATGAACCTTTGCAGTACAAGCTTTCAGCAGTATACCAATATCCAGATAGGTCAGCTGAACATGTTCAACTTTGACAAAAGATCCATATCCCCTTTGGTATGCTGTTCCATCACATCCTCCCCTTCATCACTACTCATGATTGAAAATTTTTGCAGACATGTCCAGCAAATAAGCAAAAAATGGCAAAATAAATAATCAATATTTCTTTAACTTGTTCTCTTTTTGCCAGTCCCCAGACATTTGAAAATCCAATACTGAGAAGATAAAGAATAACAAATTTCACTTAAGAAACACAGCATAAAATTTAAAGTTGTAGAGAATTGTGATGTCTTTTTCACTCACTTTTTGCCTATATTGCTCTGATTTTGAGATGAGCCAACATAGAATATTGTTATTCACATCTTCATTAACATTTATGTAAAAAAATATGTGAAAGCAAGATTTTAGGGTTTGAACAACCATTTTGTAGCTGTCATTTTACCATTATTCTGTGCTGGAGGGAGGGTTTGTGAGATTGCAGATATGCATCATATTGTATTCACCAAACTTTGTAGTAATTACTGAAATTCAGTAGCTCTTTGAGAACTTACAGTCGCAGATAGGAGTTTCTTAAAAAGGAAAGTGTCTGTGGGTTAGTTACTCACAGTAGTTGTGACTGTCTATTCAAGACCGGAATTTTTTATTTTTTTTACAAATAAACCTCTTGGAATACACAATGTTATTATGTCACTGAATTCTACTATTACCTGAACTATAGACAAGTCTAATCCAAGGAATGGGTAACAAAAGAAAAGATCTGGTGCCAGAACTTTTAGCATAGCTACAGATACCTCTGTTTTGTTTTCTGGGTCTCTAATGCATGCTTTGTAGAGTAAGAACTTGGATTTCACTAGCAGCATGTTAGATCACTAACAAAAATTTTCTAAACAAAATGATGAGGCATAGCACAGCATTATTTCCAGTGCTTATAAGTGAGCTGCATCTCCCTTTCCATCTGGATTTTTCTTAAAAGAATGCTTATTTACATTGAAGTTACCTGTCCTCATATAAGAGCGCTATGGACTGAAATAAGCCTTTTCTAATCAATTCTTGTCTTTCAAAGAGGTGCCAGTCAAACTCTCAGAAACCTGTTGTACGTGTTTGTGAAAGGTAAAGTGTATTTCATTGTCCTTTCGAGTTTTACCTGGACAGCTGGAGAACCTTACCATTCACTGTAGAGTGCAGTTACCAGTGGGAAGTCTCCCCTTATCTTTTTGATGAAAGGTTATGTGCTGGTTTTGGCTGGGGTAGGTTTAATTTGTGCTTAGCTGCCAGCTAGGGTTAAACCATGGCAGGTTGTTCAAAAGCAGTACCAGACATGAACCAGAGGCGCACTGCAAGTTACAAAAGCAGAGCATCTGGGGGTAAGTATAACACTTGGAGAGACTGAACAATAATGAAAGTAAAAGTGAACCATGTTGTTATGTAATAAAGCTTAGCACTTTTGATGAGTTAAGGATTACTATTTGCACATTAAAAATAGAGAAGACCACAAAAGCCGGGATTAGAATTTGTAAAGCCCTGAATCCCAGATCTAGCCTTCAACCACTAAACCACATCTTCTATAGTTAGACCTTTTTAAGTCATAGAGCTGTATATTACTCAGCATTCTGCAAGCACTTAAGCACCCTGCTGAATCAAGGCCCACCTCCCAGAGACCAAAGCCTGCAGTTCTTACTCAGGCATTTATCCTTTGTAATCATGTAACTAGAATATGTCTACAGTAAAACACAACCTTTTCTGCACTGGAAAAATAAAATCCTTAGAACATCCAGAGTTCATAGTCTGATTGGTAGTGCATTGCTCTAGTTTTAAGACAAAATCACTCAAAACGATTGCACCGTTTAAAAGTGGAATGTAACAGAGAATGAGGCCCAAAATCCCAAGTCAAACTGCTATGCAGTCTTGTTGAGAATATCATGTTTTCTCATCCATAATCATTGTGTTTGGTATTGCTAACACTGCCCTGCTGCTAACTGAGGTCTATACTGGTACATTTAAGAAGCACAAACAATCTCACTGGGAACTTGCCCACGCAGTCTTTTTCCATTTGATTGTATTTGATTTCTAAGAAAAAATATTTTAACTTGCATTAAATAATTATCTACATGCCGGAACCTAGTCTTAAGACTCTGACATACAGGTTTCTAGTCATGTTTAGCTGGCTATTTTTCATCTGGAGGGCATCTTCTCTATGCAAGCTGGATGAACGGGTTATTTTATGTTAGATTGCCAATGAATGTCCATCACTGGCTTTAAAGAAAGAAAGAAATAAAGTATATTAGCTCATGTAGACTCTGTCTTTCACATCTCCATTTGCTCAAGACCCATTTGAAGTTCTCTTTGTGTCTGCTCCAATAAATGGCCAGCTGTCTCCTATGCATAATGCATGCATTGTGGCAGGAGAAGGGGTGTTTTGTAACCATATGTGTGATGACTTGTGTGAGAAACAGTCACCTGTGTGTTCATCCTGCATTAGTTAGTTAGCCCTCTGCATCTCTTGGGTACTATCTACAGTATTTAGCACACTGAGAAGGCCAGAGTGGTTGAAACAACAGTTTTAACCTCTTGCTGCTTGCTGGTGCACTGATAAGCACATTTAAGCCCTGTGCTATTCCAGGGCCTAATAGACTGGGCAACAGACAGATTTCATTTAATATGGAGGGCTGCAGAGACAGTGTTTTGCCACACTGTCACTTAATTTGTTCAACATATTAACCCACTATTTGGGGCTACAGTGGTTGCCAGTTGCATCATAGAATTGCCAAAAGTATTGTGAAAGTCTTGTCTATATTAAAGATGTTCCAGTTAATTAACCTTTTAGTTGCTGTCCTGCCATCTCTCTGTGAACTCATTTCAGCTGAAATTCACCGGTCGGCTCAAAATACATGCTTCTCAAAACTTGTGTTGAAGACCATGAAACGTTCAATGAAGAGGGAAAGGTCTGGATAGGATCAATGTAAGTGAGGAGAGCAATCAAAGTACATTCTGGCTTTTCCCAGATTTGAGGAAGCCTTTCCTTGCTCGGCATCTTTAGCTCAAGTTGTTGAAGGAAAGGTATATAACAGACTCAGAGGTGGGCAGAGCTGATAGGAGTAATATGCTTGCTCCATGTTAACTGCATATACACAGTTCTCCAATGTGTGGAAACATGTCCGCTGAGCCCTCATTCAGCCTCCCATCCCCTAAATCTGTTCCTGCTCTCAGTTACTTTTGCTGACATAACCATCATGATTCTCACTTTTACCTTACTATGCAAATTTTACAGAGGGAGAAATGAGAGGGAAAAGAGAGGAAATGCTTCCATCAAATCTACCCTCCTTGGCTACAGGATCCCTGAAAAGCAGCCACAGTGGCAAGCAGGTGGCTGTGTGTTACCGTAGCATTGCTCCACATTCAGGAATCTTCCAAGTGCAGGAATCTCCCCTGTTCCTACCCCTGCTCTCCCTCCAACTAGGGCAGATGCCATTTCCCCATCAGGCCTCCTTGCACGGTATTGTGGGAGGACAGTTTCAATGATGTTTCATACTTACCACTGTCTGTCTGGGGCAAATGGAATCAGAGATAAATAAGATAAAATTCTAAAAGTCTGGATGGGCTGCCATCCCATTCTCTGCTGAATGCTGAACTCACAGAACTGCATTGACTTCTCTACACCTAAAGGATAACAGTGTTGTCCAACCTTAGGCCAAGCAATTTCTCTCAAGTATCAAAGGAGAAAGTCAGACCCAGAAACAGAACATCTGAATTTGTCACTTGGCTGACAAAATAAAACGAGGCAGCAGCTGAACTCTTTTAGGATTATAACCAGGGTATCATATCCTTTTCTAAACACAAAATACATGGCAGATCTCCCCAGCACCACCCCCACCCACACAGGCATACACACACTTGATCCGTGAGCAGTCTTGAAAATTTGGGTGGCAGAAACGTTTGTCACACCCACAAGCTATAACTGAAAGAGGGTAATGGGAGAAAAGCCATCCATTTTGGCTTCATGCTAAATTCTCAGTTCTTGGCTTCATGCCAGCTCAGCCAGCTTACAATAATAACAACTGGCTCTGGGCCAAGGCTTTTTAGAGTGAGAGAGCACACACACTGCTTTCTCTTTCTTCAAAAATATTTGTTAATAATCTCTATATTACTCATAATCTGTGTAGGTTAATCAAATAAAAATATCTATTTTAACTTCCTTGCTAACAGAAAATTGGAGGTGAGGTCAAATTATTTGGATCCCAGAATCAGTTTGGATTTCAAATGTTAGACACCTCAGGGACTGTTTGTAGCTGACTTTCTGGTTAGTGCCCCTGCTACCCCGAGACCTGGAGACAAACATTCACAGTTCGATAGTGGATGGCAAGAAAATGGATAGAAAACTGCAATGAAAACCTACTGTTATATTGAACCATGTCTTGAACCTTGACCTGTTATCCCTGAAGATACACCAAACTTTCTCTACACGATATGGTAAACTTTAAGAGGACTGACTTTATCTGAAAGACAGAGTTGTGGTGATGCCTAACATATCTTTCTGATTTTAGGATTAATCCAGTCAAACTACATTCTTAATGGCAAGGGCTGAAGGAAAATCAAAATTCCTCTAATTCAAACAAGTATATAAGAACTGCCAAGTCTCATTTAGTTAAATTCTATTACCTTTGGTTTCTTTGTTGGGTTATTATTATTATGATTAAACCCCCTAGAAATGACCTGCTGTGATTGTATGAAAAGCCCCTCATGCATCTGAGAGGCAACCACAAATAATAGTAGTAAGCGTAAGCAAAGCAGAAATCATATTTCATGCCTTTTGAACATAAGGTACAGCAAAAATGAAAAGAGCATATACTGAAGAGGTTCCCGTTAAGTTGCAGAAAGTACTCCCAATGTTAATGTAATGATTAATAACCTTATTAGAAATTTTTATTAATGTCTTGCAACTTTTTCCTTTTTCAGATTAGCTAATATTTTATCTTCCTCCTGCAGTGCAAACGATGTTCTTGAAAACTGTCTATGTACAGAAGTCCCCCTCTTAGGTTTGTATAGTTACCTATTGTTATAATTTGTATTAGATGTTCAATTAATTACTGCCCTGTGCTGATCTGCAGTAAACCTATCAAGAAGTGTGTTAGGTATACCTCAAAAAAGAGCAAAGTTCAGTTCATGCTGGACATATACCCAAATCCCTGGATATTCATCAGTGTTATTGACTTTCCTTAAGATTTTTTGTAACCAAAAGCTGCCTAACTGGGCTGAAAACCCTTCAAGAACAATTTTTTTTATCTTCAGATTTCCAGCACCCCTTATTTTCTTTTTTCTTTTACAGTATTTTTAGTCCTTCTACTTTGGGGGCTGTCACTAAGGGGATGATGATATCACAGGAGGCATTCAGCACTTCACAAGATTAGGTCTCTCATCCTTGCCAAAAATTGTAAAGAGTTGAAGACTCAGAAAAAAGAAAATAAAACTTCCTTTTCTGAAATTGGGCAGATACAAAGCAAGCTGAGCTGCAGCTGCTGTAGCACCTTCCTTTATTGACATTTCATTCTCTTATTTATCACTTAAATTTTTTGGATCCTATCAGACATCATGAATGTCAAGATCACTGGAGTAGAGACTACTTTCTTTGTCATTTGTACAGTGTCTTGCAGCACTGAGTTCTAAATCCTGATTAGTCTGTACAAATCGATGCACTATAGCAAAAACTACCAGCAATAGTAATAACGTAGAGGCATGAAGAGTAGAGTAGTTTCCAATTTCAAAATATTCATGTCACATTACTTACTGGTCTAATTTATACAAGCTTCTTGTTTCAAGTGGAGAAAATGAATCCATTTCCAGTAGTCAAACTGCACAAATGAGTGTTTGCATTCTTCAGGTGTAAGGACTGAGAAGCATGATGATAGTCTTTAAGATACAACTGTTGACAAATATCATTCTGTGTAGTTTTTCTAGAAATATCATTATTTTCATCTTTTGTATTAAAACTTCAGCTGAATTTTAGGTTGCAAATCAGAAGACGTATACTAGCAAGTTTCACTTCCAGGTGAAACTGAATGCTTCACTCTAGTAGAAACCTCCCTGTTCTATAGACTGCAGGACAGATTGTGACTACTTTGTGTGAAAGTTGGAGGACTTATAGGTTCAAATTAAAGGAGCACTGTAGAAGCTGGATTGACCTTTTTAATGTGGTTGATTAACTGCAGCAGAGGGAAGATTCTGTGTAGTCTCTGGTAAAGGTGCACTCAAAGAGGAAAGGTAGAGCCTAGGTGCCAGGCCCTCCAAGGCAGAAACTGCAAAGTCTGCCCTGCAGCAGAGTATACTGGCTTGGCAAAGGCCTCATTCATTCAAGCTTCAGAAAGCCTGAGGTGCTCCTTGGGATGCTTGCAGAGGGACAGCAACTGTGTTCAGGCCTCCTGGCACAGCTCCCACTGCGGTGTAAGTTTAGAGAACCAGTTCTGAGAGAGCAGTGAGTGCACAGGGCTCTCCATGCAGAAACTGCAATTCCAGTGGTGGCTTGTGCTCATTATATAGTGTGAGATCACAAATAGAAGTTTTCACACTTGCCCATCTGCCACCAACTGACTCTAAAGAGCTGGTGAATCATACACTTAAAAGAGGGCGATTTTTTCCCTGCTGCCATTGGAATGTGTTTTGAAATTGAATATGCACAGTACAAAAGCTGAATAACAAGGTTGTGCTGATCACACCAGACACTGTGTATAATGCTACAGACATGAGGGTCAGGGGTCTAGGCCAAGACCATGGCCCTTAGTCACAGCATCAATGAAAGCTGATTCTTCCTTCCCCTTGGTGTCCTTTCCATGTCTGAAGAGACTATTGAAAGAAAGATTTCTTTGAGAGGAGCCAGGGGAAAGAAAAAGGGGAGGGGGAGAGAGTTGAATAACATAAATATGGTGAAAAATATTATTTTTGTGCTTGCATATGGTACTTTTTTTCTCTCTATATATGCATACATTTTCCATTTGCTATTTGTAATTATGACTTTGGCTTTACAATGTATTCATCAGTGACACTGTGATCCTTTTGTTCTGCTGCATATTAAAATGGTTCAGAAGATAGATTCAAAAGGTCTCAGGTTCCCAAGATGGAACATAATAGGAGTAACGCATGGCAAGAACAGTTTCTGCTTTCTGCAAAACAGGAATAAATAAGGGAACGATTGCGTTGCACTTTGTGTTCAGTACTGTACTCTTTGTCAAAGTGTTAGACAGATTCTTATCCATTGCAAATGCTAGTTCTTAACCTGATTTATGTCTTGAAATAATTTTTAAGTTTCCCTGCGCTTACAATGCAAACCAGGCAAGATTTATAGAAAGATCATAAGCACATTCTTTTTGTGAAGTGCAATGTTAATATGATCGCTTTGGTCATTAAAAAAAAAAAAAAGTATGAAGGAATGTGTTTTGTTTTTCATTCCCAGTTTAAAAGCAAGTTTTCTTCTGGTGTGACTAATCTACACGAAGTATAACTGTATCCATTACCCATTGTAGGTTTATGCAACATGTGACAGCTGTTTGACCCTGTCAATGAAGTCCCTCTTGCCATGGAAAAGAGGCAGGAGTATGATGCAGTGAAGATAAAACACCCTTTATTCAGACTGTTGGACAGAATCAGACTCCTTGGTTCTCTGGCTGCCAGAGAGACTGTGTATCTTATGCATCTGCATGTCATAGCAAAAATCTTCCCAACCTCTGACCTGTATAGCCCAGTTGTAGAAGGAACCAAGTACACTATAGATGTCAGATCTTGGCTGCCGCAGGACTCAACTTTGACTTTAGATATGCTACCTGATTTTTTGGAAACATGACTCCAGCATCCACATTGAAAATGAGGAGCTACAAGCAAAGCTGCATTGCACAGGCTCTGCAATGCGAGCAACGTTCATTATCCCCATGACGTGTTCATATCTACCCAGTCTGCTTTGTGCAGAGATGGGGGAATAGCCAAGTATTCATGCAAAATCAGAGTCTGACTGTTGCTTTTACAGTTTTCTCACATGAGCACATGACTAAGCAAAACAGTGTCTCAGTACCTCAGCTTGCCCTCACGCTACTAGGTCCAGAACTGGAGACAGTATTGCTGAATCAGTGTGACACTGAAGTTAATTAGCTCCATTACAGCTGATGTATCAATAGCAGTTATCTTACCTGCAGGACCTTGTATCTTTGTACAGCACTGTGTTTAAAATATACCAACTTATTCCATATTAGCTGGACATCCTGTAAGAGCCTCTGAACTGCACTGTGGAGACAAGACTTTAGGACTGCCACTCTTTAGGTTCTCATCCTTAAAACAGATACAAACAGTTTTTCCTAACTCTCATTTCCTGTTGGCCTAATTGTATTAAAAGCAGTGACAGCATGTCACTGCTCCATGTTAGTCATCATTTTCAGGAAATAATGAATACTCTGTCACTTATTTGTTCCTTCTTACCACGCAAAAGCAAGTGATTCTTCCCACCCTTTCATTTTCCAGACCCGACAAAGCTGGAACTAATGAAATCAAACAAACATAGATGTACTGCTCTTAAACATTTCAGACTGCAAAATATTTAAGCACATGCCACATTTTAACAACATGGGTATACTTGCTGATTTCAGTAAGAGACCTTCAACTTAGTCTTCTTTGTGGAGTTTGAAGATCGGGACCACATTTACCATCTAGCATTCACATTTTTGAACAGTGACAAAAAAGTCAAAATATGTTTACTTCATTCCTCTTTTGTACATCTTTTTTGGAATATCACTGTTATGGATGTTCATGAAAAATTAATGTTGACTATATGCCATTAACATTATGGGTAAATAATTAGTGTTTTCTCAGTTGCTAGTAACTTGCTGTTATTCACTTTCATTGTGAGTTTGTTTCCTCCAAAAGGAAATTTGGACATATATCTGAAAGTGCAATTACTAAGCAATTTTTAAAGCATTATTTCTGGTAGCCTCATTTATGCCTTTTTCTGCTGATACTACAGCTAGCTAGGATGAAAAATACTTATCCAGTGTTCAGAGTTGTGAAGGGTAAAAGCCAGATAACTAAACAATCTTCCTAATTTCCCCTTTCTCAGCCTCCTCTCTTCCTCACACATTCAGTTTCTTTTATCATCTTCTCTATCAGCCTTGCTTATACCTGTCGCTGAAACCCTTGAACAGGAAAGACAAATTGATATTAACCCTTCACCATTAAGGCAAAAGTGATATCTTTGAGGTACTTATGTACTTACACTCAGACAAACTACACATAGCCTGGAGAACATGTAATTAGGTGACTGAAGTCTTTCTAAACAATCTCTTCTCTTCTTTCATAAATCAGCAGTGCATTTCATATATTTATATTTCGCAAGGATGTGTTTGAGGGAGAAGTTCAATATGGTGCTTTTGTGAGGATATTGCTGAAATCTCTTTTAGCCACAAGGTTCTGCCTTGCACAAAGGTACGAGGAGGATGATCAGATAATTAGTGGCATTTTACCCCACTGAGACCCAGTTTTACTTCAATTCTGCTCAGCTCTTACTCGAAATAGAGAGTCGGAAGAGGCTGTTGCCACACAATGATGCTCAGCAACATCTCACCTCAGTGACTCCTGCAGGAATGCAGTGGGAGGCACTGTCCTTATGGTGTCTTGCTTGTAAAAAACTTATCTCCTCCTCCAACCACTGGAGTTCCTACAGCATCTGCTGCTGAAAACGCAGCTGTTAACTGACAGAGGAGGAGACATGACGCTTCGGTATAGCACATAGTCCTTTGAGAACTTGCTCTGTGGCTTGCTCTGTGTATACACCAAGGTCTACACTCATTCTGCTCATGCTCTCAAGTAAGCAAGGCTGAGCCTGAATACAATCATAGAATCATAGAATCGTTAGGGTTGGAAAGGACCTTAAGATCATCTAGTTCCAAACCCCCTGACATGGGTAGGGACACTTCACAGTAAACGATGCCACCCAAGGCTTCGTCCAACCTGGCCTTGAACACCACCAGGGATGGAACATTCACAACTTTCCTGGACAACCCATTCCAGTGCCTCACCACTCTTACAGTAAAGACCTTCTTCCTTATATCCAATCTAAACTTCCCCTGTTTAAGTTTTAACCCGTTACCCCTTGTCCTGTCACTACAGTCCCTAGTGAAGAGTCCCTCCCCAGCATCCCTATAGGCCCCCTTCAGATGCTGGAAGGCTGCTCTGAAGTCTCTATGCAGCCTTCTCTTCTCCAGGCTGAACAGCCCCAGCTTTCTCAGACTATTTGATAGGCAAAAGCTGGTCCTATTTCCTCTAGAAAAAGCATTTTGTCTGCTGCTTTGTCTTCTGCTTTTTTCTATGCATGTGGTTTAGCAATGTCACTGAGTCATACAACTCTTACCTACAGCTACAACTTCCTGAAGGCTTTGCTATCATCAGCTTATGTACGACATTTCTTTGAATTGTCTTATGACTTTTGTGGGGGGAATTTCATGTTTGAAATAATTTTCCATACTGATACACTGATAGCATTTAATTTGATTGTATAGATGTTGAGCGATCTTTGCCGTAATCATAGTTGAAGCAGTTGTAAGAGTCAATAGGTGAGCATAAAAGGTACTATAAAGACCTTTTAATGTCTTTGAAATAGTGAGCCCCTCAAATGAGGCTTTTTGTAATTTTCTTACATGGAAATTATGATTTTGGGAAAGTATTGCCAGAAGTACAGTAGATGGTATCTTCTGTTTCCTCTAATCCCCTCCAGCTATGTAGTTCTTTCCATTTATGGAGAGAAATAAGGCCCACAGTCATTTGAGATGAGCATTTTGGGGTCTTCAGGAGGCCTTTAAAGGGAAGTTAAAGAAATAAAAAGATGAGGGACAAAATTCATGCTATTTAACACTTTAAATCTTGGTGTCATGCATAATAACAATGTACTCCAGCAAAGGGGAAATCACGTGGTTCAGCTGAACAGAGTGAGAGGTGGAAGTAGTTCTCTCACGAAGACAGGCTGAGGAAGTTGGGGCTGTTCAGCCTGGAGAAGAAAAGGCTGCATGGAGACCTCATAGCAGCCTTCCAGTATCTGAAGGGGGTCTATAGGGATGCTGGGGAGGGACTCTTCATTAGGGACTGTAGTGATAGGACAAGGGGTAACAGGTTAAAACTGAAACAGGGGAAGTTTAGGTTGGATATAAGGAAGAAATTCTTTCCTGTTAGGGTGGTGAGGCACTGGAATGGGTTGCCCAGGGAGGTTGTGAATGCTCCATCCCTGGCAGTGTTCAAGGCCAGGTTGGACGAGGCCTTGGGTGAGATGGTTTAGTGTGAGGTGTCCCTGCTCACGGCAGGGAGGTTGGAACTAGATGATCTTAAGGTCCTTTCCAACCCTAACGATTCTATGATTCTATGATTCTATTAATACGAGGAGTTCAGAGTTGTGACAGGGGCGGGAAACTCAGGAATGTAACATGCAGAAGAACATACGAAGCTACAAAAAATGTACTGCCCCATCTGACCTTGCGGTTTGAACCTGGTCATCCTAGTGTGTATGGAGTTTGGAAACATTAGGCACTAGAAAAATGTAAAATATTCCTTTAATCATGTATACTGCCTAGAGAAGCTGTTATGCAGAGCTTCTGATTACTGATATTTGGAGACATTAGTGACAGAAATGACTGTGGGATGAATAATAAGTAAAAATATCCACTCAGACTGATTCAAACCAATATGAATTATGCTTGAGTCAATAATGAGTGTAAGATTAGGCATACTGGACTTGATTTTCCTCTCACTAATAACACTGAAAATTAAAACTATTTCTATAGATTACATATCTCTACTAAAAGTGAGAGCACCTACTTTCTGTCTGTAAGATCCATATTAAAGAAGAAACTCTGTATGGGAGTTAAAAATGTGTTTATATCCTAACTTTTGTCCTAAGGCATTAATCTCTGTGTGCTGCCACAATCCTTTTAATTTGTATGCACAATCTGTTCAGATCAAAAGCACTCCGAGATAGGGACTTTTCTTGCTTAAAATCTGCTCACATAGTACCAAACACATCTGCACTAGACATACAAATGTGGAACATACATGTTACAGTGGGAATGAACGCAAGGTATTGAGGAAGACAGCTGAATAAGCATGAGCGATCAATAAGCATATTTCTTGGTTCAGTGCTTCCTGAATGAAACATATATATGACTTTGGTTTCTTATCATCTTTTGGACACATTGGCTTTCTTTATTTTTCCTTTTGTTATTTTATCACAAATAGAAAGATCTTTGTTTTGCTTCAATCTCTGACATTATATGGCATTGTGATTGAAAGGATCATAAAGGGATAAGCTAGAATGCCACATTACCAGCCACAGGCTAAAAGGGAGGAAGATAGAAACTTTTCTGTTTGCATAAAAAAAAAAAAAAAATCCTCAAAACTTAGATCACGACTTTTAAAGACATTTTTAAAGATTTTTTTTTTGTTTAACTTCTTTTAGTTGAACATATTCTGTTTGCTACAGAAAAGCAATTCCTTTACATGTACCTTTAAAGTTTTCTTTTCCTCTGTATATTATCTCTTTTAATTTTTTAAAACAATTGCAATTTTTAAAGTGCACAGATTATCTAGGTTTTTAAAGTTGAAAAACAACTGTGCTTTGATGAGCTGGCTTGATAAATTCCCACGATAAGGTTGCTTACCCCCAAACCCCTCTTTTCCTAGTTATGCTATTTTAGAACATTCTAGTGATCAGTCTAGGAGAGAAACTGAGCATCAGTCTCAAATTCTGCACATGAAAACAAAGGAGAAGAAGGGTTAATGGGTAGTGCGCTAAGCCTGGGTCACCATTCAGGTCCTCCCTAAGATGCACTCTTTCTGTGTGACCTGGGACCTTATCCCACTTCTTACTACTCTGCAAAATAGACGTAGAAATACTTGACGTTGCACAGAGGTAGTGTGAGAGAGTTAAACATCAAAGTCTGGGAGGTGTTCAAACACTACAGAGATAGAGACAAGATAAGTACTGTACAGAGAAATAACTCCATCATATGACTGAAACCCCCAAACAACAGGGCTTTAATCTTTAGTCTTCAGTTTAAATAAAGCCTTGTCATATCCCATTTTGTCATTTCCATGAAGGTTTATTTCAATAACCCTGTTGCAGTGACCATCTGGAATCATTCAATCGTACAATACTTCTCCAGGCACTAATTAATTTCTGAAGTCCTGAGAACAAGGGCCCAAGCCTTATCAAAATATGATCAATGTAAGATCTGAAGGATCAGGTTAGTTTGTCTGATACCAAACTCAGCCATGAGCTGTCTTTGTATCAAATTGCCGTGGCTAAAGGTATTAACAGGTACCCTCTAGGCTTTGAGTCCTCTGTTCATATATGCGCTTTACCTGTGGAAAATGCAGGGTAACATGACCTACACAAACTGACTGTCAAGGCAGGCTACGGACATGGATGCACTGATGACTTTTAAGCATTTAACATAGAAAGATCCCAGTAGTTAAACACGTATGATTTGTGTGTACAAAAGCTTTTTAGTTCTACCCTAACAGAGCTGCTAATAAAAAGTTAGTCAGTGTTTCTCACTGTTTTCCTTCTGCTTGAAAATAGGCTTCCATGTTCATTCTCCTTTTCTCTAACTCACCCTCATCTCCAGAAGCTCAACAGCATAGGGAAAGATCAGGCCATCATATCACTGATCACTCATGTTAAGGTGGTTTAAGCCTCTAGATTCCTCAAAGCCTTTGTGTAATGTCTAAGATCACCATCTCAGAACAGCCTCTTAGCTATGAAGACTATGGAGCTATATGAAAGCCATAATAAAAAGAAGAAATGGTAGAAACTAGGTATCTGCTACAGTAGCATTTTTTGCTTCAGATACAACCCAGTTTAATGAGGAATTCAAAGGGGTTTCATGACATCAAATGGCAATAGACCATAAATATGTTTTTTATACAGGTAGTGAAATAAATTTATGGAACAGTAAAATAAATAATCAATGTAAATAATCATTATGTGAGCTAAAATAGCTGATCACAGTTGCATTCTCCTAAATTAAAAAAAAAAAAAATAAAGCAGTGTGACTATAAAATGACAAAGACATTAGCACATTGCTACTCTGCTGAAACACAGTAGAACAAATATGATTGGAGGCTGGTCAGTTTGTGCCTGATGCCTAATCGAGAGCTTATTTTTTACCACAGTCCCCAGGGCACTGCTTTATCTTCAAAGCCTGAGCCAAGAATATTCACATGTTCAAGTTGCCTGTAGGCTGTTCCTTCCTTCCTTCCTTTCTCCCTTTCTCCCTTTCTCCCTTTCTCCCTTCCTTCCTTCCTTTCCTTCCTTTCCTTCCTTTGCTTCCTTCCCTCTCCAGAACTCCATCCTGGCTCATTTAACAAACCTCTTAATCCATAGTCAAGTGCATACACGTAAAACTCTGATGAAAGAAAGCAAATGAGGAAGAAAAGAAGCAGAACTCTACAAATCAGCAGCAACACTACTATTTTCCTTCTGGTTTCTCTGTGTTTAGCAAAAATTTCTGCATGCACATATTTTCCAACAATGTGACAAGATGTAGCTTTGATACATCGACTTCATTCTAAACTTGGGCCAATGGCAATTGCATATAAATCGCCACTATGTTCAAGAGATAGCATCAAAAGATAGGGCTGTTTCAGGAGAGAATTTTCAAGATTCCAGTGGTCTGCTATTCACAGAAATTCTGCTGTAGGTTGTTTTAGGCAGTTAATTTCCATTTGTTTTTTTGAAAGACTTCTTTTAACTGGTTATCAGCATTTCAGTAATGTAATTGGGGCAAAAATAGATACTAGAAATAGCTTTCAAAAGTACCTCTGCAACTCTGCCTATAAATTAAGCAATTAAATATGTAAGATCTATGGTTAGACACCCACAGACTCGATTGAATAAACAACAGCCTAATAGGGTCAATTAAATCTATGCAACACTGGAACTCATACAGCATGTGGGTCTGAAGATACCCATCAAGTATATTCTATTGCTTGAATGTGCTAGTGTTTTGAAAATTTAACCCACTGTATGTTTAAGGCTATTTTTCTCTTCTCTTCCTCCCCCTTCCCAAACCCCCAATTATTTCATTCCTTTGGAATGTGTCTTAGCATGGAATATTGAATCTCTTCTTTTCAAGGCATGCACAGTGTTTACCTGTAGCTCATATGCTACTGTATCTTAATGGGATCTTGGAGGAAGGTTCAAGGTTATTTCATTTCCGTGCTTAATTCATTCTTGAAAAGGTTTAAATAGAGACTGACAGCATGCTAGTGTTTGATAATCATTGCTATCAGCTAAGGGGAGAATCAATGATCACCTAATACTTTTGTTGGCTTTAGAAACAGATCCTGTGACTGAAAAGTCAAAATCATTAATCAGCTCATAGTACGATCTACATAAGACAAACTACATCCTCTCAGCACAAAACGCATGTTGTCTCCTGTTCATGAATGTTATATTTCAATTTACATTTTATGCAGATTTGACTAGCTCTAGGATCTCCAATCAATTTTATAGTTTACAAAGACATTTTAAACACTTCCAGCCCTCTTTCATGTTTCACTATTTTCATCTGCAGCTGAAATGCTGCTGGCTGAAGCTGCAGCTAGGAGGTGGCTTGCGCTGAGCAGAAGGGGGAGATCCCTGTATATAAGATACAAAAAACAGGCATTTGCTAGGAGAAATCCTGTACAGGAGTGGCTGTTGAAACCCCTTTGCTACCACTACTGTTTATATGGTTTTGTATCATTTGTATTACTTTTTGTACCGCTTGAGTGTATACAAAACATAAATAACAAAATTATTATTTTTCTATTGTAATATCTGTCTCAGTCATGCCTACAGTTTTTTCACACTTGAACTTGTAATTCCAGAGCCAAAAAACAGTCTCTGTCCTGAAGTACTTGCAACTGAATACAGCACTAGGTATCCAGATAGTTCAATAAAACAGATAACACAGAGGAATAGATTTCAAAACATATCTGTGGCTGGTTGCGTTATTAGTATCATTTAACAAAAAGCAAACTGAGACACAATTGATCATAAACTGATGTTTTCACAGGTTTCTATTAATCTGGGGTCTGGAATTATGCCATCTTCTTATAGCTAGCCAATTATTTTCTCAGTGCTATTTGCTCTCTATCACTTCAGCCAGCAGCCTGTGCTTGTGGTGCTTAAGGTACTGAAATCACTTTCAACTGACAAATGATGATGTATATACACACAGTTCAGCACTTCTCCCTTTGAGTTTAAGTGGACTAGGAAATTATATGGCCCTGGAAATCAGGCTCCTCATTTTTCATCTTGGGCATTAGAGAAGATAGGCAACCTGCTTTTATATGAGAATTTAACATTTGGGTTGGAAGTATTTTCTGACTTTCAGAAGCTTACAGGAAAGACATGTCTCTTGACATGCACCTTGTGCTTTAATCACACAAAAATCCTTAATTATAGGCAAATTCTGACACTGAGTCAATTAGGTCACTTGTGGAATAAGGTAGTCCTCAGTGACAGTGACAGTGGCAAAATCTGGTCCTTCATAAGTGAAAGGCAATGCTGAGTACCTGCCTAGGACTTTGATGAGAATGCACAGTACCTCTCTTGTCTAAAAGTCTGGAGCTTTCCTACCTGCCTAGGACTTTGATGAGAATGCACAGTAACTCGCTTGTCTAAAAGTCTGGAGCTTTTCAGCCTTCTCTTATGAAAGTAAAGGATTTCTAAATATGTTCTATTATTACTATTTATTTAAAAATACACAAAATTAATAATTTTCTTTTTATTCTAATTTGGATTAAAAATATTCACATTTCTGATATTAATTGGTTGAGATTTTCATAGCTGCAGAAGTACTGAAGGAGTGGAATTAAAAATCATGTCTTCCATTCATTCACTCACATGGAACTTGCCATTGCTGCAGTTCTCCCAAGAATTCCTTGTCCTACTATAGGTCTGAATTATATTACCTTCTGTGTTATAACACCACATCTTTCTATAAGAGATGACTGCTGCTCATTTCTCACCTTTATTGTGATTTACCACATATCTTTTTTATCATTGGAACAAACTTGTGATAACGGGGCTCATTCTTTTGTCAGCACATGGAATTTTCTAGATCACTCTGCTTCTCTAATAATTGTTAAGAAGTAGATAATTTCTACAAGGTGTAGTGGAAAGTCATTTATTTTCTGTGTTTTAACCTATTAAGAGACAGTACCCTGATTCACAGCAAAAATAGGGTAAATATTTTTAAGAAAAGGAAATACTCCCATTTCTCATTGATAAATATCAAAATTTAACATGTTTTATCTTGCTCAGATCTATGGTTAATATTATGCATCCCTTCTGCTGAAGCAGTCTCTGCAGATATCTCAGAAGCTCATCACTCTCCAGCTGCAAGCTGACAATTTATCCAGTTTAAGATTGTATGTCACCAATGAACGTTGTGATCACTTGCAAAATGTACTTCTCTAACCTTAGTAATTGCATAAGCTCTGGATAGGTCTTCTGGCTACAAGACATTTTCTTACAAGCAGTAAAAGTTCCCAAGACTACACAAAAAAAGAAGAGATGAGTGGAGATACTGCAGTGATTGTTCATACACTGGGAAGAAACACTTCCTCTGGAGTGGAAAGAAGGCGTAAGGGGCCAAAACTGTAATGAAGACACGGAGTTATAACAGGAATAAATTTAGCTCCATGAGTTTAGATGAGCAGCCTGGACAAAATGATACGTGACAGCTCTTCGGAGACAGGTTTTCCTCTGAGTCTGTACCACCACTTTAGCACTACATGTTTTTCTTAGCCCTAATCATATGCAGTGCAAGAAAGAAAAGAAACTCAGCTGCTTCTAAGAGCTGAAAAAGACAGTAGGTTTAGAGATTCAGATGAATGGGTAGATGGTTGGATGGACAGAGAGTAGAACCCCACCAAATAAACTCCTCACAATTTGGGCCCGCCAATTTTCTGATCCTTTTTCTCAATGGGTTAAAGAGAAGCACGCACTTGTAATACCTGAAAAGAATCAGGCTCAGTATCACGGTGTTCTGACATCGATCAAATCTTTTATTCAGGACAGCCAAGATTCTTCATCTTTTGAAAAAGAAAGATGCAGTAAAGGATTTTTTTTTCCTTTTTCTATTATGTCAAGACTCCAAAATAAAGTGAATGACAGATGATCTTAGTTAACTAACATACTGAGTTACTGCCATTCTAAAAATATTTTATGAAGGGTTAGGGAAATCACATAGACTGAAAAAGTAAAAATAGCAACTATTTTCAAATATAGAAAGATTGTTTTTTATGACAATAATCATAGAAAGATCTAATTAGTTCACTCTGTTCAAATTTTGGATTGACAGTAAAATAAAATTAAAAAATCTTCCAAAATGATATTTTTAAAAAGTCTCTAATCATTCAACCAATCAAACCACAGTCATTAAATATAAAAACTTCATAGCAATAATGAGTATGCCATCAGAGGTTTCCTTTTTGCAAACAACTTTCTGCTAACATTTTTACAATGCATTTCAATTTTAAGCAACAAGAGTTGTACCTCCACATACTCTTGCAACAATCAAAAGCCAGTGATATAGGTAAAACTATTCAGATTTTTCTAACATGTTTTTTGATTTTCATCTGCAAGTGTTTGCATATGCAGTTGAGTTCCAGGTAAAAATTTAGACATTTGTACTCTAAATAGTGAAAGCTGGTGCAAATAAGGTGATAGGGAAACAACTACTTTGATTTACCCTTGCAATTTAGTTTTGGGCATGAAAATATTGCTGTACCTTTAATATATGCAAACTGCATAAACATGGACCACAGGCCTGAGTCCTTTGAAAAATTCATCCTTAATCTGCTAGACAAATTCGTTTTCTTATTTGGATAAAATAGAAAAATTAATGGCTGAAGAACAAGTGGCAGATGTAATGTATTTGAATTTTAGAAAATATTTGATACAGTGTCTAAAAAAACCTTACTTGAAAACTTAATTGAAGTTGGCTTGAAGAAGAACAGTGTTATGTGGATTGAAAACAAACATTAACGGATAAATAGGTAAAAAAAAAAAAAAATGCAAAGAAAGTGCAATGATAAACCACAGTGTAATGACTGAGGATGGTGCCTACCAGGGCACCAGAGGGATCAGCCTTTGGTTTTACATAGCATCTTCATTAACAATCCCAAACACAGGGTAAGCAACATATTGACAAAATTAGTGGATGATACTAAACATGCAGGAGATGTAAAGAAGAGGAATGAAGATTTAGATGATTTAATTATAACAGCATAAACAGTAAACAAAAGAAATTTCCAATCATTTCAATGGACAGCACTACAGACAAATACAAGAGCTACAGCAAGGAAATAATCTGTGGGACAGATGATCTTCTGAGAAATGATCCAGAAGGACAATCTAGAAGTAGTGGTTGACAAAAATTGATATGAGATCTACATATATAACATAGCAGCAAGCAAGGACTAGTCAAATTTAGGCCAAAGATAAGATATCATACAGTGAGGTCATAGTCCTCTCTAACATAACCGTGGAATTATTGTCTTCTGTCCTGGACAATTGATAAGAAAGCATACCATCTACAGCAACAAACACATAAATGATCAGAAGGGATCTACATGGAAAAATAATGGGAAAGGCTAAATCATACTTGATGTTTAAGAAAATTAAAATGGAAATCACAATTCTGCACATAACTGATAGCTAAAAACATGATACACTTTTTTTTAAGAATAAAACTGAAAACAGGAGGATAAAACTGAAAAGAGGATGTAAGTTGAAAAGACAACATTATTTACATTAAGTATGACTAGCAGAATTGTTGTCATAGGCGAGTGATAGAGAAAACATGCCTCGATGGTTCTGACAACAAAAGTTCTGATTGTGTCTGACTTCCTCTGAGGTAGTGGAACACACTGTTTGACCTGACACATATTCAATAGTTCAGTTACACTCCACACACCTGATGCACCTGGCCTAAACCACCAGTAGTGTGAACACATAATGTTGAAATCTTCACAGCTGGTAAGCTACAGTGATTTAGAACATATTCAGGCAGTGTCCCTGGCTTCTCTAAGTGTATGCTCAGTGATAGAAAAGCTGGGTGGGAAAATACAAGAAGGAAGGTAAGTATCATCCAGAAACTGTCTGTCCTCTAGGGAGCTTGTGCAGCTCAAATGCCCAGGGTAGGGCTTGGAACTATGATTTATGTCTCCCTGTGCCAGCTTTGATGAATTTGGCGCAACATTACATTGCAAAGGGTGTCTGGGAAATTCTCTGACTATCATGTGAGGTGTCAACATGTATGTAGAGGTGTTATGTAAAGTCTAGTACGACTATGGTAATCAGACGTATCAAGTGACAAGCTGCTCACAGTCTTGGAACCCGAGAGCATTGCACATGGGAATGCACCTGGATTAAGACGCAGACAGTCTCTGCACAGGGTCAGAGGAGGCAGAAGTCCATCTCCTTGTCCTGGGTTCAGCAGTAGCAGTCATGTTTCTCCTTCGTGATAGCTGGTGCAGTGCTGTGTTTTGACTTCCAGCCTGGGAACAGTGCTGGTGATACCGATGTTTTCAGTTGTTGCTAAGTGATGTTTACCCTGACCAAGGACTTTGTGAGGCTCATGCTCTGCCAGGGAAGAGGGGAAGCCAGGAGGAAGCAGAGATGGGGTGCCTGACCCAGGCTAGCCCAAGAGGTATTCCATACCACAGCATGTCATGCCCAGGATGTAACTAAGAGTGACCGAGAAGGGCTTGGACTGCAGCGTTGAAGGAGGTATCGGTCAGAGCTTGATCGGGCTGGGGGGGGGGAGTTATCGGTTGGCTGGTGGTGAGGTGTGGTCTCTTCCCTTTCTCATTGTTATTATTGGTAGTAGCAGCAGTGATCTGTGTTATACCTTAGTTACTAAACTGTTTTTATCTCAACCCGTGGGAGTTGCATTCTTTTGACTCTCCTGTCTGTCCCTCCAGGAGTAGGGGGAGGGCAAGAAGTGGGGGGGGGGGGGGGGAACGACACCTGAGTGAACGAGTTGTCTGGTTTGGTTTAAACCACGGCAGGTGCTGCCCTAGTTGAATGGGAGCCCTGGCCAGAGCTACTTGGCATAATCAGCTGTGGTGCATTGGCAAAGGCAAGAAGCTAGGGGCCGTGCACCCATACCACTGTGCAAATGCTTTGGGAGGCACAGTGCATCAGAAAGCCAAAATGTGTAGGAGAAGCTGGCCATTCTGGAAGACATCAAAAGCAGCCTTCTTGGGGAGAAGGTCAGCCATTTCTTTCCACTTTTTGGTAGAAAGCACCACATGTCTGTGCCTGCTAGGCACTCCTGCTGCTGCTGTATAATCCTCTAGGATTCTGAGGCCAAAAGGAGATTAGTATTATGGCAGGTTTCAACAAAAAGAATAGCAATGGTAATTTTTCAGTCTGTGAGGGAAGTTCAGTTTTGTAAAGATACTGTGTGGCATTAGCCTTGTTATGTACAACTTGATAGAAGATACTGTAGAGGCAGCAAGGTATTTTTTGTCTGCCGCTGCCTGGGATCACTTCTTAAGCCATGCTTGTTCCCTGTCCTGATGCGTGGGAGCTGCAGACCATCGTATATGAACCAGATGAGAACAGATCTTGTACCATCTCAGACGAATAAGGGTCTACCAAAGATGAACATTAAAAGCATCCATAAATTGTGCAAACACTGCATGAGCAACACATGATATTTATACAGTTCTTCTTTCCTCCCCAAGGGTCCTAGAGCATTTTATTCCCTCATCTGACATTGAAATGCAGCCACCTCTGGGGTGGAAGCCAGCAGCCATTCAGCATCAGGGACAGTGCCATATTTAAACAAGATAAATGCACAGAAGAAAGACCATATGTTAGCATGCCAGTCAGTCTGTAGATACAATAGATCCATAGCAAGTTATGACAAACCCATGTGCCAGAGCCCCTTCCAATATTTCTAGCAGAGTACAGGCAAGCATGAGGAAGTCATTTGTGTACACCCTTGTAGTGCTCAGTCTGCCTGGGAGGACTCTTTGCACTTTGTGATACCATTATTTCCCTCTAGGACCAGGGACTGAGCAGATATGATATCAGTCAGTGGCTCTCCTGTATAAGGGCATGAAGGTAGGCACGACAACTTTCTTGCTCAGCCCTACTCAGTGGCTTTTGCCAAAGTCTTGAGCCAAAGCTCCTCCGGAGAAGTGCCCAGAAACATTTGGCTCTAAAACCAAGCTGAGGGATCAAGAAGAGCCAAGTTGTAGAAGCCTCATGGAGTCTCTGTGGCCAAAACCGTGGAAAAGGAAATTAGCTCTGAATAGAGCCCTTATAGATCAAACATTCAGAGTAGACTAAACATCTTTGACAATGAGTCTAAGATTACATGGCAAGGAAATTTTCTCAGTAATTTGTTCAGTTCTAAATGCTTTTAGTTCTCTAAGTTCATTTCTCACTAAATTATTTTCTCAGGACAGCTCATATGAACATAATAAGGCATCCAAGCCTCAGCTACAGCAGGACCTTTGCAATACAAGTGTGTGTGTTATAATACCTTATTTTCTGTTATGGAGATTTAATCAAATTCACTAAAATGATAGACTGTAATAGAGATTTTTCAAAAATATATGTTAAAAGGGTTCTTATGTAATGACTTAGAAGTAGGGAGTGAAAAGATGGTAGCATGTTTCATAATACAATATGTTATGAAGGATTAGCTAAGCTATTGGGAAGCCCCCACAGGTCTCCCCTACCCTTGGCACTTGTAAGTCATTATGGTCTTCTTTGTTTCTCTGATAAATTCAGTAAACTGAGGTGTAGTATATCACACAGCAATGCCATATATCATTCCATTCTCTAATAGGAACATAAACCAGCCATTGATTGCAAACAGGCTCTTTTCAAGATTCACTATACTGCTTGGCATTTCCAAATGTTTTTGTGTTGGCAAGCTATTATAATAATTCATATGGGATCAAAATGCATATAACTTATTCCAAAGTATACCACATGCTAATTAAGTAAACAGAAGTGCACTGTCCTTACCTCCCCCATCAAAATCTTATTCTCCAGAATATTTCACTTCAACTTCTGCTCTTTATGTATCATTCCAAACCTTCTTCCCCACCTCCAGCATTCATATTCCTGTTCACTGACTCTCTTGTTACTGTCTCTGTTTTTTCATACATCTAAAATATTAAAGTGAAGCAAGGTAATGAGTCACTTTTTATCTCTCCAAGGAGAGGAGAGGAAGATGACACATTGTGCACTGATCTTACTAAGAAAAGTACAGTGCATGTAGAGATTTTTTTTTGTTTTTATTTAATCTTTATCATAACCACATTGCACAAGTCATCTTTATTCTTTGAAAAAAAGAGCAGAGCAAAGCAAAGTCAGGTGAAAGAAGCACTAAAAATTATACTGATTACAACATTTTTCCAGTTCAGTTCAGGGCATTGGGTATTTTAGCGCAGCTTGAAGATAGTAATGTAAAAAAAAAAAAAAAAGAAGTTTGATATGTATCAATTTCAAGCAACATAAGCTTCCCTTTGATGTCCGTATGTATAAGTCACATCAGTATCACTCATCTGCATTAACCAAGGGAAAAACAGACCTTTTAGAGTTAATTGCATCTTCACGTTTTAGGCCAAAACTGCAGACTTCCATTAGCATGTTTATGGTTCATGTCTTTATGCAGAGAGCAGGCACTACGAACATCTTCACAGAGCACGAATAAGGTGATCCCTGAGCTGACATTTTGGGATACACATTCTGCAGGAGGCAGAAGGGTAATATCTATCCCTCTGAGTCTCCTTCACTGCAAGGCTGTGAAGCCTTTTCAAAAGGCTTTCACTCTGAGCGGGTCACTTGCTTAAGCACTGGTGGGGCTTTGCACCTATGCTGTGTCCAGGAAGGAAACTGCAGGGGGCAGGAGGACAAAGAATAGAGTATGACACAAGTGAAGTGCTGAGGCCAAGAAATCACTCCCTCTAAGGAATTTTCAAAGGAGTTCACCTGGGTGAAAATGTTCTTTGAGGTACAAATTGTTCACACCCCAACTTGTGGCTATAATCACTTGTGCCAGAGGAACAGCCAAAACCAGATGCTCCATGTTGTCTCATTAGATCTGCCATTTTACACACAGCAGCCAAAGACAAAACAGGCAGTTGCTTGGCAGAAACCTGGGGCTGCTTGGCACCACAGCAGAAGCATGCTCTTAGCACTGGCTGTGGCCAACATCAGGCACAGAGAGAAGGAGAAACAAGACAGGAGGAGGAGGCCCACAGGCAGTGCCAAGCTTCTTAATTGCAACAAGATTTACAGGTTGTAGGTTAGTTTTTTAAGCAGGTAACAACGCCTTCACTGATAGAGAGGGACATACACTTTATCTGAATTTCTTAGGAGTGTTGTGAGGTCTGGAGAACCATAAGCAAAGGGAATCATGTCATATCCACGCTACTCTTGAGTCTGGCAGCGGGCTCCTATCTCTGGGTGTTTTTGTGAAAACAGAGGGCTACCGACCCAGCTTTCCAGTGCTTCATAGACTAGAAAAGGACTTTGAGTGCCATTACTGAAAGATTAGCTACAATCACCCCAAGCTCCAGCTCAAATACCTACCACAATTAAGTTCCATAGTGATGATACATTTCCCTTTACTGTGACTCTTTCAAACTGCATTTCTCAAAAACAACCACTGTAAAGGAAGGAGTCAGTTTAAGAGTAAAGCCCTATTACTGTGTGGATTGTCTTTCTCTTGCAGTATGTGTTACAAATGCGGGATCACACTAAACAGGGCTGTCTATGAACTTTTAGAGAAAGTGAAGTTTCAGGTATTTACCTTACTGATTTGGCATCTTCTATATTTTCCCAAGGCCATTGTTAATGACCATAAGACCCCTTGCAGCTTCTGGAAGTTCTGGACAGCATCCACGTGCAATAGAAAGAGGAGCACAAATATTTGCACTTGGATACCTCAAATTTATCTTCTTCCCCTGAGATTTAACTATTGGACTCCACTGCAGCAAATGCTGCAGCATCCCTGACATGGAAGAGCAGACTGCTCTGTGCAATAGAGCTGGCACAGAGCTCTGATAAGGCTGTGTGCCAGCCACTTCCACCAGAAGCACTGTGCTTGGTTCAATCTCCTTGCCTACACAGGGAAGACTTCAATTCTCAAATCCACCCATTTCTTGCCCAGTTCAATTTTTTCCACTGAAGATTTTATATGATGTACTAAACTTAACTACATGTTCAGCCTTCCCCAGTCACCCTAGGACAGAAGAGATTTTGGTTCACCATACACATCTAAATCTTAAATACAGAGCTGAAGGCTGAAGCACTGGCCAAGGCCTTCCTTCTGCAGGCTTCAGGAGTAACATTTTGACTGAACTGAGCTGAAGAAAATATGCAAGTAAGCATTTAACTCTCAGCTGTGCTTTGGGAAACATCTTTTGGAAAATCTGCATCAGAACTGGCTGGGACAAACTGCAGAATGCCCACACTCTACCCTGAAATGTATCAGAAGGAAACACAGACCTCTGAGTACTTTTCCAAATCACCAGTGACTGTGCTCGTGGAGGACATGTTTATACAAGAAATTATGAAAAGTGCACAATATTGTCTGAAAGAAGTGAGCCCTCAAGGGTTCAGTTCTTGTTACAAGAGAGAAGCTAAAAAAGAATAGTTGTTTGCAGCATGTAGCCTTAACTTTATTCTGTACCTTTGAATTTGTTGAGAGTTTGGAAGTTCCTCATTCTTACATGAAAATATATTAAAAACTTACTCTTAAGATATTTATTTTTCTTTTCAGTACTGAGTAGAAAAAAAAGGAAAAAATCCAAAGGAAAAGAACATGAAAAACACTCATGTCTAAACTGGAATCCTCACTGTGGAGGCAAACTGGGGACACTCCAAACAATGTGAAGTATGAAGAAGCGAAGAGGGTTTTCCCCCTATTGTTTTAAGGTCGTTTTTTCCCCTCACAATATGAGACTAACTCTCACAACTAACCTCACAGGATTTCAGGCTGAAATAGCATTCTCCAGTGTAACATTGAATGAAAATATGCATAACCCTCACAGGTATAGAAAGTGACACTACTCCTTCAGAGAGCATGTAAGCTACACATTATGAACTTATATTCAAAAGTATGCATTCTGTATGGAGAGGGAAGATGTATAGGAACTAAACTCACTTTCAGGGTAGTGTAACACAACCCTCTTCTCTGCTGTTCCCTTCTTCTGGCATGAGGGTGGATGTAATTCTTCTCATGCATTATTGATAGGCCCAAAAGCCTGCCAAGCTAGGCTGCTTTTTTTGTGACAGACAAAGGAGGGTACATGGATGGCACCTCTCACTGCTCGGGGCTCTGCTTTCATTAAGAACATTTTCTGCCTGTTCTCCAAGGGCACCCTCTGTCAGAGACTGCCATGCAATAAAAAAAAAATATGGCTTTGAAGTCCAGTGAATAGAAACAAAATGAATTAACGTTCAGGTGTTCGTGCAACCTGATTACAAAAGCCCAATTCAGTGATGTCCTTCACACCTTTTCACTTCTCCCTGCATAATCTTCGACACATCTTTTAGGCTCTCTGTCTTTCTAGTACCCCTCCTCCCTGCTTTCCCGTCTCTTTATTTCCTAATGCTTGCAGGTCCTCCAGGAAGACACAAGCACTTACAGTTGTTGAGTGATTAAATATTTATAATCAGGGCAATGAGTGAGGTATTGAATAATAAATGCTAAGGTTGAGGCGGCTTTAGATAATTTCTTCAGATTTCTTCATCCACAGCCTCTTTGATTCTAAGGCAAAATTCTTTTAATTAACAAAAACTTTTTTTCTTTTCTTTCCTTCTTCTTCTTCCTCTCCTTTTTTTAGCAGCTGTGACAGGCGTTAGTCCTTTATCACTGTTTTGTTCATGAACCTTAACACTGAGACAGTGCTAGAGCTGTCATTAAAACCTTAGATAGGCATGCATAAAATTTACATTGGTTGTTGCTTGCTCACATTTGGGTTTGGGTTTATACATATAAAACATATATACAAAGATATATATTTACCTACATTCATTCAAACTCCTCTTCATCTACTAGTATTTTGTCAAGAAATAAAAGCCTGTAATAAATGGTCAGTCAGCTAGTAATGACAATTATAGCATGTTTTGATAGGAATGATGACTGACTTACATGAAGCTTCTTTATAGAGCTATAATTGTAAGCAACACTGTACTTTACAGAACAGACAGAACAGCTGGATTATCCACAAGCTTCTCTTGATTCGAATAAGCAATTATTTTAGTATTTAATATCTCTCTTTTCCCTCCTTAATCTCCCTAACCAATAGCATTGGAGCTAGGAATCTGTTTTTCTTTTTTTTTTTCTTTTTTTCCAATACTCTTTTTTTACGCGATTCCTTGGCATCTGGAGTCATATGAGAATTTAAGCTTGAATTTCTTTGAGAAATATTTCAGACAGTAGCAATATAGACAAAAAGCCTGCAATCATGAGTTCAGAAGTCCTGAAGGAAGTAAGGATCATTTCCTTCCAGTTATATTCACTCTTGTGCCTATGCAGGAGGCTGATTTGTCATTTCTGAATGCTGGATATGGCTGAAAACTGCTGGTATAACACAAAGTAAAATACAAGGCAACATCTCCTGTGAGCGAGGGTTTGAAGAGGCCAACATGAACTGACCAAAAGTAGGAATAATGCATTCAGCAGTAGGATTTGGAGAAATAGTAAAAAGGCATCTGACAGAAGCTTTGAAGCATTTCAGTGTCAGAGATGACAACCTGGAGCATAAAACTACAAGAGAAGCATTAAGAGTCCCATGGTCTGTCTCTGATTATGTCACTCTGATGGTTATATCACTAACTCCTCTCAAAATGGATGTTACTGTATTTCCCCATCTGACAACACAGTTTTAAAGCTTAGTAAATAAATATTCTATGAAATTTTGAGATCTTTGAATCAGAAAGGAACTGGAAAACATTCAAAATGCAAAGTAATGTAAAGGATTCTCTCTGATGCTCCTTCCCTCTTACACTCTTCCCCTGCTCCAGGGTGGGCTCTTTTCCAAATGCCACAGCTCCTTCAGGAAATACCCACCTGTACTGCCATGGTCCTCCCCATGGGCTGCAGTGTGAATATCTGCTTCACCACAGAGCATCTTGTCGTTGTCCTTGTCCTGCTCCTGGAACTGGAGCCGTGGCTGGAACTGGGGCCTTGGTTTCTCCTCACAAGCACCTAGGCACGGACACTCAAAACAAGCTAAAATTTGTAGCAATGAATTACATTTTGAGAAACCTGTAATTGAAGATGCCGAGCTGGACCATGAAAAGGAATATTTCTCCTGATATATTCCATTATTTGACTCTTCAGATATAAATACAGATCAAGAGAAATTAAGTTGTCCACTTAAACTCAATCATTGAAATACAAAAGGGAATAGGGGCTGAGTTTAAATCAAAACATCATCATCATACTGATGATTTGCTCTGTAATGCAAACAATACTGCTGTTCTGGTCATATTATTCCATATTACCATACTACCTGTCATTATATCAGGTAATTTGAAATAGTATGACATACAAGAAGAAAGCAGGAATTGGGACTGTATGTCAATGAGGAAAGTGGCGACATCCTGGCAGACTAAAAAGGTCATCAAGGATGAAAATATTTGCTCTGTTTACCTGAACAGCTTTAAACACAGGTACAGTGCAACAACAGAAGCAGCAAGCTAAGCTTTCTGGAAGATTTTTCACTTGTTGCTGAACACTTTATATTGTAAGCATATCCTCCTATCCAGCTTCATGCTGTATGGCTACTTCATCCTCTTGTTTCACCTCACCAGGCTTCAAGACCTCAGTCCTTAGTGAATTCATACAAGTGTTTACTTATGTGCATGAGTCATTCATATCCAAAAAGATGTGGGGAGGGAGGGTGAGGATCCTGTATGAAGAAAAGGTTTCCAGGAATCAATTCATATTGTAAATTCTCTAGAGCAGCATGCATCTTGGTAGCAGTCTTATGGCTTCTATCCTTCTTCTATGGTAAACCAACATGCCACAGAACTAACGCATTCAAACTAATGGAATTTCTCACACCTTTTTGGTATTTGTAGAGGGGGGAAAGAAATAATTCATAAGCTAAGTCCTTCAAGTTAATTGAAGCCTTTAACTTTCGTTTTCTCGGTCTTCTATTCCTGTTCATAGTATTTTCTATTTTCAGAGCTGGGTAGCTTACCTGGGGCTCTGGGTCAACTTCTAGATGTAAAATGCTGCAAATCCACCAGTTTCAGAAGAGTTGTTTATTATTTTCACTGATAGAGATCAAAGGTGGCTATGACAAAAATCCCCCTCCCATTTACACTTCGGACCGTTACACCACCTGTCTGTACCTTGGTATGTATTAGAGATTAGAGTTAAGGCTGTGTTACCCTGGCAGAAAGAAGGAAAGAGGCCTCAAGGTGCACAAGATTTATTCCCTCCTCAAAACCTATTCTTCTGCCCCAAGTGACCTATTACTCTTACAACTCAGTTTTTGAAACAGACAAAATAATTAGGAGGAATTTTTCTCCTAAAGAGGACCACTTGGGCTGCATATGTTGGATACCATCCACTGCGCAAAGTAAAATGAAAGATTCCATAAGGGTGTTTAGGCTTGAAAAGACATAGCACAGAACAGACAGAATTTGTAACTAGGCAAGATATTAGTCCTCTGCTTTGTTCAGCCACTGATTTAATAGGAAAGTAGTTAATCAACTTCTCTCTGCTCTACATTTATAACTTTCTGGACCAGGAGCTGCCACTTCACATGCATTTGTACATCTCCTACCAGCAAGGGTCAGATATCAGTTAGGGCTTCTCAGTGACATTATAATCCAAAATAATTATTGTTAATAATAGTAATGGTAATTGCCACATGAAAAAGGCATTCAGAGCTCTGTTGTAAACATCTCAAAGTCAAGAGCAATCCCAAATTCATTAATAAATCTCACTTTGTGTAGATAAAATGTATCCAGGTGCACAATTATGTCAGTGACTCAACGCAAAGTCTGCATAAATATTTGACTCCTGATAGTATTAATTCATGTAATACTTCATGCTCCTCAGTTTCCCTTTGTCAGTCTCATCTTTACATAAGCTTTCAAGCACCCTGCATTTCAGAAGTGCAGCAGTGTGCATACCACAACTAGAGCAATGGATGGCAAAAGGCTACTTAGAATTGCGTCCTAATTTTGTTTCCTCTCCCCACCAAGGCGTAATTGCTAAACCACCAACAGATGAACAGATTTATCAGCAGATGCCAAGGCTGTTGATAGGTTTTTGGGCCCGTCTTTCCCAGTAGGGGCCACTACAGAGCATTGAATAGGAAGACAGGGAAGACAAAATGAGTACAGTATAACAGAAAGGAACAGGTAAATATGAAAAATGCTTCACTGGAAGATTAATCCTTCCTGTAGTCCACCGTTAAAGTAATAAAAGGTTTATGATTCATTTCTTACATTATAATGGAGGAGGCAATTAGTAATTACTGGATTTATAGTATTTGTTGTGTTAACTCAGCCAATAAACTACACGGCAAAACTGTTTTTCTGAAGCACATTCATTGCAAAGTAATGTTCTTGAAGCATTAAAAATGCAATCTAGTGCACTGCACTTCATGTGTTATTACAGAAAGAACGATGTTCTCTCCAATATACACTGAGGTATTAAGAACTCAAATATTTTCTTCATTATTCTATGCATTTTTTTTCCCTAAAGAAAGGTTAAACAATCTAACCCTAGTAACAAGACGTAGCACAAAACCCCACAGCTGTTTAATGCCTATTGTTAAAAAACTTAGTGCACTTTCTCAGCCAATCTACCATATAGTTAGCTTTAGGTGCAATCAAGTTTGAGTCTTTTCTTGGCAAGGTGGAATGGCCAGACCCACACAATCTTCACTGGCTACTTGCAAGTAAAGGTTTATGTTCTTGCACTGCTACAAAGTAAATTTCATATTTAAACTGCTTTTACTATATAACAAAAAAAATTAACCTGAATTAACAAAAAATGAAAGTATTATTTTTATTACATTCTTGTATCTCACTTACATGTGCCTTGGAGCTGAAGAGCTAGGAAAGTAATTGATTTATAGTGTAACCATGTTCAGCTACTGGGCTTCTGTCCATGAGCTAAATTAAAGATGTAGAATAATAGAAACCACATGACTTTCCATCCAGAAAACACAATCATCTTTCACTTAGCCAAAGAAAAGTATACAATAAATACCACTTATCTAGAGAGACCCTTCAACCAAGGAGGGAAAATGGAAAAGAAAAAGGAAAGAAAGACATGAAGTTTAAGGAAAAGCCTCTAACTTAAGCAAAACATTTTTTAAATTTACTATAAGCATAACCCCCAGGAAATTCAGGGTTGCCCCTGTTAATACATTTTTCTATACATTCCCTAAATGTTTTCATTTGCAAAAATAAGATCGACTTCCCTCCACTTAAAAAACCCCAGCCACATTATCCTTGACCATGAAGACAGGAACAAACCTGTAATGCAGTTTCCTTCTAAAAATTCCTAAACCTTTTCAGTTTTACTGTCATGTCTAGCACTCTTCAGGTTTTCCTTAAAAACCGTTTCCCCATCTGAGTATGTAACTCTGTCAAATCAAAATGGGAAGCAGTCAATCTTGTCAACTCTTTCTAGTCAAAGAGGTTTTTGACAGGGCAGAATTACTATTCTTATAAGTAAATTTCTGCTACGGAATTAAGTTCACTAGAATAAAAGCTGTTAGAAAATTCAAAATTGTCAAGATTATTGAATTAAAATCTCTTTATTAACCTGTACATTTTTCTGACCCTATTATCTTCAGAATTTTGATTGGTAACATTGATTTTCAGTTTCTATGTGAAAAAAAACTAATCTGATTTTTTGGGGAAGACAGTAAACGCTTGCAGCATCCAAGACCAGTGACAGATCTACTGTAAATGCATCATTTGTTACATTGGAAAAAGAACTTATAGAAGCATTATGTAAAAAATCCTCCAAATAATAAGTCATACAGCATATTCTTTACCACTGCTTCCTTAATATGGTTTCCAACCTTAAGAAGAGTCAGTGTGCCTTAAAGCCTGTTGCTTTTTAACCAACCATATCAGTTGATCTAATAAAAGATAGTGTCTATTCAGACCTTGTCTTTAAAAACTTTTCACACAGTCTAGATAGAGACAGAGCAGGAAAAATTAAGTTCATAAACCTTGCTTCTGAAGACCCATCGAAAGGACAATGAATTTGTCTGGATGCAATATGTAATAAACAACCCTGTGAAAAAAACAAGGCAGAAGCTTGCAAAGCATCTGCTTTACAAACTTAAACAGCTTGGCCATTTAAGTTGTTTTGTTTGGTCTATTACATATGGCAAAATGGGCCAATTGATGCACTCAGTACCATCAGTATTTCATTTTTAAAAACTAATCTGTTCTTTTCCCTCCCCCTCCCCATGTCGATGGAAGATCAGTTTAATATCAGGATTGCTGGCACTGCATTGAGTGCTGGTGAGTCAGCTAGATGGGAATGCTCCCTCTGAGTCAGTGCGGAGCCAGCCTCCCAGCATGGTGCTTGGGGACACTCTGGTACTTGAGCTGCAATCATTTAGATCAGAGAAAACCAAAGCCCTGAACAGTTTCGGTCACTTGAAATCAGATGGAAAAAACAGAGATATTACGCCGGTTTCCTCAGTAAACTCAAAAAGAAGACAATAATTGCACTAGGACAGATCTGCTAACACTGCCAAGAAGCTTGATGAGATAAAGATAGTATTCTTTGTTTTCTGTCATTAAAGAGTCAAGATTATTATTTTTTTATTGAAAGAAATTGTGTAAAAGTTGCTATATTCCACACAAGAAGAGGTTGCATTTCAATGGTATGGAAAGCGATCCTGGTACATATAAGCTGTAGGTTTCCACATGATGAGGGATAAATCAGTCCTAGCTGTGCTTTTGCATTGATTTCAATGGATTTTAGAGCAGTCCCAGAAATTTTAAAGTATCTATAAATCATCTGAGAGAAAATAAAAGAAATTTAATCACAAATGAATTCTTCTTTCAGGAAAAAAAAAAAAAATGCACTACCAATTCTTCCCCTGGCCTTCAAGCTCTTTGCAGAAGTGACCAGCTTTTTATTTTGGGTTCACCCAGTCTATAACACAGGCAGCTTCTCTGGGTTTTCGAATGATGCATCTCAACAAAGCTATAACGACAGCCCTGATGACAATGATGTCCATAATAATAAATTCAATGCTTTCCAGTAAATAAGACATATAATTATTGCACTCCATTTCTGTTTATTATTCAAATATTTTCAGTTTCCCTTAGCAAAAGTTCATGTCACCAACAATGCAGCCAATTAAATACACAAAAAAAAGAACATCTGCAAAATTTCCAGCCAAAAAGAAAGCTGTTTCTTTCTTGCTTCAAGAAAGAAAGGTACAGACTGACAAGGAAGATTCTTTTTCTTTTTATTCTAAAATACAACTCTTGTTGTAACCCCATCTTCCTCATTCATATAGGTACATAGTTGGCAATTTACTAAGGACTCATCATATGCGCAGAAAACCATCTGAATTACAAACTCAATCTAGTGAAAAGGACAGTAACACTAAAATTTCAAAGTGATTCAAGGTGCACAAGTCAGGGAAAAAAAGATTACGGTATTCAAAGTAAAACAAACAAACATTTACTTTAGCACTGTATCAAAATGGAAAAGCATGCTTCCTGATATGTGAAGTTCAAATGAAACTTCACAAAGTGTATGTTGAGATTCTGACCTGAGAACTCACGTGGCAGTGTAGAACTCAATACAAAATTAAAAGGAATGAGTTCTCCACCCACCAACTTCAGCAGTGCTGCTAGGAACTGTAATAATTAATTGAGCCTTGATATTTCATCAGCCTTGATTACAGAGTGTAGCTGAGTGGAACATTTCACACAGAAAGTGAGACAATGTTGCAACAAAGTCAGTAAAAAAACATCGCATTTCACCCAGCATAGTTTCGTGAACTTTGACATATGATTTCACTTAGCAGGATGAAGAATTGCATTAGAGAAGGGGATCACACTAGTTGAGAGGGAGAGACAAGGGTCAGGCAGCATACTGTTCTCTAAATGTTTCACGTTTAATGGTTAATATCTGAAGATATGGGAGCAGATTCATTGTTTGTTTCACCAAAATGTTGATGCATGCAGAAGAAAGAAACTTTCATGAACGCAACCAGCATACCCGGCTATTCTAACCAGACTCAGGACATTCTGACTCAGAGCATCATGAAGACTGCTCCAAACCTCTCAAGTTGGTTAAGTCCCCTAATGAAATGTGAGACAGCTGAGCATAGGTGGAGCAGACACTGAAATACAGCCCTTAACACCCAGTGACATATTTTGGAGTGAAAGCCTTGCCCAAGGGCAGCTGTGCCTGTGTGTGATGCCAAGCTGTATCTCTGCTATGGGGGGCTGTGTGGCAGCTCACAAGCCAGTGGAGGACTGGTTTATAAAGTAAGCTGAGAAATTTATAGTGTCCATTTTCATGACTTCCGACATTCATCTCAGCACTACCCGAGTTCCTCAGCATCACACGGCTTTTCAGCAGCAAACCCTCTCCTGGTTGAAGAGTTTTGCTATCGCTTGATTTCATCACCGGGTATGATCTTGGGAGGGGTTGTTGTGTTTCTTCTTTGGGGAAAAAAAACAAACAAACATGTTTTAGCTATTTTTCACTGTACAAATTCTGTATGTACATACATGGTGAAATGTATTACCCTCATATAGCAAACCTTTTATTCAACAACATGTTGTAAACAGCTAATTTTGTCTTTTTTGCTAGGACTAAGAGTGCTGGGGGGGGGGCGGGGGAGGAAATACTGGGATGTGTGAAATGTAGGAGAGGAAATGTAGGAAAAGAGAAATCAGAACATGACACATAATAAGGCTACAGAAAGAGCAGCTGATAAAAAAAGATAAGCATTAAAAAGGAAATTAAAAGACAAGTTATCCACTTGGAATTGATCAAGAAACAAGAGCATGTATGCCTGTAGTAACATCTTCTCCCATTGGCAGTTCCTCCAAGATCCAGGGTGTTCCCTGAGTCCTGGCTGACATCCAGCTTGGGCAATTATATTCTACTTACATAAAATTCCCCTTGCAGTTTCAATTGGACACCACTTTGCATCCCAAACTGTTCACCAGCGTGGATATGCCTGCTTTACAGCAGAGATGGCTGCATTTCAGCAGGGAGCAAAGTTATCTTTTTATACAGTTTATATACTATGTTATAAAGCACCTGGGACCCTTCTGTTTCAAACAGGCTGTACATATTATGTTATCAGTAGTATTCAAGTTATTAGGAGAAATAGTAAACAGTCATCATTTATCTACTGAGACAATAAATTATGAGTTAAGTAGGGTCTAAGCTAAATCACAGTGCCATGGTAGTGCTCAGATGGAACTGAATGGCACTGTTATAAAAGTAATTGAACAAGCCAGTATGGCTACAGCTGGGAAAAGTAAATCAAAGGACAGATCTTCAGCTTAAGTAATATAGATTCACAGGAGCTCAGCCATTTACACCAGTGGGGAATCTGCCTCAAAAAAAAAAAAAAAAAAAAAAAAAAAAAGGCTAGAAAAGAGATACTGACCATTCTTCCCAAAGTTCTAATGCTTTTCCACCCAGCAGGAGCAAGCAGGCAAGTGCTGATGAACTGTGTTTCAGCAGTAGTTGAAGACTCAGGGGAGGTTCTTAGGCAAAAAAAAAAAATGAAAGGGAAAAACGCACACACGTGCACACACACACAAATTCAAGGGAAGAGCCAGTGCCAGTGAAAAGGAAAACAAATTCAGAATACAACTAGAATTGTAGAAATGATCCAGTTGGCAGCCGCAGGTGAAAAAGCCAGAAGTGGGGAATTGTGCTGTTCCGCAGTAGCTTGAAAAGAAACCTGACTTCTGATTAGTTTGGGGTTTTATTTATTTTTTTTTTTAATGTTTAGATCAAAAGAACACTAAGTAATGCAATCCATGTGTTTACACAGAGCACAGTATTAGTATGGGGATGCATGGAAGCCACATGGGAATATCTGCTAAATGAGACTATACTGAAAACAGCCATTCAGCAGTCATGCAAAACTCATCGTATGGAGGAGACTTGACCGCCACATAATTCAATTCAACTAAGTGAAAGATACTGAGTGACTGAGCACAGCTGCTTGTGAGGGAGAAACAGATCCGCTGTACTGGTTTAACCTGTTACTTTTACAATCACTTCTACAATCACTTCTACATTCAGAGTTAGAATATGGAGCATGATGGGTTCAACAATGAAGACTGTGATTGATAGAAAGCTATATCAGTTAAGTGTGAAGGCAATGTAGACAAAGCAGAACATTCAGCTTCCAGAATTTCAGAGAAGTGTATATAGATACAGAAAAAAAAAAAATAAAAACAAACCTAATTTTTTGGTAAATCGATGCTTTCTTGATCACGCTTCTGACTTACTGAACAGCCACTGGCACTTCATTCACTTATTGTAAAATATAACATGAAAAGAACCGTATAATGAGAAACAGACATTTTCCAGAGTATGATTTTCCTGCTGAGAAAAACTTATTTGGAGCTGCAAAGTTGTCCTGGGTTCAGCAGTAGCAGTCATGTTTTTCCTTTGTGTTAGCTGGTGCAGTGCTGTGTTTTGACTTCTAGTTTGAGAACAGTGTTGGTGAAGCCGATGTTTTCGGTTGTTGCTAAGTGATGTTTACCCTGACCAAGGACTCTGTGAGGCTCATGCTCTGCCAGGGAGGAGGGGAGGCTGACCCGGGCTAGCCGGGGAGGTATTCCATACCACAGCACGTCATGCCCGGGGTGGGGGGTAACTGGGAGTTACCCGGAAGGACACGTGCTTCCGGGTGGAACTCGTTTTCTTGGCCGGTGGTATCGTATTCTCTTCCCTTGTTATTTTCCCTTATCATTGTTTTAGCTGATAGTAGCGGTGGTGATTTGTTGCTGGACTGTTCTTGTCTCAACCCGTAGGAGTTGCACTCTCTCGATCCTCCTCCCCGTTCCTCCGGGAGCGGGGAAGGGGAGAGCCCCGGTGCGGGGGGGGGGAGACGGACACGGACCTTGATTGTTTTCAGCTCGGCACCACTCACTGGGAGTGAGTGAACAAGTTACCTGACTGGGTTTAAACCACGACAAAAGTACACTTGTGAGAGAAGAAGCCAAATAATCTTCATCCTTGGTGAAATTACACAGATAAGGAATTGTTGGGCCTCTGTGGAATCCATGATTCTACACTAGATACTGTTTCAAAAACCCTGTTGAGGTGGTAAAAAGAGGTAAAAAGTCTAAGGCATGCCAGTATTTGGCATCTTCTAAAGAGGGAGGAAAGTCAGTTGAGAAGGTGAAGAGTTTAGCTCCTACTGTTTTCTGATTGACCAGCCAGTGCTGGTGCTAACTTCAGAAGACAGCAAGAATACAAAGTCAGCTGAAACATATTCAAACAGCTGACATCAAAGTGAGAAGAATACACTGGATACAGTCAAAGAGTGATAGATTTAAATGGGAAATGCTACTAGATAGCATAAATTCTTTCAACATAGGATGAACTTTAAAAGTACAACAGCTGTAGCTCTTCCATACTTGGAAAAAAATTCTCTTCTTCAGAAACAACTAAAGATAATTGGGAATAAAGCTTAAGAAAATGGGTCAAGGAATATTTTTATTATTATTTTGTACATACTGTGAAGTATTTTCTTGAGTTACAGGACCACATATCTGAACATCTTACTGATTTACCAGAGACAAGACTAAATTCTTTATTTCCGGTCTGCTAATGCTCTTCAGAATAAAGCTAAATTACTGTGTCTTTGAAGCCTCATATTTTTGACAAATGTCTAAGACTTTTTGATTCTTACCATGCATTTCACATTGGTCTGCAATTGAACTTGGCAAAAAAATAGCTTTTGATTTTGTGCTTTGCATTTAGTCAACCGGATTCTTGTGAGCTTTGGTTTAACAACATTAAGCTTTTGCTTCACATAGGCTAATTAAATTAAATCAACTGAGTGAAAAGGCGGCTTCTCAGGTCTGCAGTAGAACAAGAGTCAGTCCCAGAGGGATGAAGAAGGGTAACACAGCAGCATGCAATCTTCTCCCCTTTCCCCTTCTTCTTTGTGGAAGCTGTCCTAGGCACTGTCCAGGAGGTTGTTAGCTGAAACTGGCGTCTGCTGTCAACTAACAGTAGGCACATGAAAATGAGCCAAAAACACAACAGAAGGAGAACGAAAATGCCAATGTCCTCAGAATTTTGGAGCTAAGTGGAAATAAAATCTCCTTTATTTACCTTACTAATTTGTTTGATTAAGGGGATGTGACTTTTCCCCATACATTTGTGACTTAAGAAAGCTGCTGGGAGATGGATTTCAAATCATGTCTGCCATTGATTGCAGCTCACAGTCTGTGGGCAGAAACTACTGTATTATCTTCTGATTAATAAGAATGGCATCATTATAGGAAAGTCTGTAAAGCTTAAAGAGCTTAGGGTAATTTCTACTGATGTGTGCCACAAGGTTGCAATCAGGAGACATAATTTGGGGTCATAGTAATTATCACGTCAGGTACAGGTGGAAATTTAGAAATCTCATCTTCATGGGACTATTTTTCTGTACTGCTATATAAGCCTACTGAAAAGGGAGTTTTAAGTGTCTGAGACAGCATTCACGACTTGAAATGGAAATTATTTTGCTGTAATGAATAAACATAGCAATAACCTGTCCTCTCCGAATGTGGTCTTGTGCAAAGCAGCTGAAAACCTGGATGCATCGAGATTGAAGAAGGAGATAGGACTACAGGGAAAAATAATATGTTATTAAACTAGTAACATTGTGAGGTGAGGGGAAAAAGAAAAACAGAAATACCTTCAAGCACACAAGCTTTTAAAAAGTAAATATCGTGTCCTTACACTCCTTAAATTTAATGGGAGTTTTACCATTGCCTCATTCATCTCTCATTTTTAAATTGCAAATAAGAGGATGCAAGATTCATCCTAAAGGAAGGGAAATTGCCTACCATTAAAGAGATGATGGCGTTGTTCTAAATAAAGCCTGGAGTGCTGGAGCATCTTGACCCAAAGTGGGTGTAGAGTTCAGAGAAGGCAAGTCACAACAGCTCTGTGCATTGGTTTACCCACCTGTTAAACGAGTCTAGCAGTCAACCTCAAGAAAACAGGGAGGATTAATTAATGCACCTGATGATCTCCGAGATTCCAGAGAAGAGAAAGAATACAGTGCAAGGTAGTATTCTGGTTTTTGCCGTTTTGGTGATCCATCATCCTGCAGCACTGTGGGGACATAACTACTGTCTGATTCAGCAGGAAAACACATGCAAAACCTGTCGAGATCTGCCTTTGTTGTGGGCTGTCAAATGTGTTTTTATTTTTATTTAATTATCAGCCTTTATGGGGAGTGAGTTCTGATTCTGAGTGCTTTCATGGGACATCAGATCATGAGGCAGTACCAAGGGAAGTGCTACAAAGTAGGTCAGGTACCACAAATGTAACCAGACAAGTCACTCAGGGGAAGATCAGCTGTTTCAAATAAGTCGGAGACTACAGCGTGAAAGACAATGATTAAAGCTTAGAAGCCTTTACTGAAGCCACAGCATAACAGGCGTGGATCACTACAGCAGTCAGATAAAGTTGTGTTAGTATCAGTTTTCAGCCATCATGCTAAAATCCTGATTCTGCCAATCTTACTCACATTGTGGACTACACCTTGCCTGGCAAGCAGGCCCATTTCCTGTTTCACACATCATAACTGAGATCTGAGCCTAGAGTAAAAAAAAGCATATGAAAGTCATTTAGCACTGTCTATGTTAGATCAACTTTGCTTGGGCATTTGAGTTTTTGTCCAAAGTGAGCCTATTTGTTGAATCTTTTGAGGTTCTTAACACAGGTGGGATTTAAAATCTTGTCAACAGCCTTAGGTAATGAAATACATACTTATAATTAGATATGCTCAGTATTTTTGAATTTGAGCTGTCTTCCCTCCCTGTCTTTAGCTACATATTTCCTTAAAAATTGAAGTGTTTTGTATTACATTAGTCTGAGAAGGACTATATTTCATCAGTTTTCTTACCTTACTGTTGATCTTATGCTCACTTCAGTTTTTACCTGAGCTTTAAGACTAATGTTTTTATAATGTGTTTTCTTAGCCCTGGAATGGGAAATCAGAGAAGAAGCTAAGTCTAGGTTTTCTTCCCTCAGCATATGCTCTGATTGAGACATTAAACTAGTCCTGAAGCTGACTTTTGACAAAATGAATTGTATCAGTGGTGCCCTAGTGTACCTCACAGTCCTACAGTGTTTTCCCCTCTCCATCCTGTGCTGTTACATGTTCCTGGGCAGGCAAGCCTTGCAAGAATGCTGTTACACAGCTCTTGTTTAGTGTTTAGATCTTTAATATTTAGATCTTTAAAGCATTTTGTGTCTATGCCTAGCAGGCTTTGTGCCAGTTCTCCAACAATGTGGTTGAATCAGTAACTTGGAGCCTATTCCATGATAGTGGGTCCAGCAGTCTGCTCTGAGTATGGATCTTATGAGTCCTGCAGCCTGCATGCCTCTTTGCCAAGCAATGATATAATCAACAAGCTGCCAGATCTTGGATCAAGGATGTATCCAAGATATTTTAGGCTTATCCAATTACTGAATAATTGTGTTTGCAATAACCAGCTCATGTTCAGCACATTTGGTTATTAGAAGAAAGATGATTGCTGCTGACTCTCTCAGTGCCAGTACAGCCAGCAAAATTCCACTTTATTACGTCTCCACTAAACTTAAAAACTTACCTCTGAGCATCTGATTTTCTATTTGTGGTGTCACTATAATGACATCCAGCAACCCATTCCTAAGCAGATTATTCACATTGCTGTCCTCCAGTGGGGTTAATGTACAGGCATTAAACACATTGGCAGGATGACTCCAATTTCCTCTCTTCTCCCCCCTTACACAGCTACAGAGCACTCAATGATAGTCCCTAAATTCACAACCAGCTCTTAAGCCACCCAGTGAGACTGGAGGATGTGGAGCTATTCTGAAGTGCTCATGGGTACCGGTGTGCTCCTGAAGTCCCCTCTCCCTCCAGCAGCTAGCAAATCGGTATACATCCACCTGGAAGGTAAGGGTTATCTTTCATATGAAAACTTGTGTTTTTCAATGCTTTTCACTCTGCAGACCAAGAAATAACCTATGCACATTGTGGAAATCTAAGACTGTAAGAATTCTAGCTGTGCTGGAACAGTCCTGCTTCAGGCATTTCTTTGAATACAAGTGTAATAACTGCTCAAACAGGATAAAAATGTTAACATATTTTCATGGTCATTCGTTTGCACATTTTGCACTTCCAAGGAGATCAGAGGCAACGACAATTTTAAAGAATGATTGAGTATCCCACATTGGTGGGAGAAGAAGTGATTTTCAGCCCATAAATTCAGTAGCATCTGGGACTCCTTTGAGAAATTGTAGCAAAATTTTCTTTAGAAGTCATGTTTAAAATAGTTTTTTCCACTTTTGTGCTCTTGGCAGGTAACCATAAATAAGTTGCGAATGGGCCTGCATGGGTTGAGTTTTTTAAAATTATTTTGTACCTCTTGATTTCCCTAGAAGGATTTTAATCTTGAAATTTGAGGGGAAAATCTAATAAATACCCAGGGAATATGCTGGACTGACAACTAAGCATATTTACATGCTGCAGAGCAATATACATTCAAGACGAAAGGGTGTTGAGAGCAGAGGCAGATACCCCTGGATCAGCAAGTGAGTTCCAGCCCGCATCCACAGGTATGTTTATTTCTATAGCACGTATCATGAGGTCCCAGGCAATCAGAGTGCGAACACTGAGCATATCATAGATGTAAGGTATTTTGGTGTCATTTGTCATAGTTCAAAGAAGAGCCAGATGCCTGTCAGTCAATAGCCAGAGGGAACCATATACCCTCTTTCCTGGAAAAAATAAGGTGCTGAGATAGTAGCAGCTCAGTATGCAGAAGCAAATAAAGGAAAGAATAAAAAAAAAATAAATTAAATAAAGAAAATAAAAGGAAAGGAAAAAAAGAAAGAAAGAAAAGAAAAGAAAAAAAAGAAAAGAAAAAAGAAAAGAAAAGAGAAAGAAGAAAAGAAAGAAAAGAAAAAAAAAGAAAGAAAAAAGAAAAGAGAAAAGAAAAGAAAAGAAAAGAAAAGAAAAGAAAAGAAAAGAAAAGAAAAGAAAAGAAAAGAAAAGAAAAGAAAAGAAAAGAAAAGAAAAGAAAAGAAAAGAAAAGAAAAGAAAAGAAAAGAAAAGAAAAGAAAAGAAAAGAAAAGAAAAAAAAGAGAAGAAAAGAAAAGAAAAAAGGCAGCCTAAAACAAGTGGTAACATCACCTTTTTTTTTTTTTATACTGACAGCTTTAAAAATCACTTAAAATCCACATAAAAGTACAGTATGTGGGGTTCAAACACAAATGGCTGACTAATGCACTAGTGTGTGTGTAATTATTTTAAAATCTGGTTGCACAACAATGAATCCTGCTTTTCATCTTAATCTCATGGAGGAGAAGAGATTTCTGTGGTCTTGGTAAAATGCAATCCACACCAGGCTTGGACTAGTCTGGCCACCCAAGTTTGCCTTTTCATATATCTGATAGATGTGTTTTGACAAGTTATATTAAGTACAAAGCAGGCCACCAGAGCAGCATGTGGAGTTGATATAGGCAGAGACAGAAAGGCAAATAACAGTATGAACACACTTTTGTAGGCAATATTTGCCATATCTGAGTATTCTCCATACATCATATTACCACACTTCATGAAAAAAAAAAAAAAGATAGTGCAAGAAATTCATAAAAACTTTTGAAAGGCAATATTTTATGCAGGGTTTACAATCTTCATCTTCCTTCTCCAAGGTTTTTTGGGGAGGGGGTGTTTTTTTTTTGTTTGTTTGTTTGGGGGGGGGTTAAAGAAGTACATTGCTAGTCTTGGTGTATCTTTCATTTTACACTGTTTTGATTAAGGGAAATGTTGGAACTTCTATTCCCACATCATCCTTCCCCTCCTATTAATACCAATGTGTGTTGCATTTAGTTACTCCTCTGAAAACTGATGCAGAAATTTATAAACTGCTGGCACATGCACACCTGAATTGATTGCCCTTTTCTTTCACAACAGTTTTGAGTACATCAGCCAGCGTCATCCTCTAGAGCTTTCCTAAAAATCTTTTGGCAAAAGGAAAAACAAACACTATTTTACAACATCTTTGGATGCACTTCCAAAATGCAAAACTCATTAATCAGTAGCCTCTGAGAGTCTCAGCTAAATGTGGCTGCCTGTTTGACACTGATCTCTGCTTTGATGTGAATATACAAAGCATGCGAGCATACCCCCTAAAAGAGGTAATGGGTTTAAATTATTTATTTGTTTGGAAGACAGGGGAGTAGAAGGTTAGCGGTAAGTACATAGCTAATCCTTCTTAGGCCCTCCCAATAGCAAGGGTGCTTAACTCCCTGCTTTCCTATGTTGTCTCTGTACAGGATGCAGTAGGATGCCTTTTGTAGTCTGTCACTGTGTCAATTTCTTTACAAAGCAGAATATACTTAAAGGACATGTATATTGTCAAGACTGTTATTTTTAATTATTCATTATCAACACTAGAAAGCTGCTTAATCAACATATAGGCTTTTCCCCTTGCTGCATTTAGCTGTCATTGGTTTTCATGGCCAGAATGTGTATTCTAAGTGTTAGCTTGTGATTAGCATCATATTCTTCAGACACAATATAATCATCCTAATAATTGATTGTAGTGAAGGTAGTTACTTGTATCCCACACAATTTGCAGTCATGAACTTTGTCCTCTGTAGTTTATTGTGCACAGAAAAACATCTTGATGCTATAATCTATCTTCCTCACAAATTTACATCAAAGGGCAACAAGCCACAAAATGCTCCTTCAAAACATACCACTTGTATGATGCTGTAAAAGAACCTGCTTTTTCTGCAAACCATATTATTAGTAAAAGTGAAATTATAAAAAAAACAAACCACTAACTGAAAGCTTCCCTCATAGAGACTGTGCATGTATGGAGAAAGAAAGAACACATAGGATTTTTCTTCCGAAAAAAAAAAAAAAAGAACCTGTCAAATTATAGTGGAAAGCCTTTTGTGTCACAAACAAAAGGCTTATGTTGATATCAGGCTGACTAAGAGAAGCTGCCTGTAGAAGTAAGAGAAATCTACAATACTTACGTGATAGATACCTTGGGTAAAATGCCAGCTTTCCTTGTTGAGTGGACCAATTTAAAATAATTTGATATTCTAAAATAATTTATTAGTTGTAATGCTTTTCTCTCCCCTTTCACAGACATGTCTAGTGCAATAGATAGATAGCGAGACTTTGAAGTTTTCAGGATGTTTGTTTATAAAAGTTTTAAATCTGATTTTGCCACACAAATTCACTAATCCTAAATATAGTCCTCCAAAGGTGCAAATAAAAAGTGACAAAAAGAAGTCATTGAAATATTTATAAAGATGCAGAGAAAAAACATCAGTGGTAAACAGCATCTTATTGTAACCCCATTCCCATTGTGTCCTGCCACCCTCCAGCACAAAACCAATCTGATATTTAAACTCTGGAAGATAAAATGTGAATTTTCTATACATGCTTGACAGATTAGATCTTCTGCATATGTACAGAACTCTAATGACAATAGCGATTAGGCATTTATTGATATATAATGATATCTTAAAAATCTGGGGACTTACATTCATCTGTACTCTCCATTTTTCTTTAATGTAACTTTAAGTAAGAAAAGAGGTTACATTTTTTTTCAAAACAATGTACAGAAGTAAACTGATACTTAACCAATCCTTTAAAGAGATAATAAAATAGCATATCAGACATTGGTGTCCTCAACATAAAAAGGACATGGAGCTGTTGGAACAAGTCCAGAGGAGGGCCACAAGGATGATCAGGGGACTGGAGCACCTCCCGTATGAAGAGAGGCTGAGAAAGTTGGGGCTGTTCAGCCTGGAGAAGAAAAGGCTGCGTGGAGACCGCATAGCAGCCTTCCAGTATCTGAAGGGGGCCTACAAGGAAGCTGGGGAGGGACACATCATCATCAGGGACTGTAGTGACAGGACAAGGGGTAACGGGTTCAAACTTAAACAGGAGAAGTTTAGATTGGATATAAGGAAGAAATTATTTACTGTGAGTATGGTGAGGCACTGGAATGGATTGCCCAGGGAAGTTGTGAATGCTCCATCCCTGGCAGTGTTCAAGGCCAGGTTGAACAGAGCCTTAGGTGACATGGTCTAGCATGAGGTGTCCCTGCCCATGGCAGGGGGTTTGGAACTAGGTGATCTTAAGGTCCTTTCCAACCTTAACTACTCTATGATTCTATGATTATATGATTCTACGATTCTATGATTCTATGATTCTACAATTCTATGATTCTATAATTCTATGATTCTATGATTTAGAATCATGTATGGTTTTAATAAGAAGCCTTCAAACCCAAATACCATCCCAAAGAACTTTTGTCAGAGTTTTGGGGCCAGAGTAGCATTATCTCACACAGGCAGTGTGATACAGTATTATGAATGGAAAACCTTTCAGCAGTGGTAACAGAAAGTGAGTAATCTATACACACTCTACACAGATTAAATGCTGGAGTGGAAGGTCCTCAAGTTGTGGGTTTATTTTGCACATGTGTTTTCCTTCAGGGTCTTTTTGGTCTTTTTGCCTTTTTGCTTTTTTTGCTTTTTCTAATTATAGAATGATTCATGGTAAGAAAGTCCCAACTTATATGTTATTACCATCAACACAATCCTAAAATGGATAAACCAAGAAGTGAAGCTGCAGTAGATGTGCTGTCACTACTATTTTACAGAAAATCACCTCATCCATCCAATTACAAATTGGTTCATGTTCCATAAGCCTAGTGAAGTTATAACCACATCTCTATCCAAATGCCCATATCACTTGGGAATATAGAAAAGTATAAGACTAAAATCCATGACTTACATAAGATAAAATGAAGGATTATTATCTGCTTAATCTTGCTCACCCATCTGAGTCTGTCAACACCTATGAATAGCTTAACCTGAGAGTCAGACAACACAGTTGATTAGGTTGAAAAGATCTCAGAGAGGACAACTAGCTACTTGGAAATTAATCCAGCTCTTTTCTTATCAGAAGAAGGATTAAACTCTATGAAAATCTTTTTTCAGCCATGACTTGGGTCACATGATGTCAAAAGCTACAGGCAGAATGAAGAGGAGCTAATCAGTCACTGTTGCCAGTTCAGTCTTATTCTGATACCAAGAGCTCACCATAATGTGGTGGACATTGAAGTTTGAAAGCTAGGATAGCATGGTTAAGCCATGGTCATGAGATAAAGAGTTTTCCTATAAAATAGGAGACCTAAGTCTCTTTGGTGAAGTTTTCTCGTATAGAATAGAAAGAAATACGAAATACTATATGATCAAAAGTATTAATTTACTACATGTCTCATATTACATCCTTAGCTGGTTACTTAACTATCACTCCAGGTTTTGCACATGCACAGTGCCTTAACAAGTCTATAAGCTGTATAATTTATGTCTTCTAAAGTAGTCACTAGAAATTCTTAAGGCAGAAACTATTGCTTTCTCCTGATGATACTCAGTAGTATCAACTATTTTTTGATTAAACAAGACTATTTATATCTATTTATAATCTGTTTATCCAATAGTAATGACTTAGATTTCTATTTACTTTCTTCTTGTAGAAGGAAAAAGGCTTCTAATAGCTGGTGTTACACAGAACAATAAGTCCTTAAAATGGAAGTGGGAAACCTAGTGAGCTCAGTGAGTTGTAACATTCTTTTTTACAATAGTTTCTGTGGTTGAAGAGAAGCATACCTCTTCTTATTAATACAATATAAACAAAAAAATTATATGAGGTAGATTAGCACTTTGGAGATAAATAACACTGTGCCTACTATGGATTCAGTTTGCAGCATGAATCTTAAACCATCAGAGTTAATATTCTGTCTGAGGCACTCTAAAGCATTTTGTATTTTTCTGTTCATAGTAGAATTTTTGTGTTTGTTGATCAAACAACATTATACAAGATCCTGGTATCCATCTCTATTTTGTTAGCTCTTACGCATCTAGATGGAATCTCTGACAGTTCTTTAGTCCTTGGTCACTGAAGACACCTGTAAGACTTGTAAATAGAACTAATTTCCAAATCTTCTCTGTACACTTTGAGTCTCCTCTCTCTTGTTTCATATAAGTTTCATACAAGAAAGTAAATTTCCAAATTCCATTTCAAGGAACTGTTTCAATTCTATTTCAGTGAACTTGTCAACTTCACCAATTTACTGATCCATGCTTCTGGTACAAACTTAGAAAAGGATTTCAGTAGGTTATATATTCCCCTATGTGACAATGGTTGGGGAACTTTGTTAACTTGTAAGTAGGTTGGTTATAATTTAGATCTCATGAATGATTAAGCATTCTGTAATAATGTAAAGAAATTTGGCCTGTGTGGTTCAGCTGTTAGCTGAATTCAGTTGATTCTACTTGAGTTTGGTATGTGGAATATTTAAGTCTTCAGCACAAAAATCTTTGTTCAGCTAGGAAATGCAAATATTTTCTTATTCTTTACAAGAGGAAAGGTAAAGTTTTATGAAATTTCCCATATCACATTTTTCAATATTACAAATTTATCAAAAGCTCACATTTTTTATAAAAGAGGTATTAATTTATCCACAATAAATATATTTAGTAAGTGACTGTCTAGCATAATAATCCTCTTGCTTTTTACTTTTGTCACAATGTATAGTGTTTCACAGTGTGAACAGCAATAATGATCATGTGTTCATATGAGTAGATTCATTTTGGCAACTCTTGTTAGTTGACAGGTATGTAATACACTTGCCTTGCGGCTTTGGGACCAGGTTTCAAACACAGCCTTCACTGAAGTGACTGAAAATCATTCAGATCTCATAACTGTATCGAGTGACAAGTAACGGGAATTCAGTCAGTAAGTGTATTGGACCTGATGTACACTAGCCGTTCAAAACCATTTCACTTTAATCAGTTGCACTGCTATCTCTGACCATCAGAAAGAAGACACTTAAGGCAAGGGATTAAGGCCAGCAACACAAATCTATCTTTCTAAATACATTCATATCTTTCCAACAAGACATTTATGTGCCCAGCAGCTGTTTCCTGGGCTTTTTGTACATCGTGTCCACTAAAGAAACTCAAGTTCTTCACATATACAATAAAGGCACTGTACTAATTGTCAACATTAACTGCCAAAAGCAGCAATTCTATCAAGTTGATTTTGACTCAGACATGAACTGGTCCTGATTGGGTTACTCGTTAACGCTGCTGGACACCTCTCACTAATAATGCTTTCACTGATCACCAAAGAGTGCCAAATGTTGGCATCTCATTCATGCTTGTCATTGCCATGATACCACACATTATCCTCTAAGAGGAAACAAGGTTTCAACAATAGTCCTTATTATATCACATACAAAGACCATAGCAGTCAGTTATCTGAAGTCCTGGTCAGAGGAGGAAAATGGAGGTAGCCAATATAAAATAACCAATAATATTTAAATGCTTGGACATGTTGAGAGATGCAGTTGGTTTACAATGGTTTAATCCATGGGCACAATGTATTTGCAAGTGTTAAATGATTAACAATTATGTTTAAGTTGCTCAAAACCAACTTTCTTCCACAAAATGTTTTCACATAAGAAAGCATCATACAGATGGAGGGTCTTCTAACTTTCGTACACTTAGAAAAAAATATAATTTCATTTTCTCTTGCTAGCATGGTTAGGACACATGGTTAGTAGCATGGATGTAGCATATTGCTCCTATTTGTAATGTGGCTGGCCATAGCAAAAGTGTCAGAGGTGACTGTAATACATGAAGAGAGAGCTCTCATTACACCAACAAAGAGGAAGGAAGCCGTGGGGAGGGGAGAAAGGGGAATTTGACTGTTTGCTCTCAGACTTCTCTCCTTCACTCCCTTACTTTAAAGCTTCTTTGCTCCAACAGTGTGTTCTTTCTTTCTAACTCATTTCTGACCCTTGAGGTTTTCAAGACTTTCTCCATCCTGCCACTTCTATGTCTTTTCTATTTATTATACGCATTACTTCTTTCCCCCTCCAACCCCCACCCCCCTACATCAGTTTGCATATTTGCAAACTAAATCCCTCAAGATTTTTTCTTCCCTTCCTCAACCCCAACTGTCTATAAATTCACTGAATCCCAAGGAAATATGTCTGAAGGGACCACATGAGGTCAGGGACGCCATTGCTCTGTCCCAAGGCTTTCCACTTCATCTTGTATCACATCAGTGTTCTCTGTGCTGCTTGTAGCTCCTCCCAGTAAATTTTCATATGCTGGTGGATATCAGTTACACACTGGAAGAAGATACAACATTCAAAGGGATGTGATTTCTATTTCCTCTTCCTTTTAAGCCAGTGTCCTCCTAATTGAAAATCAAAGTTCCTTCACACATGTAGCAAAATTTCTTAATAAACAACAATATAATCTGTTATAAAATAACTCATCTAGTATGATTATTGTTGGGATTGGTATGATGGACATCACTGTTAGTAACATGACTACCATATCCTTTGGACTAATTCTAGATAAACCAGTTTTTCTTCAGAGCAAGCTACACAGAAAAGGAAAGAACATGACTATCAAGTAAAAATACACTGTAGCACAGTCACCCACTTTCTGTGCTGTGTCATTCAAACCACAATTTGGGGAAACTGTAGGATATTTATTCCTCCTGTTGATAGCTTGATGTAAGCACCTGAGAATTGTGTGTGTTCATTGCTACCTGTAAAAAGTCTCTTTTAAATGACCTCTAATAGTCCTGTCTTTTTTTCTCTAAAATCACTGCACTGAGCATTACAAAATCAGCCTATGCTTCCACAAGAGTCAGTAATGTCAATCAATGCCTGCAAAACACTTCAGTCCAGAACCTCAACCAGCATAAGTCAGAAGAATTCACTGAAAGCTGATGGCATTATTCACATCAGCTGAAGATTTGGGGTTTTATGTTAGTTTAATGATCTTGTTCTTTAAAGCCAACTAGTATATAAATAAACTCGATAAATATATTTGTAGTAGTATGAATAGGAACAAACAATAATTTTAAACGTTGTATTATAACTGAGCAGGCTTATAGAAAATATTAAGTATTCATATGTCTCAGGCAAGCTGCATAAAAGTTTGGGTCCATGTTTAAATTGTGATAAGTATAAATCTCTAATTATTTCTATTGTGCACTTAACTGAAGTCATACTCTTGGTGGCATCTGCCTTGAAGCTTCTTTATCAAAATTGCTGTGTGTTCAGCAGCTTGCCTGTAAAAACTCCTCTACTTACAAGTTTGAGCTATAAAACTTTACTTCATAATTTGAAAATTACTTTGTAAAGCAATTAATCTGTCTAAACATTGTCGTGGTTTAAACCCTAGCCAGACAGCTTGTTCACTCAATCCCAGTGAGTGGTGCTGGGCTGAGAACAATCGAGGTTTCCCCCCCCCCGGGGCTCTCCCCTTCCCTGCTCCCTGAGGAACAGGGAGGAGGATCGAAAGAGTGCAACTCCTACGGGTTGAGACAAGAACAGTCCAGCAACCAATGTACAACACAAATCACCACTGCTACCACCAATGACAACAATAATAAGAGAAAATAACAAGGGAAGAGAATACAATACCACCGGCCAAGAAACGAGTCCGACCCAGAAGCCCGTGTCCTTTCAGGTAACCCCCAGTTACCCCCCCCACCCCGGGCATGATGTGCTGTGGTATGGAATATCTCTTTGGCTAGCCTGGGTCAGGCACCCCTTCTCTGCTTCCTCCTGGCTTCCCCTCCTCCCTGGCAGAGCATGAGCCTCACAAAGTCCTTGGTTCCATACCACAGCACGTCATGCCCAGGATGTAACTGGGAGTTAGCCGGAAGGGCTGGGAGACTGCAGGGTTGGAGGAGGTATTGGTCGGAGCTTGGTCGGGCTTGGGGGGCGAGTTATCGGTCGGCTGGTGGTGAGGTGTTGTATTCTCTTCCCTTGTTATTTCCTTTATCATTATTATCATTGGTGATAGCAGTAGTGATTTGTGTTATACCTTAGTTACTAAACTGTTCTTATCTCAACCCGTGGGAGTTGCATTCTTTTCAATTCTCCTCTCCGTCCCACCGGGAGCAGGGGGAGGGCACGAAAGGGGGGAAAGTGAGTGAACGAATTACCTGACTGGGTTTAAACCATGACAGAGAGGCCTTTTTAATGATGGGGATTGGAATCTAGGAAAAGGTGCAAAGAATATGTAGCTTGGGCATTTTGTTTATACTTTATCTTTTGCAGATTTTACACCTCTGATAGGATAAATCAATAATTAGAACAATTGTACAACTCAAAAGTAGATTTATACATGAAAGTTTCCCAAAGATTTAATGTCCATTATTTTATTGCCAAAAGTCCATTTCAATAACAGACCACTTAAAAAAATGGCCATCACTTAAATCAAGAATCAATTAGAAACATTAGTAAAAGAAAGCCCTATTAACTTCCATTAGACCCTAAATGAGCTTTATAATCTCCATTAACCATGAAGTTGTTAATCATTGTTTTTATAAAGACTGTAAAAACCAGGGACTCCAATTTCTCTTAAATAATTTTAAAATTCCCTTTGTTAACAAACTACAAGAAAAACTGACTTTCCAAATGAAGGAGGCAATGGAATTCATGTGCTCAGTCACTACTTCTTCATGAACTGAGAGAAACACTGGTGGAAACCATAATAAGCTAATTGGTAATTACTGTAACATCCTCTTTTGTGATTAAAACTCAAATCACAGAAGTATTAAAAAAAAAACAAGGGACTGTGGCCTAAGGATTGTAGAAAATCACCCTACAGTTCTGCAGGAATATTTTTATATTTCATAAGAGATAGATAAAACATGGGGAAGTGCATGGCACCTTCCTAATACTGCCCTGTATTCTTTCTCTAAATGGATCTCTGAACTCATCAGAGACAACTTGCACTGGCTGTCATATACTGGGTGCTGTCCACAGGCCTCGGAAGTGGGGAGCAGGTTGCTGGATTTTTATGCACGTTAAGAAACTCTCCCCCAAAAAACTTCTTCCTGTGGGGCTGATGTCACCCATCCTAATCTTATTTTTTTTCAAATGTTCTTATTTATGGTTGGCATTATTTGCATCAAAAATATAAAAATGTGATCATTATTTGCATCAAAAATATAAAAATGTGATAGGTATAGCAGACAAGGAATTAAACCTTTTCTAGCACTTCCTGCAGTCATTTTCTGTGATAGATCTTTATCACCCACTGTGACACCGGAGGGCTAAGAAGTAGGTAGCTGGAAGGAAAATACTTTGTGGGGTTTGCGGGCTTGGGCAGCTCAAAGGGTCATAGTGCTTCTCTGTGATAAGATTATATGCAGAAAAAAAAAAAATAATCAGCTTAATGTCCAGCCTTTTAAAATACACACCAAGCCTGGCTTTTAAGGCTCCCCGCCCCTAACTGCTGCCTGAAGCAGGTTCTATTTAGCCCATATGTGAAAATTTCCACTTTAAAAAGCATAGGAGGAAAATGCAAACCTTCCCTCTGGATCAAATGTTCATACATTCATGAAAACATCAGACATTTTCTTCTTCCTTGGCTTACAAATATCCTTTCTCTCACACACAAAAGAACGGGTACATTGCGCAACTGCACTATAGGGAGCGTGGGGGCAGCAGTGCCATGCATTCAAGAATTACCTGGGGCCTCTTCAAGACAGGCCACTGGAGGCAACGCAACAAATTTGGAGAAAGTGGAGGAGTGCTGGCTGAATTGATTCTTATGCATTCTGTGTATTTAGTAGTATCCACATGCTGGCATTGACACGAGTTTCAGAGGCAGAAGGGTTGAGATGCAACATGGCATTCATAATGAAGGCTGACAGAAGTGAAATGGGACCAATACTAAGTGGGGCATCATTAAATACTATTATGAGATAAAGTTAAACTTGCTTAAGAGGAAAAAATCTCCTAAGAACTATATTTCAAAGCCTGACACTTCATTGCTTCGCATATTCCAGCAATGACAGAATTGAACAGACACTACAGTCTAAGATGACCAGGCAGCAGAATATTATACTTCTTAATGTGTGAATGAGTTTAGTGTGTGCTGAATGTAGGAGCTGATAAAGCAAGCAGATGATACTCAACCTTCAATCAAACACACTCTGTTTCTGAACTGCCGGAATCCTTTTCAGGTGCTCCTGATCTCTTCAGCAAAGAATGTGAATCTGAGTAGCTGTGTACAAAAAGGACCAGCCTATTTCTCTGGGGTGCTACTCTAGACAGAACAGGGAGGAGAGGGGGGCGTGTTGGCAAGGAGGGAGATTGTGCTAAGTATAGCAAAACAAATAAATTTTGACTCTCCTGGCAGGAATATGAAAATCCCCACAAAGACTTGATGTTCTCCATAGGGTACGTGATACAGTAGTTGCTGGAATACAGATGTGTTGGTAGAAGTACTGCTAAGCCATTCGGTGACCCTAGCAAACCTAGAGCTGGTTTGCCACACAAAACTGGAGCTACCCACTGTCTGTGCTTATTCAAATGCAGTCTATTTGAACTGTGCTTATTCAAATGCAGTCTATTTGAACTAGTTTCCTCCAATTTCTTACTACTGCAAACTTAATCACCACCTAATACCTGAAGCCCACTCCGACCAACCCCTTCCTTCCCTTCTGTAATCTATCCCTGATACAACCTTTAGCTAAGTTTTCCCAGGTGCAGGCAGTTGATCTTTCAGCCAACCCTGTTCACATAAGATTTTCAATAGCAGCTAAATCGCAATGCAGAGTGTTCCTGTGAATATGGTATTCTTATAGTATTGTTCAAGGCTTTGCTAAGATAATAGTGGTCCTTCCTTAAGCTGTGCTGTGCTTTAGTTATAGTAGAGCCCTCTTAACTTAATCCATCTTGACACAGCTTTCTGTGGTTCTGATTTGCCAAAATAGTATCTAAAAAAGAAGATATGATTGAAAAGTAACTTTAAGAAAGAATCTTTACAGATTTGCAAAGGATCATTCCTGACAAACTGCAAACTTTTTAAAAAGAAACCATGGTGACCACTTATTTTTTCTCTATGAAACAAAACAAAACTGTTTTACCTCCAGTTGCAGCACTGGACTGTGCCAAAACTGTTTAGCCCACTAACAGCTTCAGCAATTCACCATGGGTTTTTTCTTTGCTGAGGGGAATTTTCTTTCTCATTCATCAATTATTTCCTCTTTTCTTGCTGTAATAAAGAAGTCAAATGCATTTTAAAACAAAAACATCAGACATTCTTGCTTAGACTGACCTTTGACAAGCAATATGTTTGTTCTGGTTTTTGTGAGACAAAGTTAGACAGAAGTGGGTACTTGACTAGGGCTTATGTAAATGTCTGGAAAAGTCAAACAGCAGTGTTCTAGCAGACTTGCACTTATCCAAGCATCTTATGCTCTGTAAAATAAAAATACATATAGTGAAAACCAATCTTAATACACACTTTCTGTGTTCAAGATACATTGAAATGGTGAGAAAGACATCTCCAGGCACCTTCCTCACCTTTCTTACCTACCCTTCTAAAACAGTCTTTACTAAATCAATGGTTTCTATATTTCTGCCACATGCTTTGAACAGCAGAAGTACAATGTCTTATAGAGTTATAATCAGGCTAGATCTCACTAATCTGGGTTATAGCTCAACTGTGAAGGCTCTTTTGAGTAAAATCATTTCTTTATTAATGAGATTCAGCCCAATCTTACCGATAAAAATTACTTTAAAAGATGTCCCTTTGCTGCTATTCAAATGAATGGGAGAAAACGGTGGGTGTTTTAAGAGCTGTCTTCCTGTCATATCAGTATGGATCTCATTAGTGAAGGGAATGATTTTACTAGGAAAAAGCTTTTGCAGTGAGAAAACATAACCTACCATAGATGAGCAAAATCCAAGTCAATTAGGCTAAAAAAAAAAAAAGAAAAAAACACCCTTTAAAAAATCATCTCACTGCTCTCATTCATTTTAATAACAGGAGAAAGGCCATTTCCCTGTTGAAAGAAAAAAAATCTTTTTTTTTTTAAGTTGAACTGGACTGGATCCCATTAACAGAGGAACTATTTTACTTAAAAGAGCTTCCAGAATTAATCTACTGTTCAACCTAGGTTAATCAAATCAAACATGATTGGCGGGAGGAGGAATAACTCAATCTGTTTCTAAAGCGTTACATTTGACTTGAAATAGACATAAGGGGATTATAATCCCCAGATAGAATCATAGAATCATAGAGTCATTAGGGTTGGAAAGGACCTTAAGATCATTTAGTTCCAACCCCCCTGCCATGGGCAGGGATGCCCCTCGATAAACCATATCACCCAAGGCCTCGTCCAACCTGGCCTTGAACACTGCAGGGATGGAGCATTCACAGCCTCCCTGGGCAACCCATTCCAGTGCCTCACCACCTAACAGGAAAGAATTCCCTTCAACTTCCCCTGTTGAAGTTTTAACTCGTTACCCCTTGTCCTGTCACTACAGTCTCTAATGAAGAGTCCCTCTCCAGCATCCCTATAGGCCCCCTTCAGATACTGGAAGGCTGCTATGAGGTCTCCACAAAGCCTTCTCTTCTCCAGAATGAATAGCCCCAACTTCCTCAGCCTGTCTTCATACAGGAGGTGCTCCAGTCCCCTGATCATCCTTGTGGCCCTTCTCTGGACTTGTTCCAACAGTTCTATATCCTTTTTATGTTGAGGACACCAGAACTGCACACAATACTCCAACTGAGGTCTCACAAGCGCAGAGTAGAGGGGCAGGATCACCTCGTTCAACCTGCTGGTCACACTCCTTTTGATGCAGCCCAGGATACAGTTGGCTTTCTGGGCTGTGAGCGCACACTGAAGCCCGCTCATGTTCATTTTCTCATCAACCAACATCCCCGAGTCGTTCTCCACAGGGCTGCTCTGAATCTCTTCTCTGCCCAACCTGTAGCTGTGCCTGGGATTGCTCCAGCCCAAGTGTAGGACCTTGCACTTGTCATGGTTAAACTTCATGAGGTTGGCATCAGCCCACCTCACAAGCGTGTCAAGGTCCCTCTGGATGGCATTCCTTCCCTCCGGCGTATCAACCAAACCACACAGCTTGGTGTCATCAGCAAACTTGCTGAGGGCACAATCAATCCCACTGTCCATGTCACCGACAAAGATGTTGAACAAGACCACTTATTATAATCCTCTTTTTTCAATTGAATTTTCCTCAGCAGCTCCTTATCCATCCAAGGAGGTCTCCTGGCCCTCCTGCTGCACTTCCTTCTGGTTGGGATGCAACACTCCTGAGCTTGTAGCAGGTGATCCTTGAATATCAACCAACAGTCTTGGGCCACCCTGCCCTCTAGGGCTGTATCCCATGGAACCTTACTAAGCAGGTTTCTGAAGAGGCCAAAGTCTGCTCTCTTGAAGTCCAGGGCAGTGAGCTTGCTGCACGCTCTTCTCACTGTCCTGAGGATCTCAAATTCGGGCATCTCATGATCGGTGTATCCAAGGCTGCCCTGGAGCGTCACATTTCTAACCAGCCCTTCCCTGTTGGTGAGCACGAGGTCAAGCATGGCACCTCTCCTTGTCGGCTCCTCTACTACTTGCAGAAGGAAGTTGTCTTCCTCACAAGTGAGGAACTTCCTGGATTGCTTGTGCCGGGCCCTATCGTCCTTCCAACAGATGTCAGGGTGGTTGAAGTCACCCATGAGAACAAGGGCCTGTGAGCGTGAGGCTTTTCCTATCTGTCTATGGAGTGCTTCATCCACAGGTTCTCCTTGATCAGGCGGTCTGTAACAGATCCCCACAGTAATGTCTCCCATAGCTGTATTCCCTTTAACCCTGACCCACAAACTCTCTGTGGACTGCTCACCTGTCCCCAGACAGAGTTCCATACTCTCCAGCCTATCCCTAACATAAAGGGCAACTCCCCCTCCCCGCCTGCCAGGCCTGTCTTTTCTAAAGAGCCTGTAACCTTCCATTCCAACACTCCAGTCATAGGAGCCATCCCACCATGTTTATGTGATGCCTATTATATCATACCCCCATAGATGTGCACACATCTCTAATTCCTCTTATTTGTTCCCCATGCTATGGGCATTTTTATAGAGGCATCTGAGCCGAGCTCCAACTAAAGCCAGCTCATTGGCTGGAGCGGCTGGGATATCTCTACATTGCTCCCAGCATTTATTACAGGTGCTGGCAACTGACTGGGTGTGTTGGGATGGAATGATGCCCCCGGTCTCCCAACACATCTAGTTTAAAGCTTTCTTGACCAGTCTGGCAAGCCTCCTACCAAAACTGATCTTTCCCTTAGACCAGCTCCACCAGCCCCCACTAGACCTGGCCTACAAGCTTGGGTCCCGTGTTCAAGACACCCAAACCCCTGACTATGACACCACCCTTTTAACCATTTATTAACCTGGCCAATCCTCCTAGCTATTTTTAGGTCCTCCCCTGTACCCTGGAGAACTGATGAAAAGACTATCTGAGCTCCAGATCCCCTAACCACCTCCCCCAGGGCTCTGTAGTCCTTCTTTATGTTCTCCAGGCTACTACTATCTATATCCCTAGCACCCACATGTATTACCAGGAGTGGGTAATAGTCTGTGGGACTTACTAGAGCAGGCAGCCTCTCTGCCGTAATAATTTTAAAGTAGCTGGGATACATTTGTCCAGGTAAACCTATAAACCAGTGCTTCAAACCTTGGCCAGATGCAGTCAACCACAAGTGATTGACAAAAGGCAATTCAAAGTTTATGTGCACTGAAGGATCCACCAGATTCTACAATAGCCTCATTGTAATTAGCCCTTATCCTTTTCCTGGAACAATTAGCATGGAGGGCTACAAAAGCCACAGATTTTGTAGACATTCTTGTTTCATATTACTATCAACAGAAAGACATTTTAAGCTGCGTCCTGGACCAGAGTCAATGCGGGAGTCTGTGCTTTTTCACTGTCATTCTTTATCTAGTTGTGAGACTCTTAACAGCTAAAATCTTGTAATCAGATCTCTCAATTAGTATTGCTTTGAATGCAAAAGACAGTGTTGATAAGATAAGGTCACATAGTGAAGGAGTGGACATGGTGATCTTCACATATTAAGTGCTCCTGGAAGAGAGGTTGGAAGGCTGGGCTGCAGATGAGAGATCTAGCCCAACGGGAGCAGGAGCCTAGAGAAAACCTCACACCTAGCTCATGAAATTACCCAAGCCTGATAACATGTATTTGAACAGAAACTAAGCATGTCTGTATCTTTCATGGACTATGATTGTTATTGCTATATTAAAAAGAAAACAGTGACTGCAAGATCACAACTACAGACTTGTACAATGTGTCTGGTTTCCTACTACAGGGTTTTTCTAATATTTTGATTTCTTTATTCTTCCTTCACAGCACTCCTCCATGGAACAATATAGCCAGCTGCAGATACATATCCAAGCAGCAAACACAAACCTATACAGGAATCAGCTTTTGATTTAAATATCCCTAAACTAATCTGAATCACTGTAAGACTACACACACCTGTGGCTATGGATGCCTTTTTCTGTGTTCTGGTCATGTAATTTTTGAATTGATTTCTCACTGATTCTGTAGAGCAGCAGCTGCAAACAGAGATCTCAGTGTGTGCGTGTTCACCAGAAGACATCTGGGGAAAGAAGGTGGTTTAGGATTCATTTTCCCCATACTATGCCAATGTAACACTCATGTTATTTTCAGCATGCTTAAAATAATTCCTGATCAGCAGATTACTGAACATACTTGGGGTGTAGTACAAAATAATTGCAAGGAAAGAAAGAAGGTGGAAAAAAAAACAGATTTTGTGCAAAGCATGTTTTAATTTTTTCCATTCAAAACCAGCGCCAGATTCTTCGATGTATGTTTCAGGATAATTTAACATATAAACACTGCTCAAGGATTCGCAATCACACATGACCTCTGTAACATACTTTACAATAGTTAATTTTATATTTATTACATCTCTTTCGCATAGAAACAAACATGCAAGTACAGACAAACACACCTGTTCACACCCATATGAAAATCCATAGTGACCTTTTCTTTTTGTTAGAACAGTTAGAGGTGGGGTGGCCTTCTATTATTCACATATTTATGTATTGTTAAAACAAATCTGTCCATGTCGAAAAAGTGCATGCTTGGAGGAGTGATTACAGCCATCTGAAATAAAAAGGCTGTAGGTGTATCTCACATTAAATGTTCATCTTGAAGCTAGCTGTTAAGCATGTCACATTATTACATGCATAATAATATGATGAGCTGAAATGACAGAATGCCAGCTTCCCACCAAAAATTATAGCAAAACCCACTAATTTCTTCCAAGGACAGCAACTATCACTTTGCACAGAAGATTTGGTACACTGGCAAAACAGCATACCAATGAAAATTATATGAGAACCTAGCTGGCTGGGAAACGGAGCTGCTTCTCTGGTGTTCTAAAATGCTACCAGAGCAAGCTAAGTGTCTGAAATAACCGTATCATGGTTAAGGAACACACCAAGTTTTAAACAGTACAGCAAGTGTAAATTGCAAGCAAGAATGGCAAAGTCTGTTTAAGACAGTTAAAGGTCCTTTCACTGACATAAAATATCATGCAGACTTGAATGGCCTTGATAATTACTAAAAGAACAACCAGATATGTTTGGCACATTAGAAGATGACCAATTCTGGGAATCTTAGCATCCATTCCTTACATGAAAGACTTTTTACACTCATATTTAAGACCTCACAAGGTTTATCAAGATTAAAAAAGACGCACTTTAATTATGTTAATATTTTATTTATGTTACAACTTCCCTCTGGTCATGTCTAACAGAGGTTCTATTTACAATCTTGCCAACTACCAAAGAACAAATCAACAGAACATAAATTTACTTTACAAAAAGGTGCTACTTGGATAAAATTTACATTTGAAAGTCTAAATTTGCATTTCACTCTATCCCCTCAAATATCAGCTTATTAAAAATAAGTCGTTTCCAAGAGATCTTTTGGAAGCAAAACTTTTTGTTTTATTTTCAGAAAGTTTTAAATATTTTTTTCTGGTGCATATTTTGTATCACTTTCCTGCATTGCATCTTAATTTTAGTTATCATAAGACTGCAAACAAGTAAGGTTCATTTTTTTTCCTGAAGTAGCAGTGGTCATTGCTTGCAACCAAGAAATCCCACAAAGGAAATACATTCTTGCTAAAAGCTGAAAACAACCACATCTCATAAAAAAGATTAGTCATGTATCAGGGGCCTTACAACATCCCTCCAGTGTTAACTGGAGTAAATGGAAAAAAAATCAACATAAACCTGTTCTACTACGTAGTTGTAGTGGTTAGTGAGGATTGTCAGCGGTACATTTCAGAAATTATAAGCCCTGTCAGGTTGCCTTTTGGACTTCATCCTGTTGCAACTAGAGGTAATACTTTCAGGAAAGCATCTGCTGTCTGGAACAGGACGGAGAGCACCCTAGGGCCATTAAAATCTGAGTAAAAGAGGGTAATGAAATGTTTTCTGTATTCCTAAGAAATTTCTGATGCACGTTAGTTTCTTAGGTGGTATTCCATGTTGTCTATGTATATCCATCTCCTGTGCAATTAGCTAATTAGATAGCCATTGTTATAAAATAATTATTGTATAATGGTCTTGGCACTTTATAGGTCAAATAGAAATGAGAAAACATTTCTGTATTTTGCTTATTAGTGCTTTAGTTTACTTGCAGCAAACTTAAAAAAACAAGTTACAGTCTATGTCTCACACACTGTAACCAAAATTCAACCAGAAGATTAAGCGGACAGCCCACACGCTACCTTATTGCTCTCAGAATAGTGTTCTTCCATATGCCAGACTGCTTTGCTCTCTGGTGCAGTCCCCTAGGTCACCAGGATCCCATTTTCAATTCATACATCCCTGATTTAAAGCACTGAAAACCTGACATCTCTGGTTTCTGGCAAACCACAGGGGAAAGAAAGTTCCAACCTCAAGCATTTCCTTGGAAAATACTATGCAAAGATCCATCTCTGACAAGAGCGACACTGCAGCTTTCACTATTTTTCCTCAGCAGAGAATTGTTGTCATATAGCAGAATTCTGCACTGTTCATAAAGTTATGTTCTACAGTGCTCATCCTTGTTGCATTTATATTACTGTTAGGTCACTCACAGATGTTGCCCAAGAGAGTGTACCTCAGCCTGGGGCATTGTGAAACCAAGCCTAGAGGTAAGCACAGTGCAAAGTGGCACACTGAGGGCATGCTCTCTAGCACTATACCACTTTTTTTAAGTCCTGGAAATGTTCCTCTACCACACTTTCAACACTGTTGTATCCTACTATTTCTCCTTGTTGGTTTAAAGGACAGTCACGAGCATCGGCAGCCAGATGAAGCTTTCTCTGACAAGCACCTTCTTGAACATTTCTTGCTTGCAACAAGAGTTGCTTTTCTTCTCTAAGAGTTGCTTTTCCTTCTCTAATCTCTAAGGGGAAGAGTTGTGAACACATTGGTAGTCTCCAGCCATGCTAATCAGGGAGTGTCAGAGCACAGAATACACACAACAGCAACACCACCCAGCACAAGGCTAGGAGCTTCCAAGCATTTTCCTCCTCCCAGTTGCACAGGAAAGGCACACTCCAGAGAGACTGCCAAGCGGAAAACAGCTGGACTGTTTGGTAAACTGGTCTCAGAGCTGCTGCCAGAGGAACTGTAATGAGAAAAAAGGGCACAGCCATTTTATCCTTACTGGCTCATATTTCAGTTTGTGGCTTCCCAGATGGGTTGCTACATTCTGAACTAATTTTTGACTTCTAGAAGCAATCTAGATAAAGCCTCATGCACATCTCTTGAAGTAGCCTTATTTTTAATGTAAACAGAGCAAGAGAAGAGAAACAGCAGTGACGTTCACACATAACAGAAATGCCTGCACCTATTCTAAACGCAAGTGAAAAAAATAACTTGATGGGGATTGCTATCCAAGCCAACACTAGCTGCTCATGTTCAAGTGAGGTCTGCAAATCAGCAACATTTCCTCTCATTTCAGATCCTCTTCATATCTTAAAATATAAATTATTCTTTGCCTTGACGCATCAGGTTTAGTCTGAGATTTCTGCCTGGACTATTCTGTTGTCTTCTTGAACTTCTGCAGGTGTTTTGTAACCATGCTGAACTGCAAGGCTAAAGATAGGGAAGATAAAATAACTAATGCCTTTCTGTCTTTGTAAATAAGATGGGACATACACTTTACGTTCTTCCTTCTATCCCTATTTATTTGCAATGTCTGGAGCCTCTATTAAACTTCTCGTAATTTTCACATGTCTGCTATTATGCAGAACTGAGTTCAATACTGAGAAATTAAACTGTCAGACAGAAAAGCCAAACCTGTGAGAGGAGAGGAGAGGGGAGGGGAGGGGAGGGGAGGGGAGGGGAGGAGAGGAGAGGAGAGGAGAGGAGAGGAGAGGAGAGGAGAGGAGAGGAGAGGAGAGGAGAGGAGAGGAGAGGAGAGGAGAGGAGAGGAGAGGAGAGGAGAGGAGAGGAGAGGAGAGGAGAGGAGAGGAGAGGAGAGGAGAGGAGAGGAGAGGAGAGGAGAGGAGAGGAGAGGAGAGGAGAGGAGAGGAGAGGAGAGGAGAGGAGAGGAGAGGAGAGGAGAGAAAAAGCCCTGCAAATTCAGGGCTATAAACTGTGAGGGTCTCTGTTCTCGAACAAAGTGATAAAGGGCAGCTTCTTTTCCCTTTCTCAATACATAAGAACATTACTTCCGTTTGAGTACTCAGCACAGCAGTCCAAATGAGTGAGATGACCTGGCGATTTCTGCCTTCACTGACTCCAACATAAATCTGGATTTGTGTCCTGTAAGGGACTGCTGTGAATTTGTGCTGGGAAAAATAAGAATAGAGCTTGAACCAGTGCCATAAGAGGCATCAAAAAAACAAGCAGAACATTATTAAAATGTCAGAGTTCATTTCTGGCCTTAATAGCTATGTACAGCACCCCTGCTCCTTCACGAAAAGGAGCTGGAAGGTCACCGTCATTTCTGGTCTTGAAGACATTTGTCACTCATTTCCAGCCTCTTCTGATATTTGACACTATGGACCTACCTAGAACACAGCAAGAATAAAGGATGACACAGATCACTGAGCAAAATTTCATTAACAATTTTCCTCCTATCCAAATAAGAGCTCACCCCTGACCCTAAAATGTAGAGTCTGCTACAGAAGAGGTACTTGTGAGAGCTTCAGTTAATGCAATCCAGTCTTTGACAAAGTCAGGTCTCTGTCTTGGAAGAATACTTGAATTGATAACAATCTTTGATAGAATGCTGCATAATCTGTAAGAGAGAAATAGGCCGCTTAAGCAGAGGAGGTCATGTTTTTGTTGTCTACTCTGATCTGAGTTAATTGCATCAAGTGAAACTAAAACCACGAATTCTCAGTGAAAACCACTGCATGTTTATGAGCTATATTTGTGTGTTCATACTCATGTTGTAATTAGTAGTTTACTCATAATTTGCATATTAGATGCTATATTTCATTTTAGTAAAACAGGAAATTCCATGAACAGTTTAATTACTAGCTTGTCCAGGATCAGAGTTGCACTGATACTTTTCATTTTATTGTAATATGACCTCTTCAAATGCTACAGTTAGTACCTAGATTAACACATGATGCAGATTTTGCTGTATGGCAAGCTATGTTGCTTGGGTCGAGCAGCTTCTAGATTCACCAAATGTTTTCTATTTTAAGAACAAATGTATGGGACTGTATATAGCCTAAAGCATTGTGTGTTACATAAAACATGATAATTGAGGTTTTACATTCTTATTAAAGGCATAACATGAAGTTTCAATAGGTGAAGTCATGCCACTTGCCCATACTCATAAAAAATATCTTGAAAGAAACCTCCCAACCTGTTCAGAAGACAGAGTCCTGCCACAATATCGTTAGCATTTTTTCTCTGGTCTGTAAAAAAAAAAAAAGATTAATTTTCTGTGTGGCTCTAACCTGTCCTATAGAAACACTTAAGGATGGAAGGAGTGATATAGACTGAGGTGACAAAAAGAATGAGGCTTAATATTACCTTAATATTTGATTTAAATTTAAAATACAGTCTAAAGACAGTTGTGGTGTGGGAGTGTGGTCATTTTAAGTAAGCAGTGTCTTATGTTGTTCTCATTAGTAATGTTCCTAGTAAGTGAGAGGAGAGAGCTGTGACTGATAAATAATCTATATCTGCAAGAACATATAAATGAAACAGAATATTAAGATGAAAGAACCTAAGAATCAAAAGAGACCATGAGACAATTCCCAAACAATTAGATATTTCCTTTGTTCAGAGACATTTTTAAAAATCTATCATCCTCTTTCTAAGCAATACTTAAGAGTTAGTAAGACCTACTCTAGCAGCAAGCAATTGAAAGACCTGCCACAAGGTATAACTTTTCTTATTATTATTTCTGAATATTATAAAGTAGGAATATTAATATAATTTAAAATTTCCATCCTTCCAGTGAAGAATATATTAATGTAGACAGCTGAATCACAGTCTTAAAGTATGATATAAGGCTCTATGGGGGAGACCTGTTCAATGTGGGCGACCTGTCTCCCAAATTCAGTTCTCATACTTCATCTTTTAATTTATTCTGAACGCCTTTGCAATTCACACTCTCTGATCTTCTCTTGTATTTATACTGTTTATTCCTCTGGTAGCTTCATACTAGTACCTATTATAAGGTACCCAGAAATGAGACAACAGTATATCTTCACGTTTTATCACCTCAACACACCACACAAGGCTTGCACTTTGGATTAAAACTTAGCTTTATAAGTGCAAAAGACAACAGCTGAGGGGCTTACATCTCTCTTACCTGCAGTAAATAAGGCTTAGGAAAGCTTTGAACTCTCCAGAGACACAAAGAATGTAAAAGAACACTTCACATTATGAGAAACAGAGCTCTGAAAAGTTTAAAAACATGGTATGCATATAGCTACACCAGGACTCTTTTTTTTCTTTAAATGATATTTTATGGGGTATATAGAATTCTTCAGTTTCCCTTCATTTTTTATTAAAATGGTTACACTTAAAAAAGGTCAAATATTTTCAATCAGGCTTTGGTATTCAAAGATAGAAAGGGAGCATTTATAGTTTCTTTAACTTAGCCTAAAAAATTAAATCTGCAGCCCTGAATGTAGGTAAAATTCTCAGTTATTTCCAGGGTAGCTGCAGTTGTGTTCTTCTGTCTGATGGTCACTTACTCTTTACTTCTGACCACAAGGCTTATGATCAACTTCTCAGAGTCTGTCTACAGCCTCCAGTGTAGATTTACTTCATTACATCCTGTAACTTCGATACCCATAGCATTTAGTGAGGTTAAACTGTAGAACTGGCCCTTAATTGCATGAGCCAGCAAACTGGAGATCTTTGGAAGAATGACTGAGGGAATGTACCACCTGACAAAGAATTTGGATCCAGAACACTCCTAGGACTCCGTGCCTCCAACACTGTCCTCTGTATTTTCTTTCCCATTTATTGTGCTTTTTTTAAGCTTATGGCTTACCTGGGAAAAAAAAGCAAACAACAACTTAGAACCATGAAATACAAGTAATCATCAATGCTTGCCAATAACCAAAGGGTAGTAAATATGGTATTAGCCACAGAACATCAGCTAAGAAATGCCTCGAGAGTGGCCAGTCAGGCTGGAAATATGTATTCCCTTTTTTCCCTTCTGTCATTTATGTCAGTCCTGAATGGATTTTATTTCACTATGCAGTGTATTACACCCAGAGCTTATGGATATGAATATGGGTTGCTTGCTTTGCTCTCTCTGATCATGCTCCAGTGGTATTAACACTTGGGGTCAATCTGGATTATCCCATGTTTAAAAGATTGAAATTAAACATTTTGATTCTTAATTTCTGAGAATTTCTTCTTGCTTATATGAAGAGCTAAAGCAATTGCCTGCACAGATTTACTTTGACAATTTACTGCTGGTGGTCTGGGTAGTGGTAAGGTTAAAAAGAAGTAAGACTATTTCATGAGTATTCTCCCTCAGATGGGGCAAGTGATCTGAACAAATTGCAAGGCACTTAAAGGCTGAATGGGTGACTTCATTCTTCAGAGATATTTTCTCCTTCTATACTGAGACTCAGTAGTCAAAATTAGCTACGATGCACCATAAAAGCAAAATCTGGAGTTCAAATTTTGCCTGTTGTGTTTTCAGGAAAGAGTCTGGTTTGCCATCACAGGAGGTAAAGGTGGCTTCATGTAAGACTGTCTGGGATACCACCAAGTGAAAAGGAACTTCTAACCTGGAAGAAAACGACAAAGAAAACGACAAAGATAAGCAGAAGGCTATCTTTAGCATGCCAAGTACATTAGATGAAAAGATGAGATCATCCTATAGGTGAAGGAGATTTTCCTCTAAAATATATGTCTCTGATGTCATGAAGTAGCTTGTGTGAAAACCTGCTTGATATGTAGTAGCTCAGATATTTTAGCTCACTATATATTTTTATCCTCAGTATGTTCACTAGGAAGACAGTGTCAGAACTACACAAACTGAAGACACTTTGAGTAAGAAAAAACATTTCTAACAGTTTTAGTAATTCTTATGAGAAAGACTATTTAAAATATTGCAAAATCTTCTTTCTAAAGGCACTGTTTTAGAACTCAAACAGGTGTAATCAGGACTGAATAGGCACTTTCAAGGGCCCTGAAAAAGTGAGCAAAGGGCAGATGAAAGCAAGATGTCTGCTTAGACTCACTGTGTATAATCTTTTCCAATCTTGACCACAGATTTCTGTCCTCTTTTTTGAAGGTAGGGATTTTTATCTATAGAAAGGACGTTGTAACTGTGTAGATGGGTTACATATATATTCTCTATATTAAGGCCAGCATAAATCAATAATTTTTATATTTAAGATTGCATTCTTTTCTCTTGTGGAAAAACATGTGACTGTATGACCAGATAGCAGCTACATGTCAGTACCAGCATTAAATTTAGGTTTACAAAATTTACTTTCCATATTCTCTGATAGTATGCACAGAATTTGAACTACAAAGGTTTAAAACAGCCCACATAATCATAAGATTCCAAGAGGCCAGAGTGCCTACAAGTACCTTTTGCCATGAAGGTGTTAATCAGTGTATACAATGACTCGTCTGCATCTAAGAAGCAATGTAACTAAAATTAGAACTTTTATGCCTGGTCACCAGCTTGCTGCTATTCAAATCTATCTGCATACACTGAGGATGGAAAAGGCCTTTTGAAAGTAAATAATTGAAAAAAAAATAGAGAGATTTTTGAAGATTGCACTTTTCCTTTAGGACCAGTCCAGGAGCCCTGTCCTTCTTTTAAAGTACAAATTAGTCCCCATACGATAATATCCATTCTCTCAACTGTAATATATTCATTATGCAGAGTGCCAAATACCAAATGGTGAAAGAATAGCAGCAGAACAGTGAAACAGGCTTAGGAAGCTAATAAGTGTCCAATCAATGAGAACCTAATGAACTACAGCTTGTAATACCTTATAAGGCGTTCAAATTTTAAAAGGAAAGAAAATCAACGATACAATATCAATTTACTCGTTTCAAGTCTAATCAAATGAAATAGGCATCATCCTCCAAAAACGCCACCATAACTGACATTGGGGAAGGAGGGATGAGTGGAAGGTAGGATCAAGCCAAAATTCCTTTAAGAATATAATTATGTACTCATCACCTCTCCCAGTGCAGGCTCTTTACACAAAACTCTTTTGGTGAGATAGTACAAGAATGGTATTTTTCAGTACACAACCTTTTACCCTCTGTCCCAAGAACCTTATTTTACTTTAAGTCTCTTTCCCACTTTTACCAAAAAACTTCTGGCTCTGGTTCTGCAGAAATAACAATAATTAATAAATCATGTACAAGGTAATATCAGGAAGGTGCTCTACCCTTCCTTAGCAGCCAATACACAGAACATCTTCTGGATATAGCTGGTTTCAATGAAATGCTGGCAAAGCAGTTAACTCCTTCCCCATAATGAAGAAGTAACAGCAGAGATAAAGGTATCCTGTCTGACAGCACTCCCCTGGCTTTCCTGCCTGCTGGGCTCACAGTCCAGAATCTTTGTCCATTAGTCGTCTTCTACTGAGATACCCATCTTCAAATAAGAAATTTCAATTTAACATGGCTCTCAATTATTTTTTCTGCATGTTTTGGGGGTTTTTTGTTGGTTTTTGTTTTGTGCTTTTTTAAAGCTTGTGGGTTGTTGTGGGTTTTGTGCTGGTTGTTGGTTTGTTGTTGTGTTGTGGATTTTTTTTTTAATTTAAGTCCCCTTAATCCATTTTATATTGGCTTCAATTGCCTTCCCTGACAAAAAAGGTGCCAACAAGATGGTTCATTCTTGTCTCAGCCAGCTACACATATTAGCAATTCTCATAGCAGTTGCCAAGTATAGCTGTACATCCTCCTCTTCAAGAGTGGCTGTACTTTTCTTTTTCCACAGCAGTTGATATTAAGTGTCTTCTGTGTGTCCTGCTGCTCCTGTTTGCATGTGATAGCAGTTAGTGTTGGTTTCTCTATCTCCCCATTTCCTCTTCTGTACATGCCTCTTTCCTCTTGCAAATTTCTCTGCTAAAAAGAATAAAATAAATTATATTTTCTTATATAATTCTGTGCTTAACTGTATAAAAGGCATTTTGAACTCTAGATTTCTGCTCCAAGACCTGCGACTGACATTGTGGCCTTTTGCACCAGTCACTCACATGTTGGGTTACACTGTGGAAGCATTGCCTATGGCACAGTGCTGTTTATGAAAGTAGAAACCTGAATTATGTGTGCCCTCAAAGACATAGCTATAAATGGTTTTGATGCTGTCACTCCCCAGATGGGCAAACAAACACTATTCTTAACAATTCTGCATTTCTTAGAGCTTTCTTATCCTGCATTAGTACAAAAGCAATAGTAAAGAAACCATATGAATCTGTTAGAGTTCCAGTCTCTCTGTGTAATTTTCTTCAAGACCACAGTGCACAACCTCTAGAGTAGTTGACTTCTGGGAACTAGAAGCAACCCTATGGACAAGTTAGAGCAACTCCAGAGGAGGGCCAAGACGATCAGAGGGCTGGAGCACCTTTCATACAAAGACAGGATGAGAGAGCTGGGCTTATTCATCCTTCTCCGCCTGGAGAAAAGAAGGCTTGGGGAGACCTTAGAGCAGCTTCCAGTACATAAAAGGAGCCTACAAGAAATCTGGAAAGGGACTTGTTACAAGGGCATGTAGTGACACGACAAAGAGGAATGGCTTTAAACTGACACATTTAGATTAGATATTAATAAGAAATTCTTCACTATGACGGTGGTGAGACACTGGAACAGGTTGCCCAAAGAAGTTGCAGATGCTTCATACCTGGAAGGGTTCAAGGCAAGGCTGGACAGGGCTTTGAGCAACCTGGTCTAGCAGAAGGTGTCCCTGCCCATGGCAGGAGGGATTGGAACTAGATGATCTTTAAGGTCCCATCCAACCCAATCTGTTCTACGATTCTATGATGACTCTATGATGTAAGACAAATCTCACCTTTCCATCAGTGAAAGAAGACAAAAAATGGATATTGTGTGCCTTCGACTAGATAGCTATTCAAATAGATGGGCCCTAAGATGGGCCCTGGAACTTTCCAGCATTTTAGAAACACTGGACACATGTGGGATGTTCAAATTATGCAAAAGAATGGCTAAGGACCTCACATCATTGAGATTTCCAGTCCAAAGGAAACTCTTGAAAAATCTAATCAAGTCTTTGTCAGTCTTTAAGACAAACAGATGCAAATGCATAAAATTCTGCTTTGGAGTCTAACTGTAAAAAAATAACTTCTTTTTTTTTTTTTTTTACAGTTCTGTGTTATTTGTTGGCACACAGATATTTTTTTTCTTTGTCACAACTCACACTTTGGCATGACAGCCTCAAAGCAATTGCTTCCAAGATTCCATTAACAAAACTCACTCACTAATTCAGGTGTAGTAAAACAAAAATGAAAATGAAACCAACAAAAAGCAGGAGAAAAAAATATGACAGAACTGCTTTGTTTCGCAAATTATCATCATGCAGTCCAGACATGGTTAAGCAGCGAATAGCTATTGCATTGTGGATCATATAGAAAAGCTCTTAAAAAAATGAATGCAGCCTCCCATGTTCAGAACATGAGCTGTCAGTGGGAATTAATGTCCATCAGATCTTCTTCATTGCCTGGTGTTTCACTACAGGGCTGACCCAGAAGGTGTGCCCACAGCATCAAGGGGGAAGGAAAAGCACAAGGGATTGTAACACATACAGTTAAAGAGAGTATTATCTAACTAAATTGCTGGTTCTAAATGCCCTTCAGGGAATGTAGTGGAATCTCAGTCCCTTTTTAATAAATGGGGGTTTTGCCTATAAGATAAAAGCAGAATAAATACTTTTAACTGTTATGACTTTTTGTTTGCTTGGTTTTGTTTTTTAATTCTGTTACTGTTTTAAAGTCTGAAACAGTGCATAGAGTTAAAGATGTAAAATCTCTGCATGGTGCAATAAAAGTGATATTGATATAGTGTTCCCCTACTGTAGGAGGAATCTGCAATCAGGACTTCCAAGCACATGCAAAAAATAACTCTTGGATCACTCTTCTTATCTTCCAGTAGACTTGGCAAGAAAGACAAACCATATGTGAAGCCAGCCATATATCAGTTATGTGGTCTTAGATATTTGCAATAAAACAAAGGACTTTGCTGTCAGCCCTCCTGATTTCGTGAACCCTTTACAGCTCACAGCAATGTCCCTTTATCAAAAGCCACAAAGTTATGCTTAGACATGTGCATTTCTTAAGAGAAAATATTCTCTGAAATAGCTGTTTATGATTAAATCCATCAGGGAAAGGGAAAGACATGAAAGGACCTAATGCAGTCAGTTTCAGCCATGCTGAATGTATCTAGATATAAGAAGTGTGTGTAAAAACAATTAAAAAGAAAAGAAGTAATACCGGGGGACTGGGGGAGGGTGGAAGGATTAAAATACATGTACACATGATAATAAGATCAAGAAGAAAATCTTTGTGACAGTGATGTGAATGCATAGGTAAATCAAGTGGAACTAAGACTTCATCCACAAATTCCTCCTGGTTATTTGTTTTTTTGCACGGCAGTTTCATAAAGGGACCATGCATGGAGTGGATTCAAAGAAATAATTTTATAACAGTGCTTTTGCCAGCTAATTCTGGGTGGACAGCCTGCACATAAGCAACCAAAAGGAAGGTAGGAGAATAGTTCAGGATGAGCCACGAAGTGAGGTCAGGAGCTAATGACTAGCTGACACCCTAGACTTGCATAACCAGGTGGATGTGAATGGCCCTATGAGCATGATTACTCACATATGTGAAGTTCAGGGAGCGCTCAAGCTCAGGATAAGAACTAGTAGTTTTATTTGATGTAGTGGTAAAAGGGGTCAGAGAAAGGATTTAAAAAGTGAAGCAGTGTGATTACAGCTGTATTTTTCTGAACTGGCTTTACAGAAGAGGCTTAAGACAATAGCATTGTTACAAAACTTATACATTTTATTACAGAACAGCAGTAATGGCTTTGGCAAACAGTTTCTGTGAACGTCAAGACTATAATGATAAATGCTGACTGTTTAATCAAGTATTACTAATTGTTGCATTATAAACAACAGTAAAACCCCAATGGAAAGATTAGCATTTCTGCTCACTTTGAAATACCTTTCTATAGTGTTCCTTTAGGGCAGACCCTGAGTTTTTAAAGTGTGTGAGCTTTCTAGCTCCTATTCAGTGAGGTTCAGCTGATGTTAAGTGTGCGATCTGTTTCACTGTTATTGTTGGCTTACAATCTTGTATGCGCTTAAGGACCTTGCCAGGTTGCCTTTATTTTACTTTAGAAAAATTAAGAGGACTCAAACCTAAATCTGACTCCCCTCTCACCTTTTTTTTTAAATCCATGTATACAAAATCTTTGCAAACAATTTTCTTACTCAGTTTATAAATTCAGATACCAGTGAAATATTTGCTCTAGAATTAGTATCTCTTCCTAATGTCCTGCTCAATATCATGCTGTTTCTGTGCACTCAGTACATGAAGTCTAAGGGTTCTTATTCAGGGGTATTTCTATAGCTAAGTTTATCATTTATAACTCTACACAGGGCAACAAATTCTATTATACAAATATTTGAAGCTATGACAAGGAGAGGAATACTTTAAAAAAAATCATTCACTCATAAGTTGCATTTGCAGCTCTTTTCAGTTACTTTTCATTATTTCACCACAGGGGAACAGTTTCGAGGAATTATACTAACCATTATATTGAAAATGAGCCCTGGAAGTACATCCCCACCCCAATAAATATCATTTAACATTCTTTGTTGTGGAAATATGTAACAGACAAGTCAAGAAGGTTTTTCTTTTTTTCCTTCTCACAAAGGTATGAAAATATTAGCAAATGCTCAGATCTCCACTACTCAAAATATTATGGGTTAGATCCAAGCAGAGTGGAGAGGTCAGTGCTCCATCATCACAGTGTTATATCATTATGGGCTTCAGGGCATAATAGCCTGTGAGGAAGCTTGGTTAAAAGATGGGAAGGAAACCTGAAAAAGGTTAATTATGGCATGCACAGCACTTGACAGTTCCTTTTCAATTTCATTCAGCTCAGCTGTGAATGCCGTTGTGTCCTCAGCACAAAGATCCTGCGCACTGCCGTGCTACTTTCTGTCATCCCAAGGCTGTGGCATGGTTTGCCCACAAGAATGCATCCCAAACCCAAATGCCATGTGTTTTCCAAAGGGTGCACCTGCTTTGCTGTGGATGTGGTGCTTAGAGCTTGCTGTCTGAAACCTTAACACCCAGAAACTTGTTTTGACAGTTTGGGTTATGTTTGTTAGGGAGTCCAAGGGCTGAATATTTCTTGGGGGTGGGGGGAAGAGAGAGGAAGAAGCACAGGCAAAACAAAAACTTAAGCCTGTGACTAATTGGCTGAAAGGATGTGAGCAATTTGGCTCCACTTAATTGAATGTGGGCTCAAATTAAAAAGAAAGAGTAATTGCCTTCAAAACTTTGCATTGCAGATTGCTGGCCTCTTCTATACATTAAGTGAACGCCTTCTAGCACGTGTCAGTAGTGTTGCCTACAGGAACCCAAATATCCTGTTATATGCATCTGCATTCAGAGGACTTCATTCTAGAAGGGATTAGCCTGCATTGCATTGATGGTTTTATTTACAAGAGGAATTTTCATGAAAAAGGTGTCCTGATTTTGGCTGGAAATTTCAAATCATCATTCTATTTGCTGTCTACTTTCCAAATATTTCCTGATCAGAAGACATGAAAATAGTACTTTATTTCTCAATGTAAAAATAACCATGTTTTGCATTTGGAGCTAAGGCTGTATATATTTACACAGATCTTCCATTGATTTTACACAGAGCTTCAACTGGACAAAAACATACCTGAGTTAAACATGAATAACCAAGGACCAGGGAGTCAAGGAATTCACCCAGGAATATACAGACTTATGAGGCCTTTTAAAATCAAAATCGTGAATTAAATTGTTTTGTCTGAACACTGGCATTGTCATTTATTCTTTATACTAAAGCAACATCCACAACTTCTAGGCCTTTTGTGATATGCACAAAAACACAGAACAAAAGAAATGTCCTACCTCTCAAAATACTTTGCTGCAAGAGCAACAAAGACCCTTTGTTTGCTATTTAAGCAAGATTGGTGGACATCATGTCTAAGCAGAATCTCTGAGAATCAACCTTTTCCATCCTCTTCCAAACATGCATATGCACATTTTTCACGAGTCTGCTACAGTAAAAGGACTCCTAAAGAAAAGAATTGAGCAGAGCAAGAGAAAAATATTACTTTATATTAATAACAAATGGAGTGCACGATACATTCCACATACAAAGGTTACCCATTTATGAAGCTGGAAGCCAAGGGCATTTTAAAACTTAAAGATCCCTTAAATAAACATATTGGTTTAAATAGGAAGCAAATATTCTTAGCTCAGCAGGTAGTTGGTATCTAAATCACATTCAGACTTCACATAAATACACGTGTCAAAGCATTTATCTAGTAATAAAAAAACAACTCTTAAGGAATGCAGTTCAGATAGGGAAGTGTCAGTTATTTTGCACATTTCCTATTTCCAGCTCATTAGTTTCAGCTTTTGACAGGGGTGGAGCTGAAAGAAATCCTGTGGAGGTTTTTCTCTCCTCCCAGTTTCACATGAATAAACAGAGGGAGGGAGTCCCCTGCCCGTCTGCCAGGCTCTTATCTATCATATTTAGATGCTAGATGCTGTCAGATTTTAGATAGCGATGCCTGTAGGTATTATTGCCAGTTACTGGGAAATTAAACCTGGAACAGAAGATACTCTTTTCTTTTCCCAAATTGACTTTGCTTTAGGAGTAGGTTTGGACATCTTTCGAAAAATGCTGATGTCCAGACAAAGGTGACAGGATTATATTTCTGTCATTCATTACTTGTATCTGATGTTTGGCTTTTTTTTTTCCCTCACTCTGTCTACAGTCTCTTAGCAGCGTCCCATCTGCATCTTTTCGTTTGCCTACATTCCTACATTCCTCTCAAATCCAGATCCTTCCACTCCAGAAGTGCTAGGTTTAGACTTAAACTGCTGATTTTTGTTTAAATTGTCCTCATGGAAGAAACCTCCTTTAGTATCAGAAATGCTTAGAATTTATTTATTTTTTTTTTTTTTAAGAGTAGAGCCTATAAAAATAGCCAATTATCCTTGATTTCCACACAAAAAATGATTTTGGATAATGCAAAATTTCATCTTAGGAAAAGAGGCAGTGAACATAAAAGGGATTTCTATCTAATTCTAATTCTTGGAAAACATCCCTCATGAACATTTCCCTTCCTTAAGGAAGAAAAGTTTTGGCGATGTAAATTTCTCTTTATTTGAGAGCAAAACATAGACAGCTACTCACCAGTCAAATAAGATCGTCATTGGGGGGGGGGAGGGGAAAGAAAAAAAAAGAAAAAAAAAAAAAGGCACACAGGTACCCCACATATAAAATGAAGACAAAATACTAAAGAAAGTGGGACACAAAAATTATTTGGTGCTTTCCTTCTTTTGAGTTTTCAACTGTGCCATTCAGATTGTGAAATTAAGGGTAGCTAATAAGAGAGTAAGTGAACTAAACATAAATCACATTTCATTTAGAGCCCATCAGATGGTAAGACAACACATCTCATAGGTGTTGTGGATACTGAGTTCGGTGGAGAAGATGCTGACCTAACAGGAGCAGAAATATAATCCTGCCATTGTTGATAATTTTTCAAAATTACCAGTTGGTTATTTGGTACTCAATGCCAAAAAAGTTATTGGTTTTCCTCCTTTTTTTTTTTCTTCTTTGTTAGCCAATAAAGTGAAACCATATTATCAGTGTTGTTTGAAAATATATTTATGTTTGTTTTCCTTATAAAAAGAGATAATAATGTTATGTTCCAATAATATTAAGTTGCAATGTTATTTGCAAGATTGCAGGGCTTTTAATTTTCTGATTATTTCCACAGTGGGAGTTTCAGCTCAATTTCTACCAAGACACTTCTATCTGTTTCGGTTATTTTTTTATTACAGCTCGAAGCAACAATAATTGCCTTTAGTGTATGAAAACATGACTGAGGAGACAATTCTTGTCCCTAAAGACTAAAATCATCAGCATACATTTTTGATGTACAGTTTTTGTAAATTAATTGCAAGGTCCTATAAATATTACATTTACTAAAATTGTGTTGTCTCCTGTCTTCAAAGAAACAATCTTTTTTTTTTTTTTTCTTTTTTCAAGCTATGCTTCATATACACTACATTTCCTGAAGCAGAAAACAAAAACATGGAACAAAATATTATCCTTCTACTTTTGTAATTTTACATTCTACTACTTTTCTTTCCTGACTCTGGGGTTTCTTTTTAATATAATTGTGGAAGGATACAGAAAAAAAAAAAATCAGTAACACTCTCAATAATCTAGCCCCATTTTCAGTATTTCACTACACAGCTGATCAATTAAATATCCATCCCAAATGGTAAGGCAGTGTTTCTACATTTGGTTTGGTCACAAATCAGGAAAAAAAAAAAAAATACTACATCTTGTGGAATATTTTTTCAACAATTTCTATTTCGAAATTATAAAACTGAATATTTTAGATATCCTCTAATAAAAACATTTCAACTTAAAGTGCTTCAATTCATAGTTATATCTTGAAAAAAATTATATATCAATACCTCTAAAGGAACTATCCCCTACAGCCGTCCATAGCAGAGCCTGACAGACTGTCCAGGACCTGGAATTACAGTTGACAAAAGTCTCTGAAAAAACCTGGCTAGATGCCAAGTTTAATAAGCCTAATTAAAATTACACTACTTTGTTTCCGTTTTTCCTTGTAGAAAAATAAACCAGTTAGATTTTTTTACTGAGGAAAAACGAAACAAAACGAACCAACCAACACACCAAATAAACACACAAACCAACCCAAAAGACTGGATTTTTATTCAAAATGACCCCTGATCTCTAACCAGGCTCTAAAATCCTTTCAGATGTGTTAAGATCTCAGTCCAGTGTGATCAGTGTAACCCAGATGTTCAGAATTCCACATTATCATCATCAAATCATAGAATACTTAGGGTTGGAAATGACCTTAAGATCATCTAGTTCCAAATCCCCTGCCATAGGCAGGGACACCATACACTAAACCATGCCACCCAAGGGTTTGTCCAACCTGGCCTTGAACACTGCCAGGGATGGAGCATTCACAACCTCCCTGGGCAACATATTCCAGTGCCTCACCACCTAACAGGAAAGAATTTCCTCTTTATATCCAATCTAAACTTCCCCTGTTGAAGTTTGAACCTGTTACCCCTTGTCCTGTCACTACAGTCCCTAATGAAGAGTCCCTCCACAGCATCCTTATAGGCACCCTTCAGATACTGGAAGGCTGCTATGAGGTCTCCACGCAGCCTTCTCTTCTCCAGGCTGAACAGCCCCAACTTCCTCAGCTTCTCTTCATATGTGAGGTGCTCCAGTCCCCTGATCATCCTCATGGCCCTCCTCTGGACTTGTTCCAACAGTTCCCTGTTCTTTTTATGTTGAAGACACCAGACCTGCACACAATACTCCAGGTGAGGTCTCACGAGAGCAGAGTAGAAGGGCAGGGTCACCTCCTTCGACCTGCTGGACATGCTCCTTTTGATGCAGCCCAGGATACAGTTGGCTTTCTGGGCTGTGAGCGCACACTGAAGCCAGCTCATGTTCATTTTCTCATTGACCAGCACCCCCAAGTCCTTCTCCACAGGGCTGCTCTGAATCTCTTCTCTGCCCAACCTGTAGCTGTGCCTGGGATTGCTCTGACCCAGGTGTAGGACCTTGCACTTGGCATGGTTAAACTTCATGAGGCTGGCATCAGCCCACCTCACAAGTGTGTCAAGGTCCCTCTGGATGGCATTCCTTCCCTCCAGCGTATCAACCAAACCACACAGCTTGCTGTCATCGGCAAACTTGCTGAGGGCGCACTCAATCCCACTGTCCATGTCACCGACAAAGATGTTGAACAAGAACAGTCCGAACACTGACGCCTGAGGGACACCACTCGTTACTGGTCTCCAGCCGGACACTGAGCCATTGACCACAACTCTTTGTGTGCGGCGATCCAGCCAGTTGTTTATCCACCAAGTGGTCCATCCATCAAATTGACGTCTCTCCAATTTAGAGATAAGGATGTCATGTGGGACAGTGTCGAATGCTTTGTACAAGTCCAGATAGATGACATCAACTGCTCTACCCCCATCCATCAGTTCTGTAGCCCCATCATAGAAGGCCACCAAATTAATTCTAACTGGGCACTTCCCTCATCTGGTCCCTAGCTTCCCAGACAACATCCCTGCATTCTACCCAGACCTCCCGTCCTTGCTTCCACCTTTTATAAGCCTCTTTTTTCAATTGAATTTTCCTCAGCAGCTCCTTATCTGTCCAAGGAGGTCTCCTGGCCCTCCTGCTGCACTTCCTTCTAGTTGGGATGCAACACTCCTAAGCTTGCAGCAGGTGATCCTTGAATATCAACCAACAGTCTTGGGCACCCCTGCCCTCTAGGGCTATATCCCATGGAACCTTACTAAGCAGGTTTCTGAAGAGGCCAAAGTCTGCTCTCTTGAAGTCCAGGGCAGTGAGCTTGCTGCACGCTCTTCTCACTGTCCTGAGGATCTCGAGTTCAACCATCTCATGATCGCTGCATCCAAGGCTGCCCTGGAGCATCGCATTTCCAACCAGCCCTTCCCTGTTGGTGAGCATGAGGTCAAGCATGGCACCTCTCCTTGTCGTCTCTTCTATTACTTGCAGAAGGAAGTTGTCTTCCTCACAAGTGAGGAACTTCCTGGATTGCTTGTGCCGGGCCCTATCGTCCTTCCAACAGATGTCAGGGTGGTTGAAGTCACCCATGAGAACAAGGGCCTGAGAGCGTGAGGCTTTTCCTATCTGTCTGTAGAGTTCTTCATCCACAGATTCCTCTTGATCAGGTGGTCTGTAACAGATCCCCACAGTAATGTCGCCCATAGCTGTTCTCTCTTTAACCCTGGCCCACAAACTTCTGTTGACTGATCACCTGTCCCCAGGCAGAGTTCCATACTCTGTTCCAGCCTATCCCTAACATAAAGGGCAACTCCTCCTCCCCGCCTGCCAGGCCTGTCTTTTCTAAAGGGCCTGTAACCTTTCATTCCAACACTCCAGTCATAGGAGCCATCCCACCACGTTTCTGCGATGCCTATTATATCATACACCCATAGACATGCACTCGCCTCTAATTCCTCTTTTTGTATAGAGGCATCTGAGCTGAGCTCCAAATGAAGCCGGCTCATTGGCTGGAGTGGCTGGAATATATCTACATTGCTCCCAGTATTTATTATAGGTGCTGGCAACTGATTGGGTGTGTTGGGATGGAATGATGCCCCTGTCCCCCAACACATCTAGTTTAAAGCTTTCTTGACCAGTCTGGCAAGCCTCCTACCAAAACCACTCTTCCCCTTCTTTAGACCAGCTCCACCAGCCCCCACTAGACCTGGCCCACAGACTTGGTTCCTGTCTGTATGCTACTGCCATCTATATAACTCGCACCCACAGGTATCACTAGAAGTGGGTAATAGTCAGTGGGACTTACTAGAGCAGGCAGCCTCTCTGCAACATCCCTGATCTGTGCCCTGGTAGGCAACACACCTCCCTTGAGAGTGGGTCAGGCCGACAGATGGGTGCCTCTGTTCCTTTCAAAGTAGAGTCCCCTACTACTACAACCCACTGCTTTTTCCTGGCAGCACCAGTAGAGATCTTCTTTAGCACTGCACCAGCCGGCTGTTGCTGGTGCGAGTGTGTTTCCTCATCAGCCCCCTGCAGGACAGCAAAGTGGTTTTGGGTGGGGACAACAGATTGTGGCAGAAGCCCCTTGCTTTTCATTGCTGTCTTCCTCTTTCTTTTGTAGTTTTGTGTGGGTTTTTTTTTTTTCCTTTGTTACTGTTTCCCAGTTTCCCGGGTTAATGGCCTCCTTCTTTCCTCCATGAGCTACAGGGGATGCTTGAGGCCCCTACACAGTTTGGGGGTGGAGCAAGCATTCCTGCTTCCTCTCGGCTTCCCTGACATCTCGCAGTCTATTAACAGCATCCCACAGCTCAGCCCCTGCTGCAGGAGGACCTCCACCAGGGAGCACCGAGTGCAGCCCTGCCCATTGCGCACCCTCCCCTCACAAGCCCAGTGCAGGCACTCTCTACACCCAGAGCTCTGCACTGCAGCCTCCCCTCTCATCGGCTCTCTCCGGGTGCCTACGCTGCCACCTCCGGGGCAGCCCGAGCAGAGCTCCCGGACCGGGCCCCGGTCACAGGACGAGCGCTCACGTCCCAGCACCAACTGCCGCACCGCGCTCCTGGTCGCTCGCGACCCCTGGGGCAGGTTTTTAACCAATCAGGGCTGGTGCCGCTCCTCCTGGCTCCGCCCCCTGTGAATCAGCTGCTCGCTCTCGTCAGCTGAGCTGCCGGCTCCTGGTCAGGTGCTGTCGAGGACTCGAGGCTCCCTCGGTGGCTGTTGCCGCTCTGAGCTGAGACTCTTGGATGCTGAGCTTCCCCCTGCTCTGGTGTTGAAGGCGTCCTCTCTCGAGATACTCACCTCAGCAATTGACCGAAATTATGGATATCATTATGCTATTATGAATATATAGCAAAGTGCTCAGCTTATGTCCTTTTCCTATCATTGCATTTGACTGCAGGAGCTACAAAATATTTTGGATAAAAAAGCACACTGACTTTTTTGAAGGAGATGGGCAATGTTACAGCTAACATCAAGAGCAGTGATTAGTTGCAATAGATATGCCAGCAGATTTACTTCAGTCAGAGTGGTGGTACTTTTGAACAGCAACACACTGCACTTATATCAACACTATAGTATACTGTTAGCAAATTTACTCGTAGAAAAACAATATAAAACCTAGGAAAAAACTTAACTCATAAATCATGCTTTTGTAAGAAGTTCTGATCTCCAGAGAGGATCAGGGACCAGATAGCACAAAAATATATATATCTAAGGACATAAGTTGATACGTCCTTGACAACTTCAGAAGGGTTAGCCTGTGGTTATTTACTTATTTGTTTATTTATGAAACCACAGTATCAGAAGGTCCATTTTTCCGCTAGTGGCAGCAAAACATTTTCTCATGTATCAGCAGAGTCTGGTATAGTAGAAGGACTCCAGCTCACCTGCCAGCACCAATGGGAAGATGAGTGCCCTCTGGCGCACAGGAATTTATCTCCAACTAAACCAAATGAGTAACAGTGCTCTTCACTGCCACAATGCAGTTGTGATCAAGCTCTCAATGCATTTTAAAAAGTCTGTGGGATTAACCAATAATATGCTCATTAGCCAATAACTATTGAATCATCTTTTGCTTCAGAAAGGATCATTGTATCCAACTTGGAAAATATCATACATCTGGATTCAAACCACTACTACTGAACAAAGCACTGTATTGATAAATGCTATATGGTATTTTAGCCCAAGAAGAAGTTTATAGCTATGAAAATAACTAGGAAAAGGAATTTAATTGAATTGTGATTGTGCATCTTCTGTCTGCATTCATATTTCAACATTTAAACATGTTTCACCACCTAGGAATGTGAAGGGGTTAAACAACAGCACATTTCCTGTGCTAGATAACTTAATGAAAAACATTCATGGCACTTTTTAAGAACAGACTTACACTGTTGGATGGTAATCTTTGGTTGTTTTTTTTTTTGTTTTTTTTTTTTCAGAGAAAATGTAGTCAAGACAGGCTTTGCTATAATTCTTCCTAATTGCTCTAATGCATTTCATTTTATTTTAGTGCTTTCAGTTTACAAACACAGCATCAGTTTGTTTCCAGTTTTAATGGCGATAAACTCCTTCTTTTCCTGCTGAAAAACTTCACAATATGGTTGGAAATGTCAGCAATAATTAGACAAAATGCTTATGAAAACGTAAAATAGAAACAATGCATCTTTTTATAATGGAATCAGTTTGTCTGATTATCTCAAACAATGTACATTTTCAACTGCCCAGGAGGGTCATTAGAGCTTATGAAAATCAAACTCTGTTTTTTCTGCTTCATACATCATGGACAACAATATTGCCTCCAGGATCATTATGTATTGTCTGGCTTTATAAATATATGTTAGACTTTCTTTAGCTACAGTGAACCTGGAGCACAAAATGCATTCCAAAATAAAAACAAGGGAAAAAAAAAAAAAAGGAAAAAATAAAATGTTATTAACTAAATAACTGTTACATAGAAATTATAGAAGGAAAGATAAGCTCTCTGAATAGAGTGCGCAAGGGACCTTGGTTCAATTCTGTCTTCAATTACAGATTTCCAGTATAACCTCAGGAAAGTAATTTCTACCCTATGCACAATGAGGGCTATTTGTCCCTGAAAGACATGGTTGTGACAGCACTCCCTTCTGAGTTCCTTTCTAGGTGTGAAGTCTAATTCAGAAGTTTCTGTTTTTCCTTTGGCATACACTCAGAGAATAGATGAAAGTATCACTTCTACCTTTTTTTTCCATTTGTAGAAATGGAGCTAATATTCCCCTGCCCTCACTAGAGAGCTTATGGATGCAATCCATTAGTGTGTGAGAAGCATTTGGATACCATGATGACAAGGACCATTTAGTGAGTAAATAACTGGATGGAGTAGGAGGAATTCAGTTACAGTTACCAATTTGCATCAAAAATGGTTTAGTGCAGAAAGACAAACAGGGGAAGTCTGATAAGTTTATCATACAATCAATTATTAGGAAACTCTAGGAAGCTGGAAAGCTATTTCAGAAATAACATTCCCACCTATTTAGTTTGTTTCCCTATAAGTGCAGAAATATGTTTCATTGCAATACTTTTGCTCTGCCCTGTGGTTTAAGTGCCTTGCTCTTTCTCGGTGATCATGGGTTTCCAGTCTTCACTTCTGTCTTTCAGACATGGTCACCCAGCAGGATGGAGTTCTAAGAATGCTGCTGCTTCCTTTTGAACAGGCTCCTGATATATCACCTGCCAAAGTGCCCAAGGAAAAACTGAAACTTACAGCAAAAGTGTAACAGCATGCAACAGTTTCATTAAAAATGGTATGTTCTAAAACTTTTACGTATGTTGAAGATCCTAAGATATGTCTGGAAAATATGATTAAAAAAAAGTAAATGCACTGCAAAAGTAATCTGCTATAACCAAATCAGGTATTTCTCTTCTGTACTACTAGTACACATATGCTCTTGTTAATACGAGCAAATGCTTACCAATAATGAACTCTCTGTATTGGTTGCAATGTTCTAGCCTAAAGTAGACATGATGCTAAAAGCTATTTTTAAAACATCTGAAGGAATTAATAAATAAAATCCTTCTGCTACTCTGAATTTGCAATGAAGCAATTCCTTTCAGCCAGGATTTCTGTATAATATAGTGGTACACATTTTTGCTGCTGGTGAATGCAACGTATTTTCTAGGGCTCTCCATGTATCCTTACACTACTGAGGGTTAGACCTGCCATATCAGAGCAGGTTTATTTGAAAGAGGAGGAGGAGAAACTGAGGTCTCTCCACCTTTCCACACTGCCTAATACATAAGCATCCCATGACATGAGAGGAAAGAGAAGTTTTCTAGCCTCCCAGTAGCAACGTGTTGGATGTGCTCCACAATAAAATGCTATCTGCCCCATTACCAATCTCAGATAAGAGTTTTGTTATTAGTTAACAGAAATCAAAGCAATTAAATGTTATCAACATATTGTTATGTTTTATTTTGATTCTTTTTTGTGTTGTTTTACTCCTCCAAAAGTTGCTGGGCACAAAATTTATTCCACCTTTATGTTCATGTATTTCTTGACCAGTGAAATGCAGATTCATTGCCAGAATAAGCATAGATTTTGCAGATTGGAACAGCAAAGGAGTCACACTTCTCTCTCACGTCTCCTACAGCCCGATGTAGCACAGAAAACAAAGCCCAGTGAAAAACAAATCAGACTGAGATCCCAAGATACTGTAAACAGTATTTTCAGACTTCATCATCAAAATAAAGATTTAAGAAATCACCAGTCAACAGCTCAAATCCACCAGAAGCAAAAGGTCAAATTTGGTCCAAATTGCAGTTTCACACGAGGCTTCTGCATGGTAAATAACCAATGTCTGCAGAGGCACAGAAGAAACACCAGCTGGTAGGACAGGCCAGTTGTCTTAGCTCTCTAGAGCAGACTGAAACAATAATGAATGACACAAAGGAATGAGAGATTAATTTTCACCTTGTGCACTGGTACCGCAGTGGAAAGGACGTAATACAATCCCCTAACAAACTGATTTTCCTTGTGTCCCCATCTGAAATCTGTGACTGTCAGGACATGATTGCAGGTCCGTGTTCTCTGCCACAAACACCAGCCTGCCTCCGTTAGCAGCTCACTACTGTGAAGTCTTTATTCTTTGAGAGGCAGAGCCTCAAGAAGTTCAACTGTAGCATTTTCCTGTCAACCTCATTTTTCCATGTCATGTACTCATTTCTGATATTTTCCCGCTTGTGTTATTTGCTTGCTGAAGCTGCTCCAGTCATGGAGTTCAAAAAATGGTGTTTGCCATAAGAACAATTTGATTCTAGTTCTAATTATAGCAACAAGCTGCTTTCTTGAAATATATTATGGGTGTTTCATTATTTTAAATCATTATTTTCCGTATTAATTACAGAAGCAGCTGATATTTTCTGAGAAGCCAGCAGCTGCAAATTCCCCCTTTTTTAAATGTCTCATTTTAACAGGTGAAACATCAGGTAAAAATCAAATTGAGTTGTGACATAATTCCCCAGAAGAAGGTACGTAAGTTACAACACATTGTCTCCAGATTCCATAGGGTTACACTATTCAGATGTACTCAACCGTATCCCTTAGTATAGATCATAGCAAGCCACATGCTGCACAGCTCAACTGCAGACACAAAGCCCCTAAATAAATCACACGGCAATGGCAATAATACTAGTAGGACTGTCAGAATCAAAGGAAGCAGGGTGATGCATCTGAGAAGAGCCTACATTGTTATTCTGCATGATTTGTTTATGGTATTGTTTTTTTCCTCCAACCCCACCCCTTCCCTAGTTGCTCTGCGTTAAGAAAGGGAACAAACTGAGGAACAAAACTCCAGGAACAGCCTGTACTCTATAGTCCTACAATCATAAAGACCAGTGGTCTGGTACTTGTAACAAGGCATTTTACTAAACTAACCTATTCATCATCTTCACTCTTCCACAATTCAACATTTGAACTTCTGTCAGTTTTCTGCTATCACATATTTCTAGCCACTGGTCACAGTGAACCTTGAATGGAGCACAACACACTAAGTAGTTAGTAAGACTGTTGACTCTAGCATCATACTTTCACCATACTAACTCAAAAACCCTGCCTTTTTTAAGCAGCGATAGAAAATTATTTCTATTTACAAAATGCGCAGTAGTGAGAGTTCCAACTGGGGGGATAGACCTTTCCGCACCACTAGAACAGAGATGAAAAATTTATGTTGGAGGCTGCAGTGCAGAGCCAGGAGTGTAGAGAGTTCCTGCACTGGTCTTGTGAAGGAAAGGTGCACAGTGGGCAGGGCTGCACTTGGTGCTCCCTGGTGGAGGTCCTCCTGAAGCAGGTGGCTGAGCTGAGGGATGCTGTTAATAGGCTGGAAGGTGTCAGGGAAGCTGAGAGGAAGCAGGAATGCTTGCTCCAGGCCCAAACTGTGCAGGGGCCTCAAGCGTCCACTGTAGCTCATGGAGGAAAGAAGGAGCAGTTAACCCAGGTAGCTGGGAATTAGTGACAAAAAAAAAAAAAAAAAAAAAAAGGAAAAGGACAATTAAAAGCAAGGGCCTTCCTAAATCTGTTGTCCCCACCCAAAACCGCTTTGCTGTCCTGCAGGGGGCTGATGAGGAAACACACTCACACCAGAAACAGCTGGCTGATGCACTGGTAAAGAAGATCTCTACTGCCGCTGCCAGGAAAAAGCAGCGGGTCATAGTAGTAGGGGACTCTACTTTGAAAGGGACAGAAGCACTTTTCTGTCGGACTGACCCCGTCTCAAGGGAGGTGTGTTGTCTACCAGGGGCACGGATCAGGGATGTTGCAGAGAGGCTGCCTGCTCTAGTAAGTCCCACGGACTATTACCCACTTCTAGTGATATGTGTGGGTGCGAGTTATATAGATAACAGTAGCCTGGAGAACATAAAGAAGGAGTACAGAGCCCTGGGAGAGGTGGTTAGGGGATCTGGAGCTCAGATAGTCTTTTCGTCAATTCTCCAGGGTACAGGGGAGGACCTTAAAAATAGCTAGGAGGATTAGCCAGGTTAATAACTGGTTAAAAGGGTGGTGTCATAGTCAGGGGTTTGGGTGTCTTGAACATGGGAACCGAGTCTGTGGGCCAGGTCTACTTGGGGCTGGTGGAGCTGGTCTAAGATCAGTTTTGGTAGGAGGCTTGCCAGACTGGTCAAGAAAGCTTTAAACTAGATGTGTTGGGGGACAGGGGCATCATTCCATCCCAACACACCCAGTCAGTTGCCAGCACCTATAATAAATACCGGGAGCAATGTAGATATATTCCAGCTGCTCCAGCCAATGAGCTGGCTTCATTTGGAGCTCAGCTCAGATGCCTCTATACAGATGCCCGTAGCATGGGGAACAAACAAGAGGAATTAGAGGTGAGTGCGCATCTATGGGTGTATGATATAATAGGCATCGCAGAAACGTGGTGGGATGGCTCCTATGACTGGAGTGTTGGAATGGAAGGTTACAGGCTCTTTAGAAAAGACAGGCCTGGCCGGCGGGGAGGGGGAGTTGCCCTTTATGTTAGGGATAGGCTGGAACAGAGTATGGAACTCTGCCTGGGGACAGGTGATCAGTCAACAGAAGTTTGTGGGTCAGGGTTAAAGGGAATATAGCTATGGGAGACATTACTGTGGGGATCTGTTACAGACCACCTGATCAAGAGGAATCTGTGGATGAAGCACTCCATAGACAGATAGGAAAAGCCTCACGCTCTCAGGCCCTTGTTCTCATGGGTGACTTCAACCACCCTGACATCTGTTGGAAGGACGATAGGGCCCGGCACAAGCAATCCAGGAAGTTCCTCACTTGTGAGGAAGACAACTTCCTTCTACAAGTAATAGAAGAGACGACAAGGAGAGGTGCCATGCTTGACCTCATGCTCACCAACAGGGAAGGGCTGGTTGGAAATGTGACGCTCTAGGGCAGCCTTGGATGCAGCAATCATGAGATGGTTGAACTCGAGATCCTCAGGACAGTGAGAAGAGCGTGCAGCAAGCTCACTGCCCTGGACTTCAAGAGAGCAGACTTTGGCCTCTTCAGGAACCTGCTTAGTAAGGTTCCATGGGATATAGCCCTAGAGGGCAGGGGTGCCCAAGACTGTTGGTTGATATTCAAGGATCACCTGTTACAAGCTCAGGAGTGTTGCATCCCAACTAGAAGGAAGTGCAGCAGGAGGGCCAGGAGACCTCCTTGGACGGATAAGGAGCTGCTGAGGAAAATTCAATTGAAAAAAGAGGCTTATAAAAGGTGGAAGCAAGGATGGGAGGCCTGGGTAGAATGCAGGGATGTTGTCTGGGAAGCTAGGGACCAGGTGAGGAAAGCCAATGCCCAGTTAGAATTAAACTTGGCTGGGGATGTTAAGGGTAACATCAAGGGATTCTATAGTTACGTTGTGAATAAAAGACAGACTAGGGACAACGTAGGCCCCCTCTGGAAGTTCTTGGGAGAACTGGCTACTCTGGATTTGGAGAAGGCCTCGGTCTTCACTGGCAAAGGCTCTGACCACACCACCCAAGTCTTTGAAGGCAGACACAGGGACTGTGAGAATGAAGAGCCTAGGCCCACTGTAGGAGAGGATCCGGTTCAAGACCGTCTTAAAAACCTGAATGTACACAAGTCCATGGGACCTGATGAAATCCATCCGCAGGTCCTGAAGGAGCTGGCAAATGAAGTTGATAAGCCACTGGCCATCATATTTGAAAAATCATGGCAGTCAGATGAAGTTCCCAGTGACTGGAGAAAGGGAAATATAACCCCCATTTTCAAGAAGGGGAAAATGGATGACCCGGGGAATTACAGAGCAGTCAGTCTCACCTCTGCGCCTGGTAAAATCTTGGAGCATACTCTCCTGGAGGGCTTACTAAGGCACATGAAAATCAACAAGGTGCTTGGTGACAGCCAGCATGGCTTCATTAAGGGGAAATCATGCCTGACTGATTTGATGGCCTTCTATGATGGGGCTACAGAACTGATGGGTGGGGGTAGAGCAGTTAACATCATCTACCTGGACTTGTGCAAAGCGTTCAACACTGTCCCACATTACATCCTTATCTCTAAATTGGAGAGACGTCAATTTGATGGATGGACCACTTGGTGGATAAACAACTGGCTGGATCGCCACACACAAAGAGTTGTGGTCAATGGCTCAGGGTCCAGCTGGAGACCAGTAACGAGTGGTGTCCCTCAGGCGTCGGTGTTCGGACTGTTCTTGTTTAACATCTTTGTCTGTGACATGGACAGTGGGATTGATTGTGCCCTCAGCAAGTTTGCCGATGACAGCAAGCTGTGTGGTTTGGTTGATACACTGGAGGGAAGGAATGCCATTCAGAGGGACCTTGACACACTTGTGAGGTGGGCTGATGCCAGCCTCATGAAGTTTAACCATGCCAAGTGCAAGGTCCTACACCTGGGTCAGAGCAATCCCAGGCACAGCTACAGGTTGGGCAGAGAAGAGATTCAGAGCAGCCCTGTGGAGAAGGACTTGGGGGTGCTGGTCAATGAGAAAATGAACATGAGCCAGCTTCAGTGTGCGCTCACAGCCCAGAAAGCCAACTGTATCCTGGGCTGCATCAAAAGGAGCATGACCAGCAGGTCGAAGGAGGTGATCCTGCCCTTCTACTCTGCTCTCGTGAGACCTCACCTGGAGTATTGTGTGCAGGTCTGGTGTCTTCAACATAAAAATGACATGGAACTGTTGGAACAAGTCCAGAGGAGGGCCATGAGGATGATCAGGGGACTGGAGCACCTCCCGTATGAAGAGAGACTGAGGAAGTTGGGGCTGTTCAGCCTGGAGAAGAGAAGGCTGCGTGGAGACCTCATAGCAGCCTTCCAGTATCTGAAGGGTGCCTATAAGGATGCTGTGGAGGGACTCTTCATTAGGGACTGTAGTGACAGGACAAGGGGTAACAGGTTCAAACTTCAACAGGGGAAGTTTAGATTGGATATAAAGAGGAAATTCTTTCCTGTTAGGTGGTGAGGCACTGGAATATGTTGCCCAGGGAGGTTATGAATGCTCCATCCCTGGCAGTGTTCAAGGCCAGGTTGGACGAAGCCTTGGGTGAGATGTTTTCGTGTGAGGTTTCCCTGCCCATGGCAGGGGTTGGAACTAGATGATCTTAAGGTCCTTTCCAACCCTAACTATTCTATGATTTTATGATTCTGTTCTAAAAATATGTTGCCAACAATGCTAAGTTCCTTAGTATTTATATTATATTTAAAACTGGTCTGGATAAAACATTAGGATTTTATATATCTATTGAATTCTTTCTGTATTTAGAAACAGTTCTCTAAAGATAGGAAAGAAGTCATATGACCTTTTGGATTTCTTCTGACCTAAATCATTGACACTGTGTAAAATCCTTTTCACCATAAGGTTATTTGGACACATTTATATTGTTTAAGCATGAAGTTACCTCTTTGCAGTGATTAGGACTTGGCCAAATATAAACATGCTTGGAGGATAGAGACTCAGCTTCTCAAATAAAATATTGACTGCAGATAAAAACCTTTTTTCTAAATGGTGCAAATGAAAGCTAGATAGCATTGAGATACTTTTGAATGGGAGCTTTCGAAATCCCTTCATTTATCACATCAGCCAAGATGGGAAAAATGAAGACCAAAAAAATAAGAAAGAAAAAAAGAAAAGAAAGCTAAAAATAAGAGTGAGAGAAATAAAACAAAACAAAACAAAACAAAAAAAACACACAAAAAATAAACCCAACATGAAAAAAAAACCACACAAAAAAAAAACAAAAAACAAAAAAGGCAAAACAAAATACCAAACCTCCAAAACCTTGAGCTCAACCAATCAATTTAACATTCTCCCCCAGGAACCAATGAACCAAGAGTCATATAAATCAAGAGTTTATAATAAAAAACTAATGATCCTTTTCCCCCAAAAATCAATAGCACTCCCAAACATGTTTCGAACTGTAAAGAAAGAATTTGCAATGATGAGTAGTCCAAAATAATGCTCAGATCAACCAGATAGTTACAACTGTGGTTTTCTGTACTCCCTTTTCATTTTCCTTTTCTTACATGCCCCTCCCGCTTTGCATCAGACCAACTAATATCTTTCCTTCCCTAACAGCTCTCTAGATAATTCACAGAAGCATTTGTCTGTGTGGTCTAGCATTAAACAGAAACTATTAAACATTCAACTCCTATCTCTTCTATAGAATTAATGTCATGTTAACTCCTACCATGCTTTATTCTTCTATGATATGTAAATGAGGTGTTTTAAAGAAATTGTAAGTTATTTATCTCACATCCTCAACACAGTCTCCTGATTTTATCTGGGATGCAGTAAGCCTGCTTTAGTTACAGTATGGGTACTCTTCTTTTGATTACTAATTTTAACCTTACTTATCTATGTAGAGATCACAAGGAAAATCCATAATACAGAAACTAAGTTGATGTTTTGTTGGGTTTGCTATATGCACAGCATTTTATGATTTCCTGTTAAAAAGTATGAAATGAGCTGAGGAAAACATACGACCTGAGGAAAAGTTGAGGGCGTGGGATGTGGGGAGGGGATCAAACTGTGTGACTGAGGCTTATAAACATAATTTGGAGTACTTCCATACTTCATCTTACTCTTTTACTAGCAAAATGTGCTCTTATTTTGGGAGGCGTAGGCACATGAGCACTCACCTATATAAGAAACAGTATTCAGGGTCGCATTGAATTCCATTATGATGGTTAACAGCCTTCAGTGAATTTATAGCAAAGCATTCCGATGCATTTGGGAACACTTTGGTCATCATCAGCGCATGCTTCATCTTCTGTGATCTCATTAATAATATAACTCCAACCACCATGTAGCATTTCAGGGCTGAGTCAGTGCAGTCAGATCCCCTTTCACCTCAGTAGCTCCAATTCTTCCTAAAACATAGAGATCACATCAGAAATGCGCCTTTTAACATTGCTCTATCAGCCAGAGTCTGATAAGGAGGTCAGGTGTGTTGCATCTTCTGGAGTGGCCAGTGAGCGGTAACACACACAGCTGTGCACTGCAACTACATCCAGACTCAGAAACAAGATGTTTTGGCACCTCATCAGGGCAAAGTATGGTACTTAAATTTATTCTGGTCTGACCAGATTTTAAAGAACCCTAAGGCGTTAGTACTAACTACACACACCCAGGAGCTGGGCATCAAAGCACTTGTACAAATAACTGTGTTTTAACCCTAATATAGTTTCTCTTCTCCATCTCTGGGATCTAGGCTTTGTACAGGTCCGTTCTGTAGGTGCTGATGAATTCCTGCTTGCTCGTAGGCAATCGAATGAATAAATCTGCTGTATGCACAAAAGTATGCTTTCCTTTTCATGGGCTACACTGCTTTCCCAGAGCTTACTTCACTCAGCCTGCTAAAGCATTATTCACCTCACTTCCCAAGACATAGCCAGCAACTGTGTGGCCCACACTGACCATGCAGCAGGGCACAGGGCAGGAAGGAATGAGGAGAGCAAAGAGAAAGATTCCCTCCAACTCATATAGTCATGTTTGACTAATGCCATGGGTGTGATACAAGGTCATCAGATCATTTATGATCCTGATACTTTATGAGAAGAAAGTCTGAGGTCCTTGTGCATGAGTAATCTTTATAAATAAAAGAAGTCAGGAGGTAACTATCCAAATAATCTGCTGATCCGGAGGAAACTGACCTCCAGCTGACAACTAACTTGGAGAACTGTACAGCTTTCACATTAACTAATTCATCATAGAATCATAGAATAGAATCATAGAATCGTTAGTGTTGGAAAGGACCTTAAGATCATCTAGTTCCAACCCCCTGACGTGGGCAGGGTCACCTTATGCTAAATCATCTCACCCAAGGCCTCGTCCAACCTGGCCTTGAGCACTGCCAGGGATGGAGCATTCACAACCTCCCTGGGCAACCCATTCCAGTGCCTCACCACCCTAACAGGAAAGAAGTTTCTTCTTATATCCAACCTAAACTTCCCCTGTTTAAGTTTTAACCTGTTACCCCTTGTCCTATCACTACAGTCTCTAATGAAGAGTCCCTCTCCAGCATCCCTATAGGCCCCCTTCAGATACTGGAAGGCTGCTATGAGGTCTCCACGCAGCTTTCTCTTCTCCAGGCTGAACAGCCCCAATTTCCTCAGCCTGTCTTCATACAGGAGGTGCTCCAGTCCCCTGATCATCCTCGTTATCAAAGTCTTCATTGTGACAGAATCAAAAATAAACATTGCTGTTCAACAGAGAGTAAATCAGGACAGGAAAATAAAGTAACTAGCATGACTGAGACTATGAAGGCATCATCTTCAGAGCCCAGATGAGAATGAGTCCCTCTTTTTGGTTCATAGTTTATTGCAGTCTTTAATGTACTTATTATATACTCCCTGAAATCACTGAGCTGCAGGCAGACAGGCTGAAAAAAGCAGTAGCAGTCACTGTGCTTTTAGTCCTATGGAGACAACTTTCTGCCTATCAAAGGCCAGACTTCAGTGCATGTACAGAGCAACAGGTACTGTTGCAGAGAACACAGAGAGCCAAGAGCAGCCATGGCACCTTTTACCCTTGGTAATAAATGAGCAAAACCAGCCATGTAGAATTTATGTTAGCACTGACAGTTGTTAAACACCATGTAACAGTCTGAATCCATATAAAATTAATAGCATTATTTATGTTTGTGTTTAGGTTAAACAATTATATTGTTTTTATAAGAGAAAACTTTCTGGAAACAATAGGGCAAATTGCTTTTTCTTCCTAAGAACAACGATGCAATGCTGCCAGTGCCAACAATTTTCATTACAGAATCTGCTAACTGAAAACACAAAGCTCTTTAACGATAGGTATCTTACAAAGCACTCCAGTGCATGCTGATGCTGTTTTGCTTTGTTTGCTAGTCAAGATGGGTTAAAGTAATTTGTATTTTGTATTTTGCTCATTATTGCACTTCTCATATATATGTTTCCTCCTGCCTTCCTTTCTCTTTCATGAGTACAAGTATAGAAAGCTCTAGTTCTTTTGAATTTTTCACTATCAGAACTAGTTGATGAAATCAGAGTCAGCTGAAGGGAGGAAGGCAAATCAGTCTGGGATGTGCAAGGAGCCAGAAGGAAAAGAGAAGGAAACCGAGATCGAAAATACACTCTGGTCAGCAGACATAAGCAGGGTTTCCCAAAATCTGGAGACTATGCAGTCACAGTCACTACAGCAAACATATTCTGAACAGTGTCTTTGACCATCCCATTATTTTATTTTATTTTTTTTAAATACACAAGTATAGCACAGTTTGCAACAGGGCTGCGTATTTGAGATATGTCTCAATAGGCAACAATCTGATGACCACAATCAATTCAGATAGGCTGAAACCAGAATTTTAAAACAAATCAAGTGCAAGGAGCATTGTCATTTACCATTTAGAGGCAGTTTAAAACAAAGTCTTTGACTTTTCACTGTACCCGACAGGTTAAAGATTCACCAGATGTGGAGAAGATGCAGCATACTGAGAACATAAATTTATTTCTTATTTAAGTTTAAAACAGATCTCATTGTCACTGAAATGTTAATCAGCAGAAAAAACACTGGATTTTGCAAACATAAAAATTAAGCTCTCATGCTTGGCACAATAATGAAATATACAGCATTCCTTATTGTCCTTACCTTTGAACTGCAGGTAACTGTACAGCAATGTTACAGGACAAAGATACACTTGTGAAATATTCATGAGCTGATGTCTTTGCAGCCCCATGGGACCTGTGAAGAGCTCTTCCCCCTCCCCCCCCCCCCCATCTCCCTCTCAGACTTTAAATAATGAGGAGTAGGAAAGGTATGAGACAACATGTCTGTGTGTCTCCTTTGAAATCTTTTCTTACATTACCTTGTTATCTGTGCTCAAGAGCAGCAGGTATTTCAGCAGTTCAGAGTGTATCCAAAGCAAAAATACCCAGCAAAATAGAATGCCAGTAGACACAGATTTCAGTTCCAGGTCCAGTCAGCAAACCACAAAACAGGTACATGGAGGGAACGCTGGCACAGATGAGTGTTTGGGGGATGTGTTTGTGAAGGAGTGTGAAGGCACATTTTTTTTCCAAAGCAGTTAGTTAGGAAAACAGGCATTTATTATACATCCTAGAAAACTACCACTGGTCCCTCCCTTAGCCACAGGGATCTGGATCATTCTTTTCTGTTTAGCCCTCAGTGATAACTGCTGTGAAACACCAATCCAGATCCGAATTTGGAGGTTTTTCTATGGTGCTGTGCTCTGTATCAGGAAAGACCAATCTGAACCTGGTATGAGGTATGAGCTGAGTTAGATTCCACTTGTTTCCACTCATCTGAGTCAGTCTTGAGTATGGACAAGACTAAAGTCAGACAGATTTATCAAATGAATCCACCCTGGCATCAATCAATGTAAGTATAGTCCTTTTTCAGAGGAGGCATGAAATATTTAATTTCCAGTGCTCTAAGTTTTCTAACCTCCTAACAATTTTTTTATTATTATTCCTTCTGCATTTTAAAGATGCTTATATAACAGGTACTTTCCCACACTGGCCTTAAAAGCCCTTATTCCCTTGCTTTCATTATTGCAACACACTAATAGTCATTGCAACACAGGTGACGGTAAATCAAATCAAGTTGAAATGTGGGCCTGACTCATTCTCAGACGATATATGATTTGTTTTCATTACATTATCTTGGAAACCCATAAGCAATGTGCACTAACTACATGTCCACACATGGCAGGAAGATAAACGCTCTTAGTCAGTAATATAAAATCTAAATAAAATTACAATCAAGTTTGGATATTAGGATAGCTTTGCAACACCCTTGGGGCATTACTGTTATCGTTAGAATTATTTGCGTTAGAGTAGTGTCCAGAGATCCTGACTATGATCAGGTTCAAATTGTGCTAGGCTCTGTAAAATGTGGGAAGAGACAAAAGTTTTGAATGTTAAATAGATAATTACAGGCAAAGGGTGGGAGAAATAAAGGATTGTTATCATTGTCTTGTAGAGAAGTGAGGTGTGGAGATTACATTTCTGTTATTTTCTAAGATAGGTGCAGAGCAGTGTTGGAGTCCAAATTCACCCCACATCCAAACACTTTGCACACAAGCCCGTGTTTAGGCTCCTACTGGTTTTGTGGAAGTGTGGATAGCAGTGGAAGAGGTAGCTTGAGTTTGTCTTTTCCCAGCTACATACCTACCTGCAGCATGGGCAGCTGGAAACAAGTGTGGCTTGGCTTACTTGGCTGAGACAACCACCACATATACTGTCATGCTGCCCTGTGACACCATCTTCTAAGTGCTTATCAGACAAGTTTGCCAATAAGCCTTCCCATAAGAGCTTGTAGTAATACACTGTGGGACGAGCAAGTTAGTTACAGGAATAGCAAGCTCAGTGTCAGATACCTGAACGACCTCTCAGACAACAAGGTGGGGGCTTTTGGTTGGTTGGTTGGTGTGTTTCGCTCTCTAGGGCAGACTGTGTCTCTTCCTTAAGGTCACCAGAAAACCAGAGTGGAGCTAAAAAACAAATACCTGACTCCAGCATCTAAACATTCATCATTCATCACTAAAGTGAGAGTTACTGGAATTACAACAATAACTTGTTGGAAAAATAGAACAAGTGGTCTTTCAGTCAGTAGTGGAAGGACTCTATTGAACTCAAAGGAAGTTTTTTTTTCAAGTAACGTTTCAAGGTGTCTTCCGTATATACTTACAAAATTTTTACAATTACACAAACAACCGTCACAATGCAGGGCTGATGAAAGAGGGGGTGGATGTTTATATGCTGCTGTTTCACCCCATGTTGGCAGTGATAGGAAAATGATGAAGTGATAAGGAGAGATGCAAGAGGGAGAAGGAGACATGAGTACTTGATTATGTCCTTAATTAAGCAATGCTGGCCACATCAAATTGTAGTGAAATGTGTAGCATGCTCTTAATACTAGCAAATACATTGGCTTCCTTCCTCTGAATGGGGGGGGGGGGGGGGGAGCTATTTTGAAAGGCAGAAATGTTGACTATCCAGGAGAGCTGGATGGTTACCTGTTTTTTTGCCTTTGAAGACTATATTATCAGTTAAGATGATGATCTCGCCAAGTGATCCAGTCTTTCACAAAAGTAATTGTACTTAGTTAAATGAGATAACAGGCAGAAGCAAGGCTGCAGACTTAGACCTTAAACAAAAACTCTGGCACTCCAGGATAGAGCTATTTCGTCCTGTTGAAGTTCCTTTAATAAGAATGCAGATTTTTTTTTTTTTCTAAACCATGATAGGAACTCTAGTTACTATTTTTTAATACTAATGCTGTTGTTTTCATACAACTTCTGCTGCTCTGTAATTCTAGGGGCCCATGTCTAATCCCATATGTAGCATGTTTATTAGATGTAATATTTTATCTCTTGGATTCAGTGTCTGACACTATCATTTTGTTCTTATTTCAATAAAATCCTCTTCCTCACCTTGTCAGAATCTAATGGTTTTCTTTATCACAACAGAAAGTTAGAAAGGTTCCCCTCTAAAAGACAAAAATGGGCTGTATGTATGTGCACCTTAATTCAATTTATATCATAAAATCCAGACCAAATAAAGTAACTTTATAATATTAGGTACAGCAAAAATTGCACTGGGATTATTTTGTTTGTTGCTTGTTTTTAATATATGGGCATCCAGTCTCAGTAAATCTGTAGCTCATTGGCTTCATTACCTGTATTCTTGAGAACACAGAATGAAATTGTATCAAATGCTCATGTGATTTCTCGTTTTCTTTGGGAATACACTATCTGTGTGCTTTAATCAAGTGATAATACATAGGAACCATTCCAACTTTCAACTGACAAAAGCATGATATTAGTTGTTTGATGAGAACTCTACAGATACAAATTCCACATGGATTTTCCCAGGCTTTGTAAATTTATTAAAAAATAATATATTCTATACATAATTAGACCATGAATGTTAAAACAGTTAGTGAAGTAGTTTACTGGGAATGTGAAACCATCTAGAAAATAAGACATTTTCATAAAATTTTAGCTATCATATGAAAATTTGTAGAGACACAGAAGGCATTTGAAAACTTTGGTATACAGACCCAGAAATGGTTCCCTTTGGAACCTCTTGCAGACCAACCTCTTGAAGAAAAGACATCTTTATCTACTTTATCATATCTGTGTAGGTTTTTTGCTAAGTTGATAGTCGGAGGCTGTTGTTGAGTACGGAGGTTGGAAAACATTCATCTTCTTTCATATTCATTTTCCACACCTTGGCAACATCTGCATATCTCACCAGTGAAGCTGCTTTTCATGCACCTTCACTCAAAGGTTACAACTTATAGGTCAGGGATGGGAATTTTCACTTTGAAAAATCACTGGGCAGCTGAGACTATGTACATTACTGAGATGACAGGTATCGTATGCAATGACAAAACTTCTGTCAGTCAGAGAGAGGTCACATTGGTATCAGTTGCCAACATATCTCTTTCTCAGCTTTAAAAAAAAAAAAAAAGGAAAATTTAAAAAAGTCTTTTTTTTTTTTTTTTATTTTATGGAAAATGGAAGCAGAGTTGATGTTGTTCACTAATGTCAAGTGGCTGAAGATTTAGGGCTCAGAGCTCAGGAGGTGTCCTTTAACTGTGCTGGCTGTACTCTCAACACCAACATAAATTGCTGCCTGAACTGAGCTCCTCAGAAGCTATTCCAGAAGCAACAATGACAGCGATATTAACACATACTGCACTGGAAACAAACAGCTCCAGCCCAGTATCAGGAAACCCAAAATAAAACCATGGTTGTCTCCTCTTTCATAGCTAATTTTTCCATAACTAGCGTCACTTTACAAAACCTGTAAAATAGGACGAATTTAAAAATGATCACATTAACAGATTGAAAGTTTTGATAAGGAGATGCTGGGCCTCACATGCAAGAGTGAGTTGCAAGGTGAATAAAAGGAAGTGAATAACTGTAATTTGCTAAAGGTTCAACTACAACCCTAGAACTTTAGCACTATCATGAATGGATAGAACTCCATATCTATGATCAGTACTTATATCTCATTATACTGTCTTTGTCTACTGGGTTAAAGAAATGCCAAAATAAATCTGATAACAACCGAATAATAATATTGCAAAGGTTAAAGAATCATGCTATCTGTAGTTAGCTCAAAGTATTTTGTCCAGTTCTTCTAATAGCTTGTTTCAAGGACTCTGGAGGTTAATATGATCACTGATCATCATGGTCTTTCTATGATACCCCAGAGGAATGAATCTTCCTATGTTCTTGTTTTTTCCCAAACAACTGAGGTGCTTGAATGTCCTATTTATTTGCTTTGTGCAGAAAAATGCTGGCTTTTCTAAACAAGTTGGTTTGGTTGACATATTTTTTTGTGTCAAAATGAAATACTTCTTTCCCTCAGGAAAAAAAAAAAAAAGTCATGCCTAGCATAAAGCAGTGTTAATGCACATGAAATAAATTGATTTTGCCAAGGCTAAATTTGTCTAGCAGAGCCTATACTTGAGATCATTCAAGTGCTCTCTTGAGTTATCTCATTGTATCAGTGCTTGCAGGACAGGGCCTTGAATTTGTTTCTGCCACACAAAGTTGACATATAGGAAGGCAGGACTTAATTGAAACATCTCTGAGGAGTCTTCAATAAGTCCTATATTTCTTTATCAGAATAAACTTTTATAAAAGAAGTGTATAAGGATCCTTTAGGAGAGATCCTGGAATGAAATGCAATTATAGTCTGTAATAAATGTGACTGTAGTCTATGATAAATATTTTCCATTTTTATATAGGAAGGTTCTTGAGGGGGAAGGCTTTGCACATTAAAAATACTTTTTATTTTACATTACATATCGGATTTTGGAAATCCATTCATACCATGGATTTGATGAACCCAAGTGATAAGTTTATGCAAAGTCTTTAGCTGCAGGAGACCCTGACCTTACAGAGGTTCAACTTTTCCAGAGTGCTAACACCAAGCAAATTAATACTCTTGCTTAAATACGATGGTGCATAGGAATTTAAACTATGGGGATCTGTCTAAGGTTGTTAGCTTTTTCTGCATGTTGCCATCTCTCCTTCAAAAATTATGCAGCTGATGTAATGTCACAGTGTTTTAGCATAATAGGGATTGAACACAAAGCTTCCGTATATGAGCTACTGATGCTCAGTTTCTTCCCACCTAAACTGATATATTATAAACTGAGATATTAATTGTACATTAATGCTTGCAACACTGTTTAAAAACAGGGCTGTTCATGCCTTTGTACACATAGACCCATTTTTTCTCAAGAAGGGAGGATTTTGGGAATTCTGAGTCTGACTTTGTTGGGGCTGGTGGCACTGGCTTTAAAACCATCATTCTTTTACTTCTGCAAGATTTGGTCTTTTTGCCCTTTAATGATTTCTCAGGAATATCATTTTACAGAGAGGAGGAATCATTTCCCACTCTCATTCAAGGACACCAATATGAATGCATTATATGAATAGTTGTCCTTTCTTGCCCCAAGAACCATGTTGGCATAAATGTTGTCTCCAAGCTTCCTGCAGAGGGAAGTCATGGTAGCCAAAGTTGTCTTAGGGCTTCACTGCCTGGGAATCAGTAGCAGAATGTGAGAAATTCACCCTGATATGTTAGACAAAGTAACAAGAAATAGGTTTTTCAGGTCCCCATTTCAGTGGTCCTTTCATATGTCTTATAGTTTTTCTCTACTATGGGAAGGTGACTTTATCACCCTTATCATAGACAAGGGTGATAGACGAGGGTGTACACAGGGGTGTAACTGTCAGTATCAGTTGCAGTAATGTATGACAAGAATAACTCCAGTGAAGTCAAAGGGGTAAAGAGGTACAAAACTGGGGAGAACAAGACCATGGTTTGGTCTTGGTAGGCAGGACTGCAGGAATTACTCATGTTTTCAGATAGTAAATTCATCTGTCACATAACAATAAAAAATACATTTAGAAAAAATGAAATATTACATTTCCTTTGTTCATTTTGGGGGAAATGTAACTCAAGAAGCAAAAGCTTTAAGCTTTTTTTTAAGCTTAGTGTCCAGTCCTATTTTACAGATTGAGCCATGATTACATATGGACCCATCATATCCTTAGAATTTAGCTTTATTAAACTGACTTTCTCCACTATCTCTGCACCTATTAAATTATTGCTCCTCTTCTCCTCCTGAGTTCCTCCAAAGATACTGTTCATTAAAATGTAGAGAATAAAATCTCTATATGTGCATTTTTCCTTATTAGCTGTGCTCGGTGCCTCATCATTTGCCAAATTCATATTTCTTGAGCAAGGAGGGCAGAAACAATGTGAAATGAATCTTTTTTGCTTGGCCAGATAAACATAAGACACAATGAAAGAAAGAAAAGCACAGAGAGAACAAGACAGGGAGAAAGAAAATAAAGCAGGAAAACAGCAACACCATCCCGATGGTGATGGATAACTGAAGTGAACTTGTCAGGATGGTATTATGTAAATTACCAAAGCAGCTGAGCAGTGCACTGATGATTACAGAGGATGTGAACAATGTTGTGGTCCCCAGGTGCCACCATGCCTTGTTATTTTTTCTTCCCTCCAACCACCCTTGGGGTAGATTCTTCCTGACCTGAGTTCTTGAAAAAATCATCCAAGAAATAGGTTCCTAAAAAAAAGAGGTTAGAGGACATCTACAACAGTTCTATAAAGCAATAACTGCACCCTGTGTGTTGCCAGTTAAACATTCTAAAAAGTGCTTTTTACCTACACATCTGAAGGATTTGATCTGAAGGATTTGACTTATCAAGCACCTTGATTACAAAGAGGGATCAAATTCAATGCATTTTTAAACAGAAAAGGGAAACTGAAGGGTGAGGGTGAAATTCAACATGCATTAAACTATATTTTAAAGTTACTCTTTTATTAGCAAGAAGCTTTTCTTTCTCATTAGACATTCTTGGTATCTGTGTTTGAATTTGTTAGTGTTTGTGTCTATGGTCACTGGTACCTATGCATTTTGTTTCTCCTTTTGGGAAGGGTTGATTTCTATAAATGTTCAGGAAGATTGCAAAGTGATAATTTACTAATTAGTCCTCACTGGAATCTAGTCCTTATTTTAGCTGAATGTGGGCCCAAAATTCAAAATCCCATAGTCCACCGATAAGCTCATAAATTTTCAAGCCAAACATCCAGACCCTCCGCAGGCTTCTCAGGATCGTATCTTAGAAAATAACAAACCTCAATCGGCTTAGCTTACGCAAAACAACTCTTCAACGTGTCAAGGATTTCACCAAAATACTTCCTGGCAAACAATGTTAGAAATTAAATAAAGCCTACAAAAAGTAGAGAAATATTTTCAAAAAGATTCTTAGGGGGGGTTTAACAAGGTTCCTAATTCTTTTTTCACAAATTGATAGAATTATTTTATTAGCAAGGTGCATTGAAGATTGTTCCACTCGATCTAGGTTGATCTATATTGATTACATAAAGAGCCAGTTTGAATAATCGAAGTTTCACAAAATTCAGGAAAACCTAAACTTACTTCTCCTGTAGGTCCTACAGGATAATGCAGCAGAGTGGGATTCATTGATTTTCATGTCAGTCTGGATGACAGACGTTGTTCCATCACTCTTTGAAAATTAGCAGAGTCAAGCAGTCCTGATAGTTCTTTATTTTGGCACAGCATCCATAAAACTAAGCCAAATTTCCAGAGTTCACTGTACTCTGCAATATCAATAATAAGACTAATTAGCATTTATTTCTTCAACAGGAGTTTCTTAGGCTGAGTAACGTAGCGTCTGCACACTTTCCAGCAATGCTGTGGGCAGCCTCATGGGACTAAACAAGGAACTTGATTACTGACACTTGTACAGGTTTAAATTTGAAATTGCATTTAATTTCTACAATTATGTAATTGAGAACATAGACCTTTAAGTCAAATATAGCAGGAAACAGGCACCCTGCTATATATATTTGAATACAATAGCTAATTTACTGGGATTCATATATCTGGAGACTCTCTCAGGCCTTTTTGTGGCAGATTGCTTTTGCTCTGTTTATGTATGTAAGGGGGGGTGCTTGGTGGTTGAGGGGATATGCAAGCTGATGTGAAGTTTGGAAACATTCACTTCAAGAGTGAGAATTCCTTTTCATGGGACAGTGGCAGCATGAGGAAATGTAGAGTTCCTCTGCTTCAGTACTGCTTACAGTTCTTTCTCAGGTGGAATTTTATCAGCAAGGACTGCATGACTTTGGGATCCTTTCTTGACTAGTTTTACTGCCATCTCTGTAGTTGGTACTAAACATGTTATTTTAAATTCATGACAAGATAAATAAACAAACTTGGGTGAAAAAACAAGCTAAACTGGCCATGTAAAGAAACTTTATCATGCCAGCCTTATCTATGGTTTTGTTATTCATATACAGTGGTTTTGTATCCCGAGACATCTTAAAAAATACCAGGACATAGGATTACATTTTTAATGGAAAAAATTGATTGTAAAGCTTCTATCTGTTTGGATTTGGTCGCATTGCCTAGTCTGCTGTCTGTCTAGACTCCTTCTACTTTTCTGAACTCGATGAATAGCAATATAACCTATGACATAAAAATGCTTCTTGGTTCTGTACTATATTTAATCCAGGCTTTTCTTCATACGACTTTAAAAAATATCTCCTATAGAAAGTATATGGACACTGAGGTCTCCTTCGTGTGACTTTCTCAGTGCTGTATTGTGTAAGATCTCAAAAAACCCTTAAGAGCACAAGTCCTGCTAATTGTTAATTGGGACATTCAATGGGACTTGAGTATCCACTTCACTTAATTGCTTTTGAGCAGCCAACACAGCTCTGAGAAGTGGCAGACATTTGTGACCAGATTTACTCCTACATCCTGGGTCCAATTTGTCAAGAGCAAAAACATCACTTACAAACCGCTATTGACCCTCAATTGTTCAGCATTTTTGCAGAACCTAGACTACCTATTGCCAGAGTGTTTGGCTTTTCTTTACAGAAATAAATAGATACATATTTTTGTATAGATCAACATGCTATTTCCTTCATTTTAAAGCATTTATTTTAATGTGAGGTTTCACTAACAAAAAAAAAAAAAAAAAGGAGCTTCTGGCAGTGAAATGGTAATAACTTTCATTCGTATTGTATCTTTCATGTCAAGTGATCCCAAGGCGCTTTACTAACTTAACAAGCTGAAACACACTATATTAAATGCTACACATAGGGATCACTTCATTCACCACTAAAACAACCACTTATGTGGTGAAATGAGCCAACTGTTTAGGGGCTCAGTTCTGCAAGGTGTTGAGCTCTGTTAGCCTGATGCAATGCCTACTGAAGACAATATAAAGACTCCTAAAGATCTCATTGGGCATTGGATTAGAATTTATTACAACCTTCCAGCAAAGTATTTAGGATCATGCTAAAGTTAAGCACTTGAGCAGTTCCTTTGACATTAAAAGAGCTTGAAGTTGCTTATGAGTGTGCAAGTTTTTGAAATAGGGCCAGGTGTCTTAATTCTGTGCAGTACAGATCACAGCAAGAGCATTGACACAGCCTAGAGAAGCATAAAACAAGAACTGAAAAACACCCTAGCTCATCAAAAACACTGCCAAAATTAGGTAGCACAATTTAAATACCCTTACCAAACAAATGATCAAGCCAACATGAAAGAATAATTGTTAGTCCACTCCTTGAGACATTTATGTATTCACTACATGCCAGTAAGTTTATGTTATTACCTCTGCTTTATTAGCAGTGCTTTATTTGGAGATTGCAAAATTATGAATCTTTTTGTGTTTGCAAATCATAGATTCCTCTTAGTGTAATCCAGTAATACATTACTTTTCTTCCTACACTGGTAGCTGGATAAATAAGCACCTCCTACATTCATTTATTAATTAAAAATTGGTAGGAAAGAATAGGCCTATGAATTGGAGCAAACACCTGTAAAGAACTATAGCAAAGCAACTGGAGAAAAAAAAACGTGTCTGCTCAGTTTAGTATTGGGCAACTCCAGGGATTCTACTTCTCAGTCCCAAAGACAGTAAGGCTTTGTGATACTAGAAAAGATAGTAAGTCCAGGTCAGAGCTGGGACAGTAATAACCCTTCTTCATAACCTGACTGCACCCTTCCATGTTAACATACTGTGAACTGAGCACAAGTGACAAAACCAATCCATCACTGCACCGCCAACACAAAGAGGAATAGAGAGGTTAACAGAAATTGATGACATCCCCGCTCGAATTTTACACTGATTCGGCCAGCTTTACAATTGAAACAGACAAAGATTTATAGTCCAAGCTAGGACGCTGGCTCTCCTTGATTGCCTTGATTTTTTTTTTTATGCGCTTCTGCATATTTATTTCCAAGCTCATCACAGGCTTGTATCATTAGAATGCTGATTTGATTTTACATTCCAAGAGGAGTACACATTATGCAGCTATTTGCATGATGTGAGAGAAATCACCATAACGGTTTGTGATATCGGCAACCAAAATGATCGCTAATGTTCACCTGCATAAGCAGGATTGTGTAATTTTTTTTTTTTTTGAAATTCAGATTTTTTGCTTTTGCTTCTCTGTGAAAAAAAAAATAAAATAAAAAGAGGGAATTATTCCATATCCTGTGGATGAAAAATTGTGTTTTGTCATGCCTCCGAGGGCTACAGAGGTATTGAGCTTTTATGAATTTGTTTGATATCAGGGCTGAGTGTTACGAGTTCCAACACAAATTTTTTTCCCTGTGACATTATTACTGAAAGCTTTTATCAGTTCATTGTGACAAAAAATTGATTATTATCCTTGACATTTGATGTATAGCTTTCATAAAAGTCCAGTTTTTATTTTTTTTATGTGTGTGTGTGTAAGTCTGTAAAGTTTTGTTAAGAAGGCTCTATTTCTGGAAAGGAAAAAAAAAATCAAGCAACAACCACTTACTCTATGGAGTATCACCACTATCTTTGAAAAAGTTAAAAGTGAAGTAACAATCCTACTTCCTTACAGCTTCCTCTGCTTGAACACTAGGAAGATGTACATTCATATAGCTTAGAGGTAGACTTGGATTAGTAATGTAACTGCTTTATATATACCTGAAAAGGGTGTTTTGAAGTGCTTGAGACAGAGGCATTGATAGCCACTCTATGGATAAGGTTAATTCAGGTCTTTGCCTTTGCCAGATTTTAATACCACTTCAGAGTTGTTATATTTTAAACAAACATTCAGCAGGTGCCTGACAGAAGAACAAAGCTGCCTTTAAATAGTTTTACTCTTGTTTATTGCATTCTAACAAGAAGGAATAGGACTCGACTCATTCTGAACAATGCCAGAAGCTGAAGCTAATGGTGATTCAATTACAGTCCCTCACAAATGGGAATATTCACCTCTGTGTGTGCATTAGTGTTGATGGGAGCTCTGTGCTTGTCTTGGGAGGAGAATATACTTTAAAAGAATGTGGCAGAACTGTTTTCTTCTGGAGGAGCAGGAAATGGCTGCTCTCCCTGGTTGCTATTCTCAGTGACTGATTCGTAGGTGTCTTCCCAAGGACCCTCTCTGAAGCAAAAGGTGGAAGATATATAGATAGTGAATTTTAGAGAAATTTGTGAAGACAGAAAGCCAGAGGCCAGACCAGGCATTCACTGGAGAAAAGGATCTTTAGAGAAGATACGATTAGTCATTGGAACAGATTTTAACCTTTTGAAGCAAATGCTGTTAAGTGTCAGATAATTAAGAAAAATAAAGATAAAAGAGTTTTCTGAATTCTATGCCAGTTTCAGACATTTGGTGGTTGTTGAGATCAGGGAAGTCAGCAGTTAACAGAAAAAAAAGAAAATTTGGCATTGCTATTACTGTTGCATAGATGCCAAAAGGGATTCCTGCTGATGGACTGGATGGTGCAGGGGCAGTTGCAACATAAGTGTGAAAGAGAGTAAGGAGGATACTACCTAAGAGCCTTGGTCCATCATGCAAACTGTGGTATATGCCCTGTACTAAGAGAAGTGGTTAAGTGGCTGCAGTTTTCTTAATTCCCTCCCCCAGACTTTCCACCTCTTTCCCTCCTCAACAAGTCTGTCCTGGGGGCAGGTTCTGGGGCAAGTTTACCAAATAGGGACAATATAAATGTCAGCAATGCTGTAGGAGAGGAAGAATTCCCCAGTGTGTAATTTTCAGCTGTTCTTAGAATGAAGGCTGATGTTCACAACAGCAATGAAACAGGCTTTGTTATAGTAGTATCGCAGTTTTAAGAAAAAAATAAGTAAACTTTAAATATGATGAAGTGCTTCATCATGATAAGTTGCAAAAATGTTCAAAGGAGTTTGAAACTGATGGATAAATCTTGGAAGAATTAAAAAAATCAGGTCTCTGGAAGAAAATGTGCCACCATTTAAGAAGGACAAATGCTTCAGTATACTGTCAGCTGGTTAAGTGGATATGGAGCAACTAAGTAAAGGTGATAGAAAATGAAATCATTGAAGAATTAAAATGATAGCAATATACATGCTGTCAATCAACACAGCTTGATGAAAAAAAATGTCAAATAAACTTTCTCTTTTTGATTGAGTTTATGATTTCATTGGCAAAGATTTCTGTAAGGCATTTGATTTCATTTTGATTTAAAAATACTACAGGTAGTGAATTCATTAAAACCTTTCTAACTGGTAGTTTTTACAAAGGAATTCTAATAAAAAAATAATCCATCTGGTTTTTCCCTATTGACTTTCTGACCTGATTCAAGTCACAACCTGATCAGTGATGTGCAAAATTATTTACATATACAAAACCATCTATGTGGTAAAAAATGAGAAAGATGCATCTCATGAGCAGCCTAGATATTATAATGAACTAAACTTGCTTGAGGAATTTTTATTATTTTTTTTTTAATTTTATTTATTTTAACTCTTCTAACAGCAGTATTACATATCTAGGAATCAAGACTGCATAATTTCTTTCTGAAAGAGAAATTCATTTTGCAAAGGAGTATCGGGGTTGGAAATTTCAGGGGATTTATATGATGTTGCAAAACATATGATCAGGAAGCTAAAAGAGCAACTATCAGTCTTCAGATCTGTGGCCACAAAGAGTGAGGAGCTGATGCTTAACCAGTAGAATAATTTATTTAAGGATTTCATGGCTTCTCCAGCTCTCGGTGTTTAACTCAAAATGAAAAGCTTTGAAAAGATATGCTCTCTCTTACCAGCAGGCCTGATGCAAGAAACAGATAGGGTCATAACTGTTCTCTTTGCTGCTGAGTTTAAATTATGTCTGAATTGTCAGCTTCATCAAAAGAAAATAAAAAAATACATAACTGCCTATGTTTCATAAACAAAAAGGATTGCATAAATTGAGATGCCCAAATTGAGCACTGAGGGCTCACAAAAGACACTGTTAAGAGTACCTAAATGCCAGTTTCAGGGCCAAATGCAAATGTATACAATGTGGTCTGAGTATTCTTGCATGAAATGTTGCCCCTTAGCACTTGGATTTTAAAGATTTTTTGTTTGTTTTCTTCTTTCTCCTGGTAGGACATTAGGATTTTATTTACAGCTTTCAAAAAGGGAAAACCATATTACTTTTCCAGTGTTAAAATACATTTTACACTGAAAACAGGGAGGTACTGCTACTAGACATGAAGCCTTGTCTCCATTAGGCTATGTACTTGCAACATGTAACTCTCCAGTTACTGGACTGTATTTACCTGGTGGGTTAGGCTGCGCAAAAGCCAGGCTCCCACATAGACCCTCACTCCCTCTGCTTAGCCAGACGAGAGAAAATAGGATAAGAAACTTCATGGATGGAGATTAAGGCAGTGCGACTTCTAAGCAGCTACTGTCACTGGCAAAATCAGACTCGACTTGAGGAAAATTTACTTTTTCTGCCTATTAAAATAAATTTAGATAATGAGAAACAAAAGACAAACATTAGAACAACACCTTTCTTCTTGCACATCTGCCCACAGAGACCACCCTTGCAGTGCTCATACTACCAAAACCTTGCCAGATCCACCCAACACAATACAATACAAAAAAGTGCTTGTCTAACAAGTTTGAAATAGTGAGAAGAAAATATTTAAGTTGAATGTTGCTGTTGCTTTTATATTTTCTGTTTATATTCTGGCTAATTTTCTGAAGAATACCCTTTTAACCAAACTTGATGGATATGATTCTATTTTTATATTAAAAAAAAAAAAAAGGCTGATGTTAGTTTTATAAAACCAAAATTTGGCTGGATTCTTCATTTAGTTTATTTTAACCCTATCAATACAACGGAAGATCATGAGTTTATATAATTTCAATTACAATTATCCATTTGCAGTGAAACTGATAAAACAACCAAACCCCTGATTTGGTTCTAGATACAATTCTATTTAGACTACTAAATAATTGCTGTATATTTAAATGGATATTGTAGACTATAATATTAAATTCTTGAATGGATCTTCCTGTCAGCAATCCATTAGATGTAATGAATCTAGTAAGACACTAATGTACTATCCATATTAGAAATGTGTGAAGTCTGGAATATCTGTGGTATAAAGTCTTTCTTAAATTTTAAAATTTCTCTGCTTGCAGGAATGATTTCACAGAAAGCAAATTATGGTAGAGCAAAGAGGGGACCTTTGAGTCACTCAGATATCTTGCTTCAGAAAATTAGAAGGATTTGTTTTGATTTCAATGTTTGAGTCTTTATTAAATTAGAGCACTTGTCATTCTGTTATGATTATAATTTGACAAATTATTTCTAATTGAAAAGCCAGTTTCCATGAAAAAATGAAATGTCTAATATAATGTAAAAAAAAAGCAATTTCAAAACTGTCAGAATTTTTCCTTACAATCGCAAATGAAATCCTTTAAATATCAATCCCGTTTCACAGAGCATTTCTGTTTTGATAGCAATATTTTTCAGTGAACTGTAAATCCATCTCTAAATGACTCTAATCTTACTCTCACAAATTTCTGTATTCTTCATTATCAGTTGCCAGTTTGGTTCGTTTTGTGCACAAGGTACTAAGCTTAACAATTAAGTTTTACAATTAGGCATAATCATAGAAGCAAACAATACATTAATTATTTCCCAATTAAAGTGTTTTGGGTTTGGTATTGTTGGGTTTGTTTTTTTTTTTCAGTTGGAAGACAGTGAGACCAGGATTTCAGGATAAATTACCTAGTACAATGAATTTAAGGAAGTCATTAATTGACAAAATGACAGTACTTTACACTTAGTTTGATTTCTGTGTGCATCAAAAACAGGCACAGGTAGGAAGATACCAACAGCCTGAAATATTTGTAGTACTTTCCGTGAAAGGAATAATGAATTTATTCTCACAAATAAAAGTAAATCAAGTTTAAACTGTGAAGTAGGAGGCTATCCTGAAAGAATAATAAAATAAAAATAAATTCTTCTCCATTGTTGTGAGTGCATTATGCACATTACCCCAAACATATTTTGTTGAGGTGATTTAGCCATAATCCACTTGTTTTGTGCTTGCATGCTTAAATTTTATGTATCATATGCACAAAGATGTATAAAAGACTATTTCTGTGATATAAATATGCATATGCAAAGCCAAGTACTGTAAGATTGAATCATCTCCATATATTCTGTAACAGGAAAATAAAAAGATGACAGGGAGCATCAAATTAACTTATTTTACTAGCTTCTCCCTCAAACACATTTTAAAAAGTGCAAAACAATGTAATTTGTTGTGGCATGCTACTCCCTGTGTTGCTATTAAACTATCCAGGTGATGCTCTCTTGGGAATCCACTCTGAACAGAGGCCTAATTCAAGACTGGATCACAACATCTGCACCAGATAGAATTTGTCATCTTCTATCTTCAAGCCCATTGGCTGTTGCTTAGCAACTGGCCAATCTCACAGAATATTTGCCATGACAAATTAGTAGCGTTGTTACTATGACAACCAGCTTTGTTACTTAATTAAATTGATTTGAATCAGAATTGGCTTTCAGGGAAACAAGTGTGTTGTATGAAGTAGTAAACACGATCTTGCAGCTAGCCATTCATGCTTTGATGTGGCAGTCCCTAAAATCAACACTATCAGGATGAAATCCACAATCAAGACCTGAAATCACTGTGGACAGATTTGCTCAAAATTTTCATTTCCTTTTCCAGAATTTTAGAGGACTTTGGATATATTTAGCCATGGTTAAAAAAAAAAAAAAAAAAAAAAAAGAACCGGAACCTGAGGCTGCTCCAGTTTCCTATTAATGCTTTGACAGTGTGAGCAGGGAATGTACTGCTCTTTAGCAACTAGTTGTGGAGCCATGTTGCACAGCTTCAGACAGAAAAAGAAAGAAAGATCAGACTATGCGGGGTAAAGAGCTAGGAATGGATTTTCTTTACATTCTTTCTATTTCTACTCCTGTGGCATTTTGACTGTTACCTTGTGAGTCTCAGTGTTTGCTATAATACATGGCTCTGCCTGGCTTGGGGAAGTGAGGGAAATCCCTTCTTTTGATACTTCAGGCCCAAGCATCACAAAATTAAAATAAGGCAAGCTAGAAATTCTGATTTCACACTACTGGCAAATTTCTTTTAACAGAAACACCTACACACATTTAATTATGTTTTCTACCCTTCTTATCCTCTCTGCAGACTGACAGAGGCTGAAGATTAACATATTTATATCTTACATATATTTAATGAATGAAACCTACATGTTAAGTATGAGTACAGCTGTTTCAGACTTCAGATATGCAATCTCACAGTTTTTCAGTTATATCTCTATTTCATCACCAGTAATGTATGGGTGGCTGCTCTTGCTGTCCTGATCTTGCAAATTTAACTGCATAACTGAAGTTGTATTTTTATTATAAAATATTAAATGAATTGCTCAGAATTATTTGAGCTTTCTCATTATGTGTGGCTGATTTAAAGCTTGAATGTGCTGTTTTGCATGGATGTTCCAAAGCTTACGCCTATGTAAACAATAAATGGGAAACATCAACCAAGTGGTGACTCACGTGGGAAACTGCAGAATGTTGACAAATTCTAAATTGCAAGGTGCCGTGTGGTCTTGCTGCATTGCTTGTGTGCTATCTGTAATTCACACTGCTATCATTAGAATATGCAGACAGCCTACTGATTCTCTCTGAAGTAGATTTTTATTTCTTTAGACTTTATTAGCAGAGTCTCACTTTTTAAATTCACTTGTTTTGAAAGTTTGACTTTGTTCAGAAGCTTCTGGAAAAATAAATCATTTAAAAGAAAGAAGAAAAAAATATGTATGTACCACTAGCAAAACCAGCTAAGACTATCTTTCACACTTCTGAATGAATTCATACAAAGCATTTTTCTCCTTAAATTGTTTTCACAGAACTTAGTAATTGTGAAAGACAATTTACATCAATGCACATAAAAGTTTCAAATACTTTGATGTCTTCTCCTGGTAAATATTAATGCGTTATATGTATTACGCTGATACAGTGATTTCATCTTCAAAAATCCTGTTGAAATGTCAGATTGTCCTTCTCATTGTTAGAGCAGAATTAATAATAGGAACTGACATCTTTACTATACAGAGGGGGAAACTGTAGATGAAAAAATAAGAAGTTGTCAAAAGTTCAGAACTCAGAATCACTGTTCACATGTCTGCCACACACATCAATATTAGGCTTCAAGTTTGGCCAGCTAAAATTACCATGAAAGAAAGCATTTCTAAAAACTGATTTTCAGGTTTCTTTATATTGTCTAGGGGGCTATAACTGAAAGAAAAAAAAAACCTGTTAGGAGAAAAAGAAATTCTGATGAGAGTTTGTCTTTTGGTGTATTTGTCTTGTATTTTTCCAAGTCTGACTGTTGAAACAATACGTTATCAGAATTGTTGTTTTCTGAAAAATAGTTATCAATGTTAATAATAGAAAAGTCTAAGGAATTAAAGTGGAAAGGAAGTGTGGAGTAAAAGTATATTCAAGGGATACATGCAAGTCTAAAACAGGGTGATGTTTCAGAGTATTCACAAGTTGGACAAGTGGTTGGAAGAAGCTGAGAAGCCATGCATAAGAAGTCAGGAACAGAACAGTTTGGAAACAAAAGAAAAAAAATAGGTATTAACTTTTCTAATGCATTAGTGAAGTGAGCCAAGGAGCTATAACTCCTCTGTTGCGTGGCTTACTGCTTCAGTCACCAACAGCAACCAGCATCATCCAATCAAGGTATATTTTTGAGAAAGGGTAACCATTTCTTTCCAGGTGAGAGGAACAGACATGTCAGCAATGTTTAGACATTTAAAAGGAAAAGGTAGCAATACAGTAAAAATTTGGATTCCTTCCTAAGAGTAATTGGCCTTCAGAAATCACGAACTAGACCAAATGTTAGGGGATTAGCAAAGCCACAAATTTAGTAGTTGAGGAACCTGTACAGATATCATTCACCACAGCATGGGGATTCTGGTTTCAGGTGTAGAGTGGAGAATTACATTGGGTTTAAACACCCAGTTTCATTCCTGTTATCTTCTCCTGCAACATAAACACAGTAGTATTTGTAACATGCCCCTGTTGCATTCAGTGATGGTGTGGTCCCAGAAACAGGCTTTCTGGTTGACAAGCAGCTGCTCAATGGCTAAAACGTGGCTAAAGCAGAGTCCTTCACTACCGTGGCCACTTTACAGTGTGAGGGTTAGGTAAGTCCAAGGGTGACTGATACAGAAAAATTGTCTGACACCCAGCATGACTAGTTATGCTACTTCTCTTGGGCAAAGTGGGCAGATACTTGCAAGACACTATCTGTTCATATTTTAGTAGGTATGTTAAATAGCAAAAAAGCTTTAACTTGGCTTAGTCACAGCTCATGGATGTCACAGTTTTATAATATTGTTCTTTTGTTTTTGTTTTTGTGGTTTTAACTGTTTCAGAGCTAAGTTAAAGCAGGAATTTAGAAGTATGGCACACTCTTTTCAGTAGTTTGTCATCAGTTATTACACTTTTCAGTCCCTACAATGGAAAAAAAGGATGGGGTCATATTTTTATCTTCAAGACTAGTGAGTGTTATTCCATTAAAAATGAATGTTTCAAGATCCTTCTATAATGATTAACTTCATATTCCAAAAAAGAAAGTTTTCTCTTTTGGAAATGCTTTAATATTCTTCTGTAACTGACTATCCTTTCCTGATTCACTGTAGGAAATGATTGGTTACTGTTATTTTCCCTACCCAAGCTATAGGATTAAAGGTACAACTGAGCAATTGAAAGCATGTCCCTTCTCTCCTCCATGAACAGTGACAGATCTGAACCACACAAATATAAACAGATGGAGTAGGACTAATTCTGATCTTTCTTAAAGCCTGGTAGCTCTGTTATAATTTCAGGGAATTAGCACTATGAAGCATTAAGATTCTTATCATGAACACAAACAGCTATTGTACTAGGCACTGTGGAAACACAGTGTAAAACATTGTACAGAGTTATAAGTCAGAGATAACAATAATGGTCATATAAGAAAGGGGAAAACACGAAAACAATGAGTCATTAGTAGTCAATGTGCTATCCATTGCACATTACAGATCAGTTTTTGGAATGCAGTGGACCTAAAAGCTGGTAAATGTCATTAAAAGAAAGTGAAAGATAAGAAATAGATAGGAATAATTTGGCAAGTAAGAGCATCATGGTTCAGGCTATAAAAATGCACTTTAAAAAAACCTGTAGAATACCAGTTGTAGAAATTGGGATAGGATATCATGAAAGCTGGCAACGGTTTTAACTGTGAATAAATAAGAAAGGTTGCATCCCAATTAAATTATGTGGATAGCATTTGGATATAAAGAACGAGGGTGTCAGAGATGAGCCAGGTTTCAAGCCTGAGTGACATGCAAGATGATGATGAATTTGTTGAAAATGAAGAAAGAGTAGAGAGTTGTTTTCTCTTAGGTCTATAAAGAGAAGTAAATACAAGATGATGATTACATTACTTGGAATAAATGAGGTGACCAAGATCTGTGATTTAGAGGAAAAGAAGAATATCAAAGAGCAAGACATGCTGCCATAAACTGAAAGTGAGTGTGAAACAATGGACCAGAGAAGAGATGAAGAATTAGAGGAAACACAAAAACAATTAAGAGTCAGGAGGACAAGATTTCAAGTGTGGGACTGATTATGCTGATGAGCTGAACACAATTTGATCTGATCATACATAGAAAATGATGCCAGCTTTGTAAATACCTGTGTGCCTATGAAAAGCTTGCTAAAAATTTTTTGTGGCATAAGTCAGATCATAATTGGCCAGATATTTATTAGAACAAGTTTATGAAGAAGACATAACTGTGTAAGAGAAAGGTTAACCTAGAGCAGGTCTAAGTCTTGACTGAAGAATCAGCAAGAACCTGGAAAAGTTGACCATCCTTCTTATAAGACTTCACCAATTAAGAACTTTATTTCATTCTACTGATCCTCATATTATTCTCTAACATAATGAAAAAAAAAAAAAAGTAAAAATTGTGCCAATATCAAAGTGACACATTGCTAGGTTACAAGCTTTATTTCCTGCATCCACTTCATATTTGTAATATGACCTCGTAATGATAACCACGCAAATATATATATGTAAATACATATGCATATAAATATACATCCACAATGCTATAAAGATACCTTGCAAGATCTACAAATAAACATTGTATTTACTGAAGAAGTAAATGTAACCAAGACCTATCACCCTGGTTTTATTTATTATAGCTTTTACTCCATTGTGCAGTACAGTGGAGTAAAAAAAAATGTATGAAACTTTGCAATTTCTTAATAAACCTCAAAACTATATGTCTTTTTCTTACTCTTTACAAAGCACTTAATAAATATTACATTATATCAAGGCATACTTTCTTAAATAGAGCAATACAAAGGACAAAGTTAAGATTGCATGGTACTGAAAGGAAATGATGTTGAGTGATGACGGATTATTTTGTAGTTAGGACTGGATTCATGTTTTCATTCACAGAATCACAAGGCTGAAAATTACCTCAAGAGGTCAGCTAGTCCGTCCCTCTGCCCTAAGGCAAAACCAGCTATACCTAAGTGATTCCCGACAGTCGCTGTCTCATCTGCTAATGATGGAGATTCCAGAGCTCCCAGACACTCTTTTCCCAATGTTCCCTAGATTTTCTGTTAGAAGACATTTCATAATGTCCAAATGTTCTGAGCCCTAATTAAGCCTATCACATCTTAGTCAGAAGGTGATCTACTAATTTCCAGATTTATTTAGATTTTTTTCAGGAATATTCTTTTAAGAATAAATTTGAAATGAGGTATTAACTTTCTGTCAGGGCTGGACAGGAAAGTTTCTTTAAAATATTTTGTATTTTTACAGTTACTTTAAGAAATTATTTGGAGATGGGATTATAGCACTGATTTATAGCACAATTATTTTTCTTCCTTTATGTTCACTGAAATAAACATCTGGTGAGTTGTAGGAACGTAGTTAGTGTACATTCAGGAGGGACATAATAAAAAGAATATACTTTTATATGAAATGTAGCATTTCAAAATATCAGGGAGAGAACTTATGTTTATATTGAGATCTGTATCTGTCTTCAGCTGATAGAGATCACTGCCCACTGGCAACCACAGAGAGCAGAGAGCAAAGAGCACCCTGAGGAAGTGTTGCACTTCGCTGTTGTGGTCAACCAAAAGTCTAGTGGCAGTGACCTCATGTTTGACTTTTTAGGTTCTTGTGTCTGTAATTAACATCACAGGGGCTTTCAGGTAGCACACTGAGAAGGGTATTGGCAACCACTGATTTATAAAACACAATGACTTTGTAAATAGCTACTCTAAATTTAGAGGGACTGAAACAACCTGAACACATTTTGACATGTTTTATTAGTTTATTTTCTTCCTTCTTTTTTTTTTTTTTTTTGCAGAGTCCAGCGCCAGTATAAGCCTTTACCTAATTCTTGACAATTCATTTATGATAAGAGAATTATAGGTCAAGGAGCTTCAGAAGTCACATCATAAGCAAGAAATGACACAACATGTGACTGCACTAGCAATAGTAACTATAGAAAATGAAAATGTAAGATATGCAAATGTTACTAGCAAACCATTCCCTCTCCCGTTAAGACAAGAAAAGTCAAATTCTCTAAAAAAAAAATGTTTTTTGTCCAACTAAAATTGTCTCATTAAAATACTGGGAGGAAGTTCTTACTGTACCCATTCTCTTTTGAACTGGTTGACCTGACCCTGACCAAAGAGTTTCAGTAGGGTTTCTATAAAATTTTTGTGTATTTATTTGTTTTGATCCTCTTTCAGTTCAGCCATGTCTAGATGCAAAAGTCTGTCTATTCCATGCATTTATGGGTTTGCACCCTTTACTAAAGATGTTGCAAAAGCTGATTTTTTTTCCAAATGAACATTTTTGCTTTTGGGCAATTTTCTTGGTTATTTTGTACCCTAAATTCTTCTGATCTACATGAAAATAATGTAAATAGAGTAAATCCTTATAAAAACACTGAAATTAATGAAAATTAGGGTTCAGCTTCAATTTGATGATCTCTCATTTATAAAGAATCAGACTATAGCACCCCTGTGCAAGTTAGAAAGGAAAAGAAAGGAGCGACCTGAGAAAACTGGAGTGTGGCTGGGAAGTGAGATACATTAGCTAGTGCCACTAATGCTCATTCTCCAGACAAGCTGGGGGATTACTAAGCTTAGACAGAGCACTGAGGGCAGTTTTCTCACAGCCCAGAAGGCCTACAAAATAGTCTGTTTTTTTTCTCTGTGCAACCTATATACCACAATCTAATCTAGTATAGCCAACAAAATTTACTGTTTAGAATGTTTTAAATAGTGATTTACCATCTCTTAAAATAAATGTTGTTTGTAGCAGACAGTCTATGGGTTAGTTTTGTTTTCCCTATCTGCCGTGAGGATCCCATTTTCCCTTTAGTATGCTGACAACACAACTTCGTTAAGGCTGGTTGGTTCCATTTGCATTGGACATCTCTTCTGCATATAGATTGATGGGTTTAATCAGCAAACCAGGAGAAAGACTTGGACATCAATCAGTGTCAGCTTTCTTTCTTTCTGTTTTCTGATTTGCTGCTTCTAGTTATCAATGAAATAAAATGGTGCCAATTTAAGATAAAATCAGAGAAATGCGAAGTTGGTGTAAAATTGTCAAAAGGCCCAGGAGCTCTACTGCATTATGATCATTGATATATTGAATAAAAACCAAAAACACCATATTTAACAGCCAGCACCAATGATTAACCCATTGTTCAGAGCTTGATAAAGAAAACATTTAGTAGGGTACTGATTAAACCATGTCATAACTTCTTTTGTTTTATTAATGAAACAAAACTGTTCCTATGCATTTTCATGGGCTCCTAACAAACAGAAGGAACAGTTTGTGCCTCAAAATAAAATCCTCTTCTACTTTTAAAAGTAATATATTCAGTACCATTTCATATTGCTAGTGTAACTGGAACATCTCAAAGTATTGTCTATCGTATCTATTTTCACAACAAACTCAAGAAGTAGGAAATCTTTTTTTCTTCATTTTAAGAACACAGTGGTCAAGTAAGGCATGGTGAGGTTGAAGTCTAGAACCTCAGGATCTGCATGCCCATATCATGCTTTTGGAAGATAATTCTGATCAAATTAAATAGGAATAAGTTTACCAAATTCCTCTAAGTATCTGGATGTATCTGGCTTGCTCAAGATCTTGTGAAGGCAATGAATCAAACTAGACCTCAGGCTAATTCCAAGCATTGCGCTGTTCTTCTTCTGCTGGAAAATACCATTTTGTTTATAGAAATTTGCCAATATGAGGTTATTTTCCTGCCTGCAGGGGGAATGGATCTTGTATTTCCTTATTGCTAGACCACCTTTATTGTGACACTGGGATAAGAAGAAAGGTATAGAATACTCCTCCCATACCTACAGCTTAGAGATGGAGGGATAAGGGAACTGGGAGAGAGATCACTCCTCCTCATGCCCTAGCATGGCCATGTAGTTTTGGTCCACAATATGGGCTTAATTAAAGAATTAAACTAGCATCCTTTTTTACAAGGCTGTAGACTGAAAAACAGTGTAGTTATACCAATTATGCCTATATCTCATAATATGGCAAAACCAAAAAAATATCAGCTCAAAAGCCAGCCACCCAAGAAGATAAAATGTCTCATATAATTATACCTTATGAAGTATGTTTCTGCTTTTATAAATGCTACTACATGTTAATGGAGATTCTCCTTTAGTTTACATGTTAGAAGTCTGTGGTTTTGAAGCAGTAAGGCCTAAGATTCCTCCCTTAGCCATGAATGTTTCTGATTTAGCTATTTACAACATTTTAATTATAAGTGGCAATCACACACATATTTGTAACATCAAGTTTATTTTACGGTTTTTAAATCTATGGCCAAACAGTGTTGCCAGAAATATCTGAGGAAATATCCATTTGATTTTAATTTATATGTAGGCAATCACAGAATCACAGAATCGAATCACAGAATCTTGTGGTCAGATATGCTTAAAATCGAAACCATATCCCTCACATTTTATTTCATACTGCAGTCTGCAATGTGGCACAGACTGAACATGTACTATCTTTTTTGCCACACACTTTTTAGAATTTTTTTTTCAAAATTTACTTTTTAAAAACCCCAAATAAATCTGACAGATACATCCATTGAGAATATTAAAGACAATTACCATGAAACAATATTTATGAAATCATTTTGATATCTGCACAAAGCCAGAGATAATGACTTGTAGATTTCTTATATTTAGGTATATTTTTATATATAAATATATACATGTTAATGTAGCTAGAAATATGTAAATATAGATATATTCATATATGCATATAAAGATGCACGTATGTATATATACATACATGTGTTAAGTCTATAGAAAACAATCTTAGTACTACATGCATTTCAACACATATGTTTCATAGGGATAGTGGGAGAAGATCCAACTGGGACTTACTTAAGAGTTATGCAACCATCCTATTCTGGAAAGAGAATTATATAAACCAAGAAGCAATAACAGAAGAACAAAGACGACCCATCTCAAATGACAGAAGGTAAGTTATTTACCCATTGTGATAATGGTGACTGGAGGAATTCTTGGCTATCCAAATGGCAAGTAGCTTGGTTTTGGTATAACAATGCTTGATATATACAGAAGTCCTGCAAACAGGACTGAGAGGCTTTCATGTTCCCAGAAGTTTGAACTCACTCTGAGATGTAGGTGCATAGGATCAATGCTGTCTAGACCGGAAGATTTCCAAAAGTATCCACTGTATTCTATGTGGGTTTATTTATCACCTCTGTAACCACAGAAGAGTAAAACTGGAAGTCATGAATGCAGAATGATTTGACAGTGATTTTAAAATATATTCAATGTGGCAATATCATATCATCTAAAAGAGCAATACTTTGTCATGTATGCTGAATTCTACCTCCCAGCACCCATCAAGGTTACTTGATGGCTTTCTGGCAACCATATTATAGTATATTCCTTATATATTCAGACTGTACTTTGCTATCTTCTATTCCTTTTCTTATAGAAACAAAGCCAGATAGATGCTTAGGGCTCACTTCTACAGGCATTGAGCATTGCAGACGCTTTGTGTCATTTGAGATGCCCTAGAACATTCCTTCCTGGACTCAGCTGCCACTTCAGAAAGACACAGGCCTCCCGTAGGTGCGGCATTGTATCTGACAGGCGTATGTGGATGCCTTCGGGTGTGTCAAGCAATACTTGATGACAATGTGTAGAAAACTGAATCAAATCCTCCCAGAGATGACTGCAATAACAAGTCCTGCCACCCCAGGCAGGTACCTCAGGCAGCCAAATTCAAAAGTTTGCCCCTAGAGAGGTGGGTCAGAAGTGTCTAGCTCCTGCAGAGGCTGTGCTGCTTGCTGAGGCTTTTATCATCACATGTTGGAGTGGTGGTTGTGAAGTAGATGAAGGCAAATTGTGTGGATCTGCCATCACTGTGTTGAGCCCTCAGACTGCAGCTGCAGGCCTCATGTTGCACTAGCCTTTTCTGAATATCTTTGCAGTCAATCCACTGCTCAAGGGAAAGATTTTCCTTTTTCCCTTATAGTCTGCTGTGGAGACACTTACCACCCAGGCTATTCAAACTGGCTCAGGGGTCCTGTTTAAAAACAATCAACTGCATAACATATGGGGCTGGCTGCGCTTGTACGGCTACCTAACTTTAAAAAGTAAAGTCAGAGATTTCAGAGGAGGCTATGCTCTTAATTTAAGGCGAGGCCATACTGAGCAAGCAGGATGCAGACTCCTTGGCTTGTATGGTCTTACAATTAACTGTAACAATTGAGGAGACAGTTGTCCTGGAACTAACTATGCAGGTACCCCTGACCATGTGGATGCAGAAACTGAAGAAACCTCTAGAGACCCACACAGTTTTCATACCTCCCTGATTCGTGACTGGAGCCAGGCCCTTTTGCTTGTGATAGATTAATCAACCCTCTCTTAGCCTCTAATTAGATGACAATCAGGTTCTCAGGGTATGCTGAATGGGGGAAAAAATTCTCCTTCCCTTATATTTTATGTGTCTTTCATTTCTAGCCTAGATGTCTTTTTTTTTTTTTTTCCCACTTTTTTATGTGATTCATTTACTTTGTTACGGTTTCTTCTCCTTTAAATGAGCTGCATATTTTCACCCAGCATTACTAACTTCCATCAGTTTTACACCAAAGACACAACCTTTTCTTCTTATTATAACAGCACAGCTTGTAAAGTGATAGGTAGGAATCAGATTGTGTCAGCACTCCCATTACAACCCCCCATTTTCAGGGAGCCATTTTTAGTGTGGCCACAGAAATATACTCAGGTTTTACCACTGCTATATAGGTCTTGTTCAAAAAGTGAATTTACTTTTCTTCTGCTCAGCTGAAAAAGAAAATATTTGACCACCTTTAAACTCCAGGAATATAAAAAAAAAAACAGCACAGGGTAGAATGTGACAGATTTATGAGGCTCAGGTTATGTCAGTGATTGTCTGGCCAGCCCCTTTTCTGATTTGCCAGTATTGGAGACCTTATCCTCCCATATCATGACCATGTATCTTGCCAAAACAGCTGTGGAACCTTCTACATGAATGAATGTACAAGGAACCTCTGAGATCTATTTGCTCCACAGAAGAATTTAAGCTCTTGAATGTTTACCCAAACTTTCTAGGAATCTTCATTTAAATTTTCCTCCTAGTTCTCCAATGTCAGCTGAAGATGAAAGGATCCTTAAATTCCATTTCCTGGACTTTGTTCAATGATTTGAATTTAATGTTGGGGGTTTTTTTTTTAATTGACTATTGATGATTTGTACAGTATTACCTGAATTCAAGAAAAACGTTTTTTCCCCCTCAATATTTGTTTTATAATAGAGTTGTAAACCCTCAAAAGAGCCACTTCCCTCATTGATTGCTTTTTATAAATATCAGCAGGAAGGAAACAAGATGAAGATATTCCCAGAGCTATTTTTACTGTTTTAAAATTAGTAATAACTGCACTGAACAAATTTGCTGAGTGAATTCTGAATTCACAGTCATACAAAATCACTTCTACGCAGTTTCACATTCCATTACAGCTGAGCAAGTAGGAGGAGGAGAAAGTGCCTCTAATTGTATAAGTGTTTCTTATTTTGTCCTAATTTATCCTAGAAGAATTAAGGCATGTAAACTGTAGTTCCCTTGACTATTGAAGTTTGTCTATACAGAATCTATCTGTAATACACTATTCTAGGTCACATTCTAGACTCTAGGAATTTTCTCTGTCCAATAAGTTAACACTTCATTCAGTGGAAGCACCTTGTATCAGATCCTAACTCCATCACATGTAAAGCCTTAATACCATGCTTACACTGTCTCTTTCACCTAAAGGGCTAACTAGGTCAACTCCATTCTTTAAACCACTACTACTACTACTACGTTAAATGTAAACATTGTGTCCTTATATTTAAGGCTTTACCTAAACATGTCCTCTCTTTTTTTAATCAGCCCTTTTAGGTTGTTTTTATACTACTGCTTTAATTATACAAATGTCCCTGCACAATTACAAAGGGAAACAGTTAAACACCTTTCTCCCCACTTTGAACTCATGTTTGGTTACTTAACTCTGAACTGATTCTTGTTCATATTTCCCAGCTCACAGATAGACTGCAGTGATCAGTTGACTCCTGGTTACCTGCCACAATTCCCTCCATAAACACAAGCCTTCCCATAAACTGGCTGTGAAAGAACTCTGGTGTGCCATTACAAGTATTGCACTAGGAAGACCAAATAGTTCAGCCTATTTTTCTGTTCCACTTACGTATTTCATCAATAAACAGAATTTTATTTTTTTTTTACTCAATCTGTAACATCCTTTCAATTGTGTGTATTCAAAACCTTGTGTCAATCCATTTCTTTTTTGCTACCTGCAAGCAGTAGCTTATAATTGCTTGGGTAGAAATCATCCTACATGAAAATAGATTAATAAACCATTTGTGTTATTAAAACTTACAAGTTAACAAGTACAATAATTATCCTGACCAATACGGTTGTATGATGCACTCATCTAGACCTCATTAATTGTTTATGCTGTTGCTTCTATGAGACAAGGATCTTTCTTTTGGATGTGGTGAGAATATATTCAGAAGGCTGAAAACCATAGTTTACAAAGCCTTAATTATCATAGCTCATCTTGGTAATAAAGGGAAATTGTCTTAAACTAAGTTCTTATTTTCAACAACTCCATAATTTTTTATCTGAACATCACAGTAAGTCTCTTTTTTTTTTTTTTTTTTTTTTGGCTTTTATTTTAGGAATCTCTTCTAAAACAAACCAATAAAAATTAATTTGTATTTTCCAATTTTTAACTTTCCAGGTAATAATTCCCCTGGAGTTATTACTGTAATTTTTCACAATATTTTTCAAGTGCCTTTAGCAGTTGTTATTTTGTTGCCTGTGGATAAGACTCTTTATTTCAAAGTCTGCTCTCAGACCTACTTTTTGAGATTGTTCAACTGCAGAGTGATGAAAAGTAGGAAACAAAGTTGAGTGTCAGAAAAATAAATGCACTAATATAAATTTAGTCCTCTTTAGCTCCAAAACATTTCCCAAGAATCCAGTGTGTTGCTACAGCTTCACTGCAAATTGCATGAGAGCAGACTTAACAGGTGATGCTTATTGGGGATGATTATTATTATTATTATTGAATTTTTGGGAAAATTATGATGTATTTTTGACCACTAAATGAAACAGAGACTACTGAGGAAATAGCCATACATCTGAAATTTTAAAAGTCTTGGTTTTTCCATGACTAGGGCCTTTTGGATAGAAACTTGGTGGTTTCCAGAAAGGAAAAGATGAACACCACTAAGAGGGTGTTCATTGAGATGATCCACATTAGAGTGGTAAGAGAAACCTTTTACATATGGATTTTATGGAGCACAAATGACCAGTTTCTGGCCTCCTGGGGTGCCATAAGTCAACTTCTTCTGCCATTATATTTGCAGAATACCATCTTTGACTTGGAATTATCTAAATGCATAATTTGACTTCATATCCCCACATTCCCACGTGTAGCCTTCCAGGTATTTGCCATAGGTTATGCTCATATTATATTCCTTTGCTTCTGAAGTTGACCTTTTAGTCATTTTTTTCTTCATCTTCCTTAGCAGCTTTGCACATCTATAACACCTTTCCTACAAAGGTCTCAAAGTGCATTATAGCCATCAATAAAATAAAGGTGAGATTTTCAAGGGCATGAAGGGCACTTGCAATGACTCCTCCACCTGGTTTTCAGTGAGACCTGAGAATTTATCTTTCACTTTTCAATCTTTGAATATTTGTCTTTAACACATCTCAAAAGAATGGGAAAAGGTTAAATGTTGTTATTCCCATTTTACGAAAGGGGAAACTGAGGCTCAATTGCAGCTAATGGGCTAGATGAGGTTCACATCTGCACTTCCCTAGAAGAGCACCTGAGGGAGTCAAGTCCTGGGCCACTACCCTCATTATTAGAGCACCCTTCCAGGCAAACCTTTCCATTTCCTTCTGTTGCCTCAATTCAGATTATGTCCATGACCTGAAGGGAAAGGACCTTGCTTTAAAACTGTTTCAGCTTCTTCAAGTCCTTTCTAGGCTCTTAGATGTATTTTAAAAGCAAACTCTATGGAATGTACCCCCAGAGCCTAGAAAAAGCTTTTTTTCAGCTGTTCTGGTCTGCTGGGTTCATATGTATTCAGGGCTTCAGGCACTTTATGTAGCCAGTTGATTAAATATATATTTAAAAATTTTTAATATGCATACTAATTACCCAATAGACTAGAATGACTCTTTAGGAGCAATTTCTGCCTATTGTGTAAAAGCATTATAAAAATCCTCACAAATAATAATGACTGCACATGCTTAAATGTTTTTCTCCCTATGCTGGCCCTCTCTCTTGCTCCCTAACATACCAAAACTAAGTTGTATCATATCCTGGATTAACCACTGGATGAATTTCCATTGTTGTATTACAGGGATCTCCTCTTAACCTGGAAATTTTTCCCCTTAGAACACAAACCAGCAAATCTCCCCAGGTGAAGATTGCTACAGGGTCAGGACCCTTACAATGTAGCAGATAGGTAGGTAATCCATCATTAGCCTTGCTACTGTTCTAATATTTTTTAAAACAAAGGAAACTGGGGAAAGACGGGAGGTGCTGAGGTAATTTTCCTACAATGCATTTCACCTTGGTTATATTTTATGCGCCCATATTCAGGGACGGACATGAGAGGAAAAGCAGAGTAATAGAACTGGAGGTACTGAGCACATAGGTATATCTGGACAAGAATAGCTAGGCAGAGTGATGGGTGGGTGGATGTGTGATCTGAGGAGCTGGTGAAGAGATTAAGACAGACTGTGTTATCTTCTTTCCCCAGCCCTCTCACTCCTTCCCTAAAGCTCTGGACTCCATGGTGCATGCTTTCACAACACCTGCCATATACATGATTGCATATACAGCCCTTGCTGTCTAACTCCAGGAATTCTCTTCTCCTGCATCCTCCCTGACTATACCTCCAAAATACTGAAGTCTTCTTTATTCACACTCCTGCTAGCCCTGTAAGTATGTGTTTAAAGATGCATGCTGGTGTTTTGAACACAGTGTTTTACAAATGGAGAGATGAGATTTACAAATACTAGATGAGGAAAGGAGGCTGCTTGCAGAAAAGCAGTACACAATTGCCTAGATCCTTGCAGACACACTCTGTTCTGTAATAATACTGAAGACCCAACAATGAAGAGGATCATCTCATCCAGGTCTCTCTCTTCCCGCTTGAAAGACCACCATAGTGGGACTATACTGCAGCATGGCTGATTCAGGGCTTACCCCATTTCCTTCCTGTTGGGTTACAGGAGGAAGATCTTAGCACTTTATACTAGTTTTTTTGGATGCAGTTCCTAATCTTACTTCTCCAGCTATATTTTTGCATATGAAAGAAGATTGCTTGGATAAGATGTGAATGACACTGAGTCACTTACAGCTAAAAAATGAGGTGCTGAATAGCTCCTCTTGGAAATCTAGTGAATTTGCTGGGTTTTGGTCTCAAATCAGGCTCCTGGCATTCAAGAGTTAAGTTCTGCCTGCTTGTTTACACAAGTTAACAGCAATTCCTCAACTGACTGATCTTTTGGAAAAGCTTCAAAATTAATCCTGTGCTGTTTTAAAGCCCCCCTCTCTCTTTCCTGAGGGCAATGGGCAGAGCAGCACACCATTCCCTAACACTGGCTGTAAAAACTACACACCCCAGCAAGTCAAGTATCAAGGAAGATAAATGCTCTGTTAACCTGCTATACTGTTATTAAAGCACAGCTGAAGTGTGCGCTGGTGGACCATGAAATCTGAGGAGAGCCACAAGCCATTCAAGGTGAGAAATATGCGGTGGGAGGTCACACAGTGTCTTTGATGCTCCTGTGAAATTATCACACCATAAACTGACAGACAAAAATATTAAATTTTGACCTTTTAAGTCAATCATATAACTTTTTATCTTAAAGATCTTTCATTTGCAACTTGGTCACATATCAGAAAATTTAACGTCCTTTTTGTGGTAAAAAACAGGTGCAAGCAAACCCTCTGGGAAATGGTGAGCTATGAAAGCCATTTGTAATCTTGTACTCTTGCCACACTATCTCACTTCAAATGTGGTATATATGCGTTAACTTAAAGCATAAATAATACCACTTGTACATCTGCCCAAATAACTCACAGAAGATAGAATGCGCTGTATTTTTCACAGGCATGTTCTTGTTTGAAGTGTGTAGTGAAGCCCACAGTGAAAGAGGCTGAATCCTCAATAAAGAATTGCCAACACGCAAGCAAACATGAAATCCAGTACACCACTAATATGAGTACAGAATAATAGTCAGCAAGCACCTTTCTTTATATTTTCCTGGACTGCAGTTGCACTCACTGATTGGAAAATAATGAAAATTCTGATTAACGCTTCACTTTTTCTTTGACTAAACTGAACGTTGTTAAGATGTCCTCCTCCGTCCTTAAAATGACAATAAGTAAAAAATGTCTTCAGCATGAAAAATTAATATCTGCTGTACTAGTATTATTGTCTAAGGTTACAAACAAAATTAAAAATATCTGTTCTTTAAATTCACATATTTCACATGAGAAAGGGATGAGCTTGTTATGCAAATGAGATAAAGGTACTAGATCTGCTGAAAATAAGGGCTGCTGAACAGAAATTCTTTTAGGGAATATAAGTGTCCACCATTATTATGGCGTCTTATTTCTTAATATTTTCTTATTTCCTAATACACAGAAAGAAGATGATCCCCAGGTGCTGAAATGTTCATGAGAATGAGGGAAGGGAAGGGAAGGGAAGGGAAGGGAAGGGAAGGGAAGGGAAGGGAAGGGAAGGGAAGGGAAGGGAAGGGAAGGGAAGGGAAGGGAAGGGAAGGGAAGGGAAGGGAAGGGAAGGGAAGGGAAGGGAAGGGAATTTTGAGAGGCAACATAGCCTGGAAAAAAAATTCTAGCAAGTAGCAAGCTGCTGTTTTCTGATGAACACTTTGTCAGAGAAAATGTTATCTCTCTTTTACTTTAGTTTGTAGAAAAGAATAGCCATTCCAGATGTTTATTTTCATTCAAGAGTGGGAAGAAATGGTCAATGTGTTGATACTTCCATCAGTCTCTGTGTTCTGTATGATGGCATATAGGATTCACAGCAAGTAATACTTAGTGGACACCAGCATTCACTGTGTTCTGCCCTCCCATAGATATTTATTATAAGTGGGGATTTGATAGCACTGCCCAAAACTATTAATCAGTCCAGGATCCACTTTGATTGCTTTGGGGTTACCATCATTGTATATACAGTTTAAGTTTCTGAGCTAATTAGTTATGCCCATGTTATTTCAAAGCCATTTGAACTGCTGTTCTTTGATCAATAACCACTACTCAATAGCCACTGTTCGTCCATTATTTCTTCCTTTCCCCCGTTTAAGTCTCCTCCACTTTCTATGTCTTGTGGGCTGAAAGAAACCCCTGTATTATTTAGACAAATATCTTTTTTTTGTAAGTTGCACAAAAAAGGTCACTTCCTATCCTCATTTAAATTTTCCTTCACATCTTACAGCATAAAATGCCTTCTCATTCGTACATGATTCATAGCTGCCCACAGAACAGTCCTGAGATTTCCCAGCTTCCACTGAGTGATTGCCAATGTCCTGAGACTGTGACAACAGGAAACAGTAGATTGTCCTTTCCCAACAGGTCTTCAGCTCCATCTCAGCAGCAGCATTTCTGTCAGTCACAGCAGCGGTAGATGAAAGTTAGCTGCTGTTGAGAAAAATGATGCTGGACTGCAGGGAAATGCATTGCCAGGATGAGTACACTGGCAGAAAAAGCGCTCGGATGGCTTATGGAAAATGCAGGGCACCAAGAGGGGCAGCTCTAAAATTTAAGAAGTCATGGAAAGTGGAACTGAGGGACACAGAAAAAGAAATAACCAGAATGCAGGAAGACGGAAGAAGTGAAAGAGGAGAAGGGGGATCACAGCCCTCAGATATTCTAGACCATTTAAAGAAAATGACAGAGAGATGACCAAAATGTCAGTCTGTTTGCATTTTTAGGCCCAACAAAAGCTTAGGGTAACCTTGTTGGATTCTAAGTTCAGACCCTATCTGCACTATGGAACAGTAACCCTTTAAAGTAAATAAAATTAGCTATGAAGGTATTAAAATAAGGTCCTCAAAAGCACTAGGTACTTTTTAAAACTGTGGCCAGTCAAGCCATTATTGTGTCCTGTGAGGCTTGACACTGGCGCAAGACCCATAGGAAGGTAGGCATCTATGTCGTCCCATGATTGGAGCATGCAATGGACTTCTCGGTCTGACTCAGAACAGGACAATCTTTAACACAGGTGAGGAGTGCTGGATTTTCTTCTCATATGCATAAGTCCCAATGTGAAATGAATAATACCACTTTTTCACTTTGAGGTGGAAGCTTTCTGCCTCAAGCATGGCCCAACTACAGTGGCAACAAGAACATTTATACAGACCTTGTTGTTAAAAAAAAAAATCAAAGAAAAAATCAGCCTTCACTAACAATTTCCTTCCAATAGCTGAAAAGAAAATTCATTTTCTCTCCCAACTTGCAGGTATTGCATGGTTGGAAATAAAAGACTTTGAAGGTAGATGATATTGTATTGTCCACCTAATGTGAGCTCAGGAACAGGGACAGCACGTGTGAGGACTTTTTATTTTGAGTTTGCTTCTACATCTCGAGAATAGGATCTTAGGTGCTGCAGTCATAGATCCTGAGAAATAAAGCTAGTGACGAAGAAACCTGAAAGCCCATCTGTTACATACAGATGTCACATATTGTACAGAGATGAGAGGCTTTGCAGGGTGTATGCTTTTCTTTTAAACTAGTGGGAGGAGTTTCTTATAATTGAGAACAGATGGGAAAAAGAAGGGAAAAGCACCCAAATCATCCTCCTTACTGTCATTCTTCAAGAAACGTGGTTTGCTGTTTGCATGTTATTTATGTACCTGTGTTTCTACCTGACAGTGTGTTATCCAGTGTTTAATAACATCAGATTTTTACAGAAGCTCCTTATTTTAAGGCACATGAGAAACTACAAATACACTGTGTAAGGTGCGTAAGCATGGTTGCAGAGGAAGTGAGCTCTAATGCAAGCTAGGAAGTGACTGATCCACTCAAAGCAGGCAAACCTCTAAAATTATTCATGTATTGCATTAAACAAAACTATATGGACCAACCTTAGCCTCTTGAAAGTGGCCTTAACTTGGTGCAGAAGGAAATGAGAATGGAATTGAGTTTAGAAGAGAATATCTTGGGTTTTCAATCTGTTTCCTGGTGGACTTCTGTCTCCACTGCAAACCCGCAAAAAACACAATCTCATTTAAAAATACTGTGCAAATAATTGTCATTGCACCTGCATCTTGTTTCTCAGAGATTATTGCAGAGACAGAGGAGCAACTTCCTACTGTAATCTCAGGCATCTCTTGTGTCCAAACATTTAGGTTTCAGCAGAACTACCCCAGCTTACCTTGTGCTGCATCAGACCCAAGAGCTGTCATTTTAGAGTGCTGGAATAGATATTTGTATTAGGAGAGAAATGCATCAAGCACAAAGGCTGGATTAATAGATGAGTGATGTATTAAGTGTGCAGTAATTCAGGAACACGCAAACTTAAAACAATTCTCTCTCTAGCTCTTTCTCTCTCTTTTTTTTTTTTTTTAATTTTCAAGCACAGGTTCCTGTCCTTTTCAGTGAAAAATAGCCAAACAAAAACCATGCTGTCTGAATAAAATCTACATATATCTGAAAACTGGACAGTTAAGTAGCTTCCAACAGATCAGTTACGTGTACCAGTAAGCTACACACACATCCACACACACAAAAAAAAGTAAGTCATGTGTTTGTGACTACATAGTGCAGTTAGCTGATGGAAGGTGGGAGCCTGGAATGTTGTGTTATCTTCTGCCATCAATGCCACCTTCTTTAACTGCACTGGGGTCTAAGACACACATGGGTCCTCACATTTCAAGACATCCTGGCATGCATCGGCAAGCATCAAAAGCACCTCATCACAGCCATACCGCAATGAGCCGTGCAAGACTTGCTGCTGGATGTTTCCCTTTGCACTGCTTACCTCAGCTGAAAATAATCATATTTAATCCAAACAGGAAATGGTTTGCTCACACCACCACAGCCAGCATGCAGGGCAGGGTGTTCCTGTTAGAACGCTCAACAACAAGGTTCAAAATACAGATAGAGGAAAAGATATGGTGCATCACCCCAGGTGCAAATGCATGTGTCAAAAGCAAGCAAATGATGAGATTAGTTAATCAGAAAGTCAGTTATTTGTGCAAATGTGGCTATTTACATTTCATATTTATTTTGTTCACCTATTTTAAACCAAGTTTGCAGCTTTCCAGCCTGTGTCTCTGGCTTCTGCAGTAGTGACCATTCTGTTGCAGTATGGATTTGGAGGCAAATACCATGGGGCAAGATCACTACGCAACCATTTGCAATGTAATCCACACCTGATTACTACAAATGACCCTTAAAGAGTAAATCTGGGAGTGAATCCAGAAATTTCCATGCTTATCTGAGTTTTCCAAACAGCCTTCAGGAGTCACCAACTGCAGCTATTTTTCAGGCTGCCTACTACACATTCTACTAAACCTGCCTCATACAGACATGGCCCTGTCGTGACACAGAGTGACTGGGAAGATGAAGGTCCTAACTCTCAGTTAATTCTCATTTAGAATGATTAGGTGCTCTGTTATTTCATGGCTGTGAGCATATAAAAAGTTTTAACATTCAGGTAATAAGCAGAATAAAGAAACACATTTTTTGAGAAACTGAGACATTTAAGTACCTGTACATACCTACTGAAACTGCCAGTGTGAGATTTAGGATCTTTAGATACTTTTCTTCTTTGTAAATTCTACTGAAAGGCTCCTGCACCTTTTACCCCTGAAGAGCTTTTAAAAACCTCTCTCTAAGCTACTTCAGAATTTAGGATATCATAACCCCCAAATGTACAAACTCCCAGACTCTTAGGTACTTGTGAAATAGCACTCGCTTTCAAAACTATATATGTTCTGATAATATGAAGGACAAACATCTCTGCTTTCCACTAGACACAACTGAAATAGTTAAGGTCCCTGACTAAAGAAACTGTTCCTCCTATTAATAAAGAACTGACTCAAAGCTTCTCTATGTCATGCTGTTTGACCACATTCATTGTTAGTTATATTCCTGGAAGAAAGTGAGCTTCAACTGCACATTTAGTGTGGAGAGCACAACAACAATAACTCACTGCATCATAAAAATACTTCAGCAAGTTTTAAAGACAAACAAGGCTATAGATCTCTGTTTTCATACACTAAATTAGGGATTCCCATTTTTTTCCATCTTCTTTAATTCCATGTTAAACACAGTAAACCATTTTCTAATTCTGTAGAAATGTTAGTGTGCATATTTAATCTAATTTTAACCTGTTTTGTGGATCATCGTAGCTTTTCAGACTTCTTTACCCCAGGAAAGATTAATGACAATGGTCTGGAGTGAAATTTTAATGGCAAATGGATCCGGATTTCTCCTTCCAGACCTAGCATTTATGTTCATGCAGAATTGGAGGGAAAACTGCACTTAGATGGCAATATATTTGTATATTTTTTCTTGTCTAAGCTTCAAGTGAATCCTAATTGTTGGAATTTTCATTCATTCTGAAAATTTTCATGCTCCTCTAATAATTCACCATCATATATAACCCACATAAAGCACATAAAGTAACTTTTCAATAGTTCGATTTTTTATTTATAGACTTCCTCATTGAATAGTTTGATCTACTTTAATTGCTGATTTGTTTAATTATCAGTCAGATTTTTTTTATTGTAATGTGAAATTTAATAGTAGTTTACTCTTGTCTAATGACCAAATATGGATATCTGTTGTTGACGTAAGTATATCTGTTGAATATCAACGAGGTATAATTATGACTACTATAACTGAATAATTTGGCAATGTGAAAATACTTTTTTCTGTAATACTTGTTTTAAAGGTAGAAACAGGACTTTTTGCATGCTTGAAGGTTTTTTTAATGTCTTGTGAATATCATAAAAGTTTTGAGCTTAAATGATTTTTCAATTTTAAATAGAATTTTAGATATACAAATGCATTAAAATAGTTGCAGCGGTGGGTGAAGGCAGATTTTTTTTATTATAATTTTTTCAAAATATAGTCATGCTTTTCATCTACATTTACATTTTAATTACACTTTCAGAAATTTTTCAAATTTCAGAAAATTTCATTTTTTGTAGTAATTGACAAATAGATGAGTTAAATTTTGCTATTTTTTTATTCTATGCCACTATATGGTACATATAAATGTGTAAAAGATAAACATATTTTAAATAGAATAATCATTTTAATCCAATATTTTGAAATTTATAGCTATTCAGTTTAGTAACAGTAACTGTCTCAGAAGGTGCGATTTTTTGAGCTGCATCCAGAACCATCATATCCCTATTTGAGAAATCCAAAACTATGAGGCATGATTTGGGTAAATTTTAGCCAAGCCACTAATCTTTCAAGTCAAAAAAGAAACATCCTGTAGTTACATCACTTATATTTTTCCTGAGCTCAGTTTTACACATTTTGCTGCAAATTATTCACCCAGTAAATATCTTTGTCACTCTATCCTCCGTATGCACACACATTTTCTCAGAGCTGACTATTGTTTAAACATGGAACACCAAGCACAGTGTAATTTAGAGCCTGGAAAGATATTGACTGGAATAAGACTGAGTACTTTGTAATGCAGTAAGCACTAAAATAATGTATTACAAGTGTAAATTTAAACATGGGCAAATCATTTGCTTTTTCACTTCTTACATGCAAAAAGCCAGAGGATGGCTCTTCTGGAGCATCACTGCCCCATCCCTACAGTGCTCTGCTCAAAGGGTGCCAGAGGATGGAGACAAGGGGGCAGCCAGAAAGGATTTTCATGTTGGAAAAGGTGAAAATAAATGAGTTGTAATAGGGAGAAAAATGTTAAAGAGAATGTTTGCAGAGCAGAAGAGCTATGTTGCTGTGAGGGGTGACAAGGGGAAGGGAAAAGAGACGAAGCAGATTCTTGTGTTCTGAAAGGTGCGAAGGCTGCTAGTAGAGGTGAACCTGAAGGAGGTGAAGTGACAGAAGGAGATAGACCCTTTCTGGCACAGACACATAACTATCTACAATCTGTTGGCCCATTTTAGTCATTGCTAAAACTTTACTTAAGTACCGCAACAGAATTAATTTTGCAGTTTAAACAGGAAGAAAAGCTGTGCTTTCTTTTGTCTCAGCCTTTGGTATGATAGACCCCAGTTTAGCCTGCACTGTGAGTGGCCTGGGAATGACTTGCTTCAGTTCAGTACCTCCTTTCTCAGCCTACTCCTGGAGCATTCAGAGAAGCATAACATTCCCATTGAGCAAGGAAAAGTTCAGAAAGGAAAATCACTGCTAGAAGACTTTGAGACTAAACAATCTGCAGTCCTCTAACAGATTTGCTCTCTGATTTTCTGGTTGGGAACACAGTTTCACCTAAATTGCCTGTATTGCCATCTAACTTCCCAAGATATTACCCATGGATTTTAAGACATGGGTGTTTATATACCAAGCTGACCAAAAAGTAATTTTCTCTGATATAATGATAGATCCAATAGTAGTTTCAGAACCCTATTTTATAATGCTGCATTCACTGATGATAAGTGAAGTACTGAACAAGACAATTAAATAACTAAAGTCCACATGGATTAAGACTACCAGAGGATAGTAATTCGAGATTCCTGTTTTCCATCTACTCATACCAGAAGGATAAAAAGAATACAATGGGGATTATGAGAACTAAACAGCCAAGCAAAGGCTCAGCTTACTCATATTAAAGCATCTGTGATTAAAAAAAAAAAAAAAGGACAAAAACCCTATTTACTCGTAAATTGCATTGCAATTACTTTCAGTTCTGTATTATTATCTTTCTTTGTGTTTATAATCAAAAAGGTATGCCTATTTTGATAAATAACTGGAGAGTAAGATTCTGCTGGTTGTGTTTATTGAATCACATGTGGTTTTGCAAAAATACAGCATTTTGAAGAGAGAAGATTTTTTTAGCCTAAAAAATATATTTTTATTCAGAACTTTCTATTTAGTTTATTAAAGCATCTTGCAAGTGTGAGCACAGTTTCTTCGTCAGGGACCTTAAATATTTTAGTTGTGACTAGGGGAAATCAGAGATGTTTGTCTTTTAGATTATCAGAGCATTTATACTTGTGAGAGAGAGCACAACTTTATGAGTACCTGGATTTGGGATTTTGTACGTTCGGGGTGATCTCCTAAATTGTGAAGTAGTTTATAGAGATACTTTTTAATAGGGCACATGTGAATTGAAAATCAAGGGGACCTGGAGATAAGGAATAGATAAATGGTTTTTAAAAATCTAATGTTTACCTTGATTTATTTTTTACCATAAGTGTGAACAATAAAAAAAAAAAAAAAAAAGTGCATCTATTCTGGTAAAAACTACATGAAGCTGAAGTCAAAACTGAGAGTTCCTCTCATTTGCACAATTGCCCTGCCTGAATCTGGCTGGGATAAGCAGTGTGTTATCACCAGTTTAGCTTACATGACTTAAACCAGGAAAACATGTGAAAAGGCCTAGTTTTGCCACTCCTTAATTTAACAGTGATGCACATCTTAGCTTCATCAAGATGAAGAAGATATTCCGGTAGAACAGGATTAGTGAAAAGAAATTAGCACTTTTTTCCTATTAACACATTGCATTTTAGGTTAGACCCAAAAAAAGAGCAGATCTCTTTCCTGTACAGGTTAGCTATTCAATGGTCTTGAAATCAGTCAAAGCAATTATAAAATTCAACAAACAGTTTTCTCATTGTATAAAGTATACCTGTAAACTGAAAAGTGCTGTGAGAAAGGCCAACATAAAAAAATTTAAATAAATTTTTTTCCACCAACCTGAGGTCAAGAAGACAATGGAAAAAGTAAGTTGATAAAAGCAGCTTGATTTCTCTCTCATAGCTGGCTGTTATCAGATATGGATCTGACAATAATTATGAGATTTATCAAAGAGCAGAATGACATCCCAACAGTCATTATTTTCATTTCATGTCCAGCTGGAAGCCTCTGGAATACATATTGTTAATCTTTTTTCCCATTATATCTTCTCTACTCCATTCCCAAATTATTCAGACCCTATGTATGCTTTTGTGGGAAAATCTTAGCTTCATCTGTTTGGCAGATGATACAGAATACTTTTGTGCCTTTATTTTTTTTTTAACTGGTTTTAATCCAAACAAATCACAATATTGTTATCTAGCAGCAGCAGCAGCATGATAATAGCTCAGAAAACAGACATATACTGTAGTTTTTTGTTACTTTTCAGAAGTTAGAAAATGATGTAAAGTTCACTTTCTTATGATCAAAATAAATGTACTTTTTCTCTTCTGCATAACAGTAGGCACTGTGCCTCTTCCTGAAATACTGCAAAACAAAACACCAAGTAAGTGCAGGTTTGACAGAAGCTCTATCACTTTTCTCCTGGGCCTCAGGCGGTTGAAATGAGTTCGGATTGTTTACCAGAATACATTGTTTTTACAGTTACAGGCACATCTAAATTCTCAAGTACATCCCAGATGATTGTTGGAAGGCAGTCTAGATTGTCTCTCTCTTTGCTACTTTTCTCATTAGTACTAGTTTTTTCGGACAGCTTTACATGGTCCACAGTGGAAAATATTTATTAATGTAAGCCTCAAGTACCCACTCCAAGCTAATAGTTACTTATTTTCTCCAAAATGACCAGTCTCATTCATGTGATGATTTTACCTTTAGAATGTTTAAAAAAAAAAACAAAAAAAACCCACTATGATACTATTTTCAGTAGGGCAGGGATCTTTGCATTTAGAACAAGAATATTTAACCACAGTTTAAGGCTTAAAATCCTGTTAGCTAAAAGGCTTGAAGTCTCTTTGCTTCTGTAAAATAAATTTTATATCTGATAAAAAGTGTGGATTACATTGATTGCTTTAGAATTTAAATTAGGAGTTGTTGTGAAGCCTGGGACTTAGTTTTATGAGTGTTCACTGAGGTTTACAAACCCATTCAGCAAAAGTCATGGCTAGTGAAAGAAACTGTGTTCCACAGAGCTCCTACCCACTGCTGAGACATGAAGATCTCTATAAGGCACACAGAAGCATTTAGTAGAAACGTTGCTGGTATTAATTACAAGAAAACTAACTTGCATTTTTTAGGTTAGATCGTAAACCCTCCAGCTGCTGAACACATCTATAGATATCTTCCTACTGTATTTATTTGCCTCCTAAAGTAGCACAATGCTGAGAAAATGGCAAGAATTAAAATGAACCGAAGTAATTTCTTACATCTGGATGGCAACTGAGAGTCCAGATAAATAAAGTCATGAGGAGTTTTTTAAAGATTCAGATTCTGCGGTTGTTTATTCAGCAGCAGTTTAGGCACCAGGCAAACTAACTGTTTCTCTCTAATGCCTTAAATTAAACTACAGACATCACCGACCTCAGGGTAAGGAAGAGACTTTTACCAAACTCACAGACTCCAGAAGTGAAAAGAATTTCTTACTGCTGCTGTGAAGGAAGCTTTATGCCAGAGTGCCATGCTCAACAGGAATTTCATGAACAAAGGAGAAGGAAAAACCTAGAACCTCATTCCTTCTAATTAGGGATTAATTCTGGTTTATTAGAAGTAGGTTGAAACAAAAAACTAAAATTAGGGGGAAAAAAAGAAAAAAGAAGATTAAGAAAGAAAATACAAGAAAAAAGAAGAGACCTAGCTGTTCAAGGACCCAAAGCTACTTAGAAATCCAGATCTGTACTTTGACCCTCCCTGTACTGACTATTTCATCTTTTTCATCCAGCTTTTAAAGCAATACAAATGAAAAATCTCTTAATTTCCACAAAGCAAAGCTGTCTGCTAATATCCCCCAGTTACCACTGATATATGTAGTAAATGACACCAGAAACCCTGCTACTCAGTGTGGGGTAGAGTTTCTCGGACGCCCCAGTGTGTCCCCATCCTCCTCCGATGAAAATGCAGGAGCGGCTGAGTAGGATCTGCTGCCTCTGTGTGAATGAAACTGAACATTTACTTCAACCAGGCAGTTTCCTGTGCAGGCCTGCAAGAGCTCTGTAAGAGAAGCCCCTAGAAAGGGAGTCAGGACGGAATTTTTTATTTGTATAGATGCAAGATAAGGTGCTTAGATAAGAGCATAACTTCCTCATTTCTGCTACGCTCTCAGTGTTTTTACATAAGGCTGATCCTCTCACTTAACAGTGATGAAAATTTCATCAACAAAATTTGCTTTTGTTCTGCCAAGTCATGACAACCTCAATTAGAGCTGAGCTGGAGAGGCATTTGGGTGATTACATCAGTCTAACTGGATACCCCTTCTCCCTGTGATGCCTCTTTCTATTCCATTCTCTGGGTGTTTGATCTCCCTAACCGGATCTGGGCAGCTGAGAAGTGAGATGAAATAAAGAGTAGCTAAAACATTTCAGAAGAATCTGCCCACAATCATGATTTTCATTCTTCATTCGTTTTTGAAAGCCGTAAGTGGAAGAAGCTCTAACCACATGGCACTGAGATCCAATTTTGCTAGGTCTTTGCTGAAAGCTTGAAAATTCTGATGAATTAAAAAAAAACAAAACATTATATAAAGCCTGTCTTTCTCAGAAAGGTCTGCATTGCTGGTCAAATAATCTTGACTTTCTTTTCTCAAACCTATTACCAACATAACTTCCTTAATCTTTTCAGTGCTTAGATATTAGGCTTTCGTAGCTTATTTCAGAATTTCCATTCCACAGAGCATTTAACAATACAGACTATCTAGCATTTAGTGAACTGTGCATATTGGTCTCTCATGAAATGCTAACACCTGGAACACAAACTAACAGAAGGATTTAACCCATTTTAGATTTCTTTCTATTAAACAGCCCTCAAAAATAATATGATCCCAAGTGAAAAAGATATAAAGTGCTAGTCACAAGTTAACATGTATTAAAACTTTAATTTACTGCTCATCTTAAAAACTGTAATTATATTAAACCCTACTGCACCTCAAACTCAAGAAAACGTGTAAACTGCAAATGAGAGAAAGTGAAAGAGGGAAACTAAAGGGATTTGCTTCAGGTTTTCTTGCATTATTCTTACTTTATTTGTCCTTTTAGGCCTGCTTTCTGAAGGAGATGTGGCCAGTATGACAAACCCATCTGTCATTCTTTCACAATAACTTTTCTTTAATCTATGGAGAATTTCAAAAATTTGAAAGAGTAAAACTTGAAGGGCAATTAAGTATCTGCAAGTTTTCTGAAAGTTGGTGAATAGCTAGTGGAAACACACAAGAAGAAATGTCTCCAGAGAAGAAAAGATGGGTAGAATTCAGCTATTACACCTCCTGTCAAAGGACATAAATCTGTAGGAAAACAGGTTTTGATTGTTCCGCTGCTCACAAAGTGAGTCTTCCGCATTCCCAGCAGTGCATCTGAACATTTTCTTGCGTTGATAGAAATTGGATTTGTATTCTACCCCAGTGCTCAGGTTTTCATTTGTGCCCCTGTGAGGACAAAACCTGTTTGCAAAATTGCACCCCTAAATCTGAGTTTCTGTTCTTCCTGGGACTTGTCTTTTTCTCAGGTTTGGTTTTGATGTTCAAGTAGCTTTTATAAGGAAATTACAAAGCCAAATTAATAAGTGCTGTGCCTTGCAATTCATTTGTCATTGCGGACATCTGGATGGGGAAAAGAAAATCTAGTTCCATAACCACATTTTCACAAAAAATTTTCCTCAGGCAACTCTTTTTTGGAGCTCAGAGCTCTACAGATCACACAAAGTACAGTAGAAACTTGCAACCACTCTCAATTTCTGCAGCTGGATGGGCTTATATTTAGTTATTTTACATAGTTGCTTGAAATAGCCGTGGGCTGGGCTAGGTGACAAATTAGGTTCACTTTAGATAAGTTGGAGAGGTTTAGTGAAAAGCTGAAGTAATATTTAAAGAATTAAAAAATAGGTCCTACAGTGAAAAGTTCAAGAAGCTCTGTCTGTTACAATTAGAAAAAGTTAAGAGGTCATTTTTTCACAATTAGTCATTGCCTTACATGGGAAAAAATAATAACAAATTAATCTAAACTCTCCCCAAAGATATAAAATGATCTAAAGACTGAATATTGTAGTTAGATTATTGAGGCCAGACATAAAGCATATTTTTAAAACTCTAAGTTGTTCACTTCACCAAAGATTATGACTGAGACAGCAAATACAGACCTGCTCAACTGCTCAACAGTCAGTCCCACTAAACTCATGCAGTAAAACACTAGAGGTTTAGTATCACTTTATCAACAAGCCCAGGAATATTTTAGTCCTGGATTTAACTTTGATACCCTTTTACAAGCTGTCCACAGCAATATTCTTTTTTTGTTCACTTCAGATCCACTCCTTACAAAAGATGCATAGCTGATCAACTAAACATTTTACCTTTACTTGCTTCTGCTAGATAGGTAGTCACAAATTTATTTCCCCCACTCATTTTCCCAGCTTTCATCATAACAGTAGTAGCAGAGCCATAGACTGCAATAGGCTAGGAACTACAAGCTTATCCACCACTTTGTAGGTGAACTGTTATTACCGAAATCTAATTTCCTGTCTTCATCAACAAAAGGTATAACAGTCTTTCAAACACTGTTTGGCTGAGACATAAAACCTCAAAGGTGTGTCCACCTTACATTCAGTGTTCTTTTTCAGGCAGTCATGACCCTGGGTGAGACAATGAAAAAAAAAACCAACAACCAGCTATGGCCTCTGCAAATTCACCTTTATGAGGCAAAATAAAAATTGGAATTAATGTGTTGGTTGCCTACACACCTGGTCTCCTCTGAAAAGGCCTTTGAGTTGATTAGTCATCCCTTCCAGACAAAATGTTTTGCTTTCATTCTAGCCTCTGAGATATTCCATTATTCAGGAATAAATGCTGCTTGGCAGAGCATGGATCCTGCACAGAAAGAAAGCAAAAGAAAAGGCATAAGCACCTCCCTATTTTCCTGAAGGCAAAATATTCTAAGTAGCAGACATTAAGGTCAAGGAATAGTCCATAGCAAATGTTGCTAATGGCTTCTCCCAGTCAAAATGAGATTCTTAGGGGAATGCGAGCCTAGATACAGGAAGCAGTTCCTAAATTTTTAGACAGCATATGTTTATTTTGCCATCACCAGGTATCCTTTTCATGCCCACTCCTGCTTCTACCTGCAAGAGACATATCTGCAAGAACATTTCTGCTTCAGGTATAAACATTTTGGCCCCTAATCCCTTCAGATTTAGCATATACCACCATTGCCTGAGATGATGCAAAATGGCATTGCAGTTTTGCTCCTGCCACAAGCAGTATTAGGAACAGGACACAATTCTTTCCTAAAGGTTAGTAATCATCCTACAGTGTGGTTTACTTTTCCTTCTCTGAAACTGCCATCATTAAAGAAGCAGAGGAAACACCTTCCCATTGCACTGAAATTCTGCTTTTCTGTAGTTTTACAATAGCAGAAGCAATTGAAATGCTGTGTAAGGCCCTGTATGTTCAAGTGTGGCTGTCTTCCTCCACTCTGCAGGTGGAGGTTTGAAGAGACATGCCCCCTTCAAACATAGTCTTTGCTTTTTTCCCACTAAAGGAAACACAACATATAAAGCAGCTTACTTTCAGATTTGAAATCCAGAAGGCAAAATCATGACCAGCTGTCATTTTCAGTGTCTCTGTCAAGCAGAAACATACTAACTGGAGAGCTGCACTCTTTTATTGAGTCATTATGACTGCCATTATCACTGGCAGCGCAGTACTGGGTCATCCTAATGTAGAGTTACAACAGTTTTCAAGGAAAAAGATAATCTTGGCTGCCTCTACTTGTTAAACCATCTTCTTCCTCTGGTAAAAAACAACCCACCTCATAATGCCTAATCTGCTCTGACCCCGTCTTGCCAATTAAAGGTCCTATACCTGTAAAATGTGCTAACCCCTATCCTTCCTCAACCAGATGCTTGCCAGATGTCAGGTTCGCTGTACAATAAAAACACCTTTGACTTACTCTGCTTTCATTCTTTTTCATAAGCAAGCAACCACAAAGAAATGTGGTTTAGAGGTATGGAAGTCCAGCTGTGAGCAAGTGTCTCTTAGACTCCCACAATGCTCTTCAAGTGGAAAGACCAGTTTCCCTGTATTACAAGGATAAAGAGGGCTGGACAAGTGGAGGAATCTCCCTGTGCAGTAGTGCTGGGGAATGTGATGAGACAGCACAGAGGGACAATGGCACTCCCAGATACCCAGAAATGGTTCAAGTGCTCATTAACACAGGGAAGCCATCGCAACAATTTTTAGTCTTGCAATTAGAAATGAGTCCCTATGGAAATATTTCAAAATAGACCTGAAACTGGTTTTAGAACTATAAATAACATGTGTCTTGGCAGGCCCCTGAAGAAAGATTTGTCCATTTGTTTTTCTTCTTCTTAATCTAAAATTACAAGCGTAGATATATTCTTCCCCGTTTTATGCTCCCTGAAGGTCACAGATCAAATTTAAACCCTAGACTGCATTATAGATCCCTCTATGGTACAAGACTTGGGAGGATCTGACCCAAAAAAATCTGAAGCATTTTTTTTTTTAACTCCCTTAAGAATTCTCATTAAAGCTCTTCTGGTTGCACAAGTAATGTCACACTTGAACTTAAGGTAGTTTGATACTTTTTCTCAATGGTAAGCATGCGTGATGTACTGTAAATCCTAGTAGTAAGGTATATATTGTGTCATCTCTTTCAATCAACAGCTTCTTAATGTCAGATTTTGCTTTAATTATGTGTATCTCAAAAGCTATAACAAGAAAGTCTGCATCTAACTTGAAAAAATCTTAGCTTCCCATATCATGAGCAGATCATAGAATCATAGAATCAGAATGGTTTCTGTCGGAAGGCACCTTAAAGATCATCTCTGTCCAAAACCCCTGCCAGATGAGGATAAATGTCTGACTAAACAAAAATTTATTGTGTTAACATTTTAAATATCCTTCAGATCATCATATTAATTGTTTGCAAAAATTAGCAAATATTTAAACTCCCCTTCTATAATCTGCTTGTTAGCTTCAGAAAATCACACCACATAAAAGAAAAACAGGTTAATTTTTTATCAGTTCTACACCTACATAAAGAAGACTGTCATTTGAGTTTCTGGATCACTAGAAGAATGATTGTTTTTTGCATCAATAAAGTAATTTCAAAAGCATAGCTTGTTAAAGTTTCTTCCATTTAAAATACATTTGTGCCTATGGTAAACAAAAACAGGAAAAAAATCTGTATTTCTAGTTTTCCTACAAATATAACTAATACTGTAATGTATCAGACTGCATTTTAGAAAATGCTTCAGTGTCATGGATTTGATGCTCTGATTACATTTTGGTTTTGCCATGTACCCTCCTTCAAGGTCTTCTTCCATGAGCATTAGTACAAGGAACACACATGCTCTTTTCAAATCAAACGGGGCTTCTGCAGAGATAAAATTACCATTAGACATCCTTGTGCACATAGTTTAAATCACACAACCAAAAACCACAGTTCAACACAACTGTGTAAACTGATGTCCTTTATTAAAACACATACATGGGAGGACTCTGGAATGGGTAAAGACTAAATTATTCTTCTTACCAGACAAGTTGTCCTTTCAAGTCTAGGTTTAAGTTCACCAGTGAGATGATGGGAGTGAGCTATGCCTGTACAGTACCTCATCTAAAGACAGATAAATCTTCAGAGCTCTGCAGGGAGCCCAGGTGCCATGGTATATTTTATCATCACTCTATAAACTATGCTTTGCATCCATGCCTTTATAATGAGCACAAGGACATGAAGATGAAGAGCCTTCCTGCATATGTATCATGTAAATCTATCCGTTTCATTGTTAAATTTGAGCAATTCTTCTAAGGTCAGTCTGTGTAGCAATGTCTCTCTCTTTCTGGTTACAGAGATTGAAAATTAGCTTTCTGTTGTTTTTCATGGAACACAGTATATTCAAATAAGTTTTTATTGTATGTTATTCTCTGTAATAGAAAAGTATTGCACACAGTAACGTGGATGGGGTCCTTTCTTTTTCTTTCTTTCTCTGTCTCTTTCTTCCTCTCTTCTCTTTGTCTTTTTCTTTGTCTTTCTCTTTTTTTTTCTTCCTTTCCCTTCCTTCCTTCCTTCCTGCCTTCCTGCCTCCCTCCCTGCCTTCCTTTCCCTCCTTCCCTTCCTTTCCCTTCCTTCCTTTCCCTCCCTCCCTCCCTCCTTCCCTCCCTCCCTCCCTTTCTTCCTTCCTCCCTCCCTCCCTTCCTTTCCCTCCCTTCCTTCCTTTCCCTCCCTTCCTTCTTTTCCCTCCCTTCCTTCCTTCCTTACTTCCTTTTTTCCATTCCTCTTTCCCTCTTTTATTTGTAGTAATAGAAAATTACATTCTATATATGTGAACATAAAATGTCTAAATATCTCCTGAGCCTGAATATCTCTTTTACCCAGCCCAATCCCAAATGTGATCCTAGACTGATCAGAGAGTGAGAAATAGTTTACAAAGCAAAGGCATTAACAGAAAGATACCAGGGAGGATGAGTTAACAAGTCAGCCTAATCTGAGAGGGAAAAGTCATAATGAAAAAGATACTCTGCCTTTCTGAAGAGATGTGTCACATGGCCCCTCGCACTGGGGCAGACAGCCTGCCGCACTCCGCGCCGAGTGCTCTGACACCACCTCCGACTGCCACTGACATCCCTTTTTAGGGATCACTTTTTTAGACTGCCTGTGGAAAGCAGTTGATAATTGGAGTTTCTATGAAACTGAAGCTAAAAAGAACCCCCACAAAATGTGAAAAACTTCAAGTAACATTGTTGTCAGTGCTTTTGATATAACTTTGTTTTTAAATGATTAATATTAATGCTATGATTCCTATGATAGACATTACCACAGCTTCCAATTATGGCAGGACAAAAAGTGTTATTTCATTCAATAGGACATATAACAGTTATTGATATAGAATCATAGAATAGTTAGGGTTGGAAAGGACCTTAAGATCATCAAGTTCCAACCCACCTGCCATGGGCAGGGATACCTCACACTAAACCGTATCACCCAAGGCCTCGTCTAACCTGGTCTTGAACACTACCGTATATACACTGCCATATACATAAAGGGAGATTAGATATGCAGACGGACAGATAGGTAGATAGAAAGATCGATAGATAATGTCTCTCCCCTAGCTATTAGGATTTCTTTTCATTTCACGTTTGGCAAAAAAATTATCCCTTTCAAAATCTGCGATGAAAATCTTGTTGAGGCTGGAGAGCAACCCTAGGGTTTGCAGTGGCTTTAGTGACAGCACCATGTGTGCATACCAGGTGATGTGCTGAGGCAGGGGCACAGAGCCATGGATGTTACCATGACCCCAGCAGTCCAGGCTGGTGCCTCTGAAGCACTTTCATGAGCACCTTCAGGTTCAGATCACCAAAGAAAGAACCACTAAATCTCCACACCCAGAGTTTAGACATTGGTCGTAGAATCCTAATTTAATTGAAAATCTTCAGCCTAGGTACTTTTCAAATGCACACATTTTTTTTAAGGTGTATTTGGATGTTTCTTTCTATTACAGGTTTCATTTAATGAGATAGCGGAACACCAGAGGCCTCTGTAGAAACAGCCTCCTTAGGGTAGCAGGAAATCTTACGCTGAAGCTACATTGGTTTTTATTATCAGACACAGGATTTTAATTTATTTTATTGTTGCTTAAGTGCCCAGGGTCCCATTCTCAAGGGGTTTATTTATTTATTCTAGTCAAGGATAACTGAATTCTTTGGCAATATCTTTGCCCTGTGCCCCCTCAGTTAAGTCAAGGTGTTTGCTTTCCTTTGTTTGCTTGTGTATCAGCTGAATACTTTTTATCTCCATCATCTTAAGTCTTTTTCTCCAAATCTTCCTGAAGTATGACTGTGTTCCTGCCATCTCTGTCAGGAAATAATATCTACAAGGCCATACAGAGTAACCATGTTGAGAGAGTCAGTGAGTGTTTTGCACTAATGCAAACATAAAGTTGGCTGCAGGAATATCTGAGAACGGGAAAGAAGTGACTCCTTACCCTGGACTGAAAGGGCTGAGCAGCTCCTGAAGCTCCAGTGAGCATGGCGCCTGCTTGCCCTGGCCCTAGCAGTCTAGCTCCTCAGTCAGAGTGGGAGCTGGGAAGAGAGGATGAATGAGCCACAGGGATTTTGGGGGAAGAAAGAAACAGTGTTTGGATGTCATATGAAAGCTAAGTGGTACCAAAGCACAGGACTGGACCCCCTTTGCTTTATCTGAAGTGGCACAATGAGACACAGCCTTCAAAATAAGGAATAGTTTTGAGTAGGTGACAGCCTGAGCTAAGATCCGTTTGCTGATTATAATGAGCCTCTGAAGTACACCTAAAAGACCCTTGAGTGTACTCCTTAGTTATATTGGCTCTCCGCAGTGATTATCTGTTTGTCATCTGTGTCTATTTTGGAAAATTATATTTTAGTTACTGTGAGTTAGTCAGCAGCTTGCACAATAAACAGCTAGTCACAATGAGAGTGTCAGACTCCTACTGGGTCCAGTTACAGAAATGTTTCCACCAAGAGGATTTATAAATGAAACACACAAAAAGCCAGCCTCTTAAACACAGGCCTGTGGTAAGGCTGTTCAGTGCAGCAGCAGTAGGAGCAATTGTTTGGAAAAGGCTAGGCAGAGAACTGAACCGAACCAGACTTTTCTCAGGACAGTTTGAACTCATTAAGTTTTGGGGGGAGTGTGATGACCCATCCAGGAACAGCAGGAAGGATTAGTTTCAAATCACACAGCTCAAGAGAAAGAGAATAGCAAAATATCAGGGAGATGACTATTCAACCCAATGCTGTTTCCAGGGAGTGCAAGGTCTGTATTGCTACTCCATGTGTTCCCAGTACTTAACATCAACATAGTTTTGATCCATGAATTAGGCTTTTTGGAACTGCTGCAATAAAAAATGAATCATGATAATCTATTCTGGAAAAAGATATCAATAAAATACCTGTAATACTGCTTATTTGAGCCTGTCATGTATTGCATTGACTGCTTTGGAAGTGATTCATCTGCTCTAGAAGCCAATGCCACTAGCTTGAGAGGGAAGCTGTTTTCCAAGAGGTGTGGGGGAAGAAGGGAAGGCAGGCTGCTCATGTATGTGGTTCTATCTTCTGGACAGGGGAAAAGAATGCTCCTAAAAATGACTGACCAGAAGTAATTTCCAGGCAGTCATTTTGTTATTTAATGTCCCTCAAAAGTGTAATTTCTTTTTTATAGATTTCATGTATGCCACATCCTGTTAATAACACCATCTCATTACCACAATGGTAACAGTCGCTTGATGCTCAGTTAACAGAAATCTTTCAAAACAGCATTATTAGATTTTTCACAGTTGGTTCAGTATGGTACAGGTTAGCAGCTTCTTAATTCTGCTTTCTTAGCATAATTACATAATTTAGATTTAGTCACTGATGTTGACCTTTAAATAGAATCAAATATTCAATTTATATAGTTGTTTTTTCATTAGCAAACAGGGAGCAGCTGAGAACTTTTTTGTGATCAGCTGACAATGTCATTGTGAACATGTACAGGTCCAGGTAAAGTGCAACATCTATACTAATTATACCTGTACTTTGAAAGATCTGTATTCTCATTAGTCATCACAATGGTTAAGGTCCATTCTCACCCCACTGAAAGAGTAGCTTTCATCCTTTCATCAGAGGCAGACTCAGCGTGTTTACAAAAATAACTGACATACAACAGATGAAGGGATAAATTCTGCCCTGGAATAACTCTCATCAGTACAGTCTGTACATATGGAGGATGGTAAATCTGAGCCCTGCATACTGAAGTTCTTTTATCTCAGAAGTTTTCCACAGGCAGAAATCACTCTGACCACCAAGAAAGTTTCCCCACATCTGGGATGGTATTCAGCAGCTGTTTGCATTTTTGTGCTTAGGTACCTGGCCGCACCTTCTTGGAAATCAAAAAGGTTATTCTGGGGTAACAGAAAGCAGAACATTGCCTGTAGCTTTTAGCTGCTCCAATCCTCAGTTCACGTATCCCACACACAGTGGTTTGAGAAAAACAGGAAGAAGCAAGATAAGCCAAAGCCCTGGTGACTACAAAATATACCTTAGTAAGTCCCTAACTGATACTGCCTCTTATCAGATGAAATACCTTAGTATTAATTCCTTTTAATTAAAATAGTATTTGATTCTCCAGTGATCTTTGGTGCATATTTACAGGTACTCTTCACTGCAGCATGGTGCACTCAAAGTTACAGAACTGTTCAGAGCATTTAGATAGGAATTGAAATATGTGATACAAAACCATGAATAAAGGCATACATTTCTGTTTACAAATACACATAAATGCATTTTTGCACACACAAACACATCAGCACCATATGCAGTACAAGACTAGACACTGAATAGATTTTACTGACTTATAATTTTACTCTCTCAGGACACTTTCTTCCTCCTACAGGGTTTAATGTGGTCTTTTATGGACGAGGTAAAATTGTATAATAGGCTGCTGACAAATTGTAGGGCGCCTGTGAGACAGATGATCTTTAATAATAATTAGCAACTTCTGACACACAGCAAATATTAATAAAAGATCATGAAGCTAAGGAATGACATGTAGGTGCTGGAAGAGCCGCAGCAGAGACTAGGACCCATACAAACATTGAATGCTTTTTTTAAATTTAAAATTTTCTGCAGTGAGGCTCTAAAAAGCATTGACTGTTTCTTTTTGTCTTTCAGTCAAAGTACAACTTTTTACATTGTTTTAAAATTTAAAAAAATTACAGTAAGATGCAGGAAAATTACTTGCAGATTTGTCTGATGCTTATCTCGAACCAAAATTCTTTTAAGCTCTTTTATTAATATACTAAATATTCTTATATTATAAAGGAATAATATCGATTATCATTTTTAAAAAGATTTATCCTATCCAAAATAAAATTAGATGGAATAGTGTAATAAGTGGTCTTGTTTGGCCGCTTAAGCAGGAGAATTACCAAACTGCCATTTTATTCACACTTGCTTTAGCAAGTTACAGTTTGTGACTAGATGGACTTACAGTTCTGGCAATTCCCAGAGAGCTACCACTTGTAGACCAGCCTTTCTTAATATACCACCTCTTACTGTAAGTACAAAAGTCCTGTTTTGTAAGCTTACAAATAATAGAAAAAAAAAAGTATTCCTAAGCACAATATGATAAACTGAGGAATTACAGTTCTAATAGACTCAATAGTGAGTCAGTGTTATGTAGAAAGGTTAATCATGGTTAAGGACTGTTATTCTGTGGCCAGAAGACCATACTTATCCTCATCATTTGTGGCCATTTTTAAAAGGAACTCTATGATAGGCCTGGCTAAAGCCTTATCATTGTGGTTTGTGGTCAGATGGGTCAGGTGAAGCACCAACCAGAATGTATTTACACACTCCAAAGCAATTTCTGGTGAGACTTCCTCAAAACCAACAGCTAAACCATCTATTAAAGAAGCAAATGATTCCTATGGTTAAAAATGATATTTGTGAAAATATCACTGTCCTTGTTTTGTGAAAGAAACAATCTGGATGAAATACAAAAAATATGAAAATATGATCCAATACCATGATTTCCAATATGATGATTTCTTAGAACACTAAAAACTCTTTGCAGCAAAGGAATAAATCGAAAATAGAGTATTAGAAATGTGCAGCCAAACTACAGCTTATGTTTTAGATTTTTTTTTACAAAATGCTTTTTACTGGAAAATACCGATCTACAAAACACTCAAGTTTTCTCGGTAGTTTAACAAGTTCAGTGGATATTTCACCAAAAACTCTTTTCAGGACCAAAAATGAAACTGTAAAATGTGTCCTACAAAAATGTAGGAATTAGATCTTTCACCTTCTGTAAAGACATGATTTTGAATTTCAAATAGAGCAACTCATAAACTCTCCTGCTGAGGATCTCCAGCATCTTTAGTGTTCGCCCCATGATCCTTTGCTCAGGGAGATGGAGTCAGAAGGTGCAATTACTATTTCTGAAAAATTCTACAAATGCTGTAATTCTTCATTGTGAGGAAGGACCAAAACAAAATAAATTTTCCCAACCTGAAATCCCATTTTTCTAGTCATCTTTAGCATGTTTCTCCCAGTACAGATTTATCTTAACACCAAACTAGCTTTTTTGAGGACTAAAAGAGGGGCATGCTTTCTCACTGTGCAGGCAATGAAGTCTCTACATCAGAACCTGCAATTCAGCTTTTTCCAATAATTTGTCATTTGTCTTAGTTCTTATCAAGCTGGGTGTTTCAATTTGTTTTGAAGTTTTAAATTTGGCTGACCTATATTTAGGTGAATACACATTGCAAAATACATAAATAAATATATAAATAAATCTTGCCAGCCTGGCTTAGTGTTGTTTAATTTACCAGATGATCTTTCTCTGTGTGTGAATGCGCTGGATGCTCAGATTTTGGAGAAATCAAGGCAATCTCTACCTATGAGAAAATTAGCTCATCCACTTTAGATACCACTGAGGCTTATTCTGGGGAATTTCAGACATTAATCAAGGTTCTCTGCAAGTCCATTAAAACAAACTAAAGCGGTATGCACTGAAGCTGTTTTTTTTTTAACACCTATGCTCAACATTGAGGGCAGTCAAAGTGGTCGCAGGCAGCAGTGTATTCCCAGGGGCTGGAGTAGTTAAAAGAAACCAAGCCTTGTGCCAGCATGCCCCAGTTGTCTGATTAGCAACTGCATAGTCTGCTTTTGTGCTTCTATCATTTCATCTCACAACATTTTTTCTGAGGGTGCTGGTCAGTGTTTACCCATACATTGTGACACTTGGAAAGTATTTCTTTATCAGAGAGATAATTGTCTATAAATCCCAACTAAACAGTAGGCAAAGAGATTTCTGATAAGCACCTAACAAATTATTTAAGGGATTCCTAGGATCACATTTAAAAATTCAAACAGTGTCACTATATGTGTTTCACATAGCCAAATGCAGTTTGGCATAATAATGCAACTCTGAGAATCTCTTAATCTTTACTGGACAGAATTCAACATGACTCTATAAGTAGATATGATTATTATTTACAGAACACCGTGGGCATGTCTGCTATATTCATATACATCTGTGAACGAGTGCAGCATGTCCGTGCCTCATGGAAATTGCATTCTGTGAAGGAGAGAGCCTTTTGTTTCAGCCTTGTGTAAGGGCTAGCATGTAGCAGCAGTGCTCTAGGAGAAGCCCTGGAGGAGTGATGATGGCACAGTGAGTCAGAGAATTCTCATCTCCTCTCTGTCTCCTAAGGGAGTCATTTGTTTTACTTCTTTACTGATTGCAATTAATTTGCCTCCTCCACCCACTCTCTGCCAACCTGCCTGCCCAGTACATAGATAACAGAGGATTGGGCTCCCAGTCCGTTCCCACTGCCTGCTGTTCTTTTGTGGATGTTCTCACATACATACCTGGCATCCCCTGTGGGAAACAGAAGCAAAAGATGGTGAAGAGGCTACCAGTGGAAACAGATAAGAAAACAGCAGACAGTAATGGCAAGAAAGGACATATTTTGCATTTAAAGAATCAGGACTCCAAATGCTCATGCCAGCTCAAGAAAAAACACTCAGAGGAAAAACACTTTCATGGAAGGAAAGGAATGTCCCTAATGAGATGCAATCTACCCATTATAGAAATGTAGTTCAGTTGCCTGAACTTTCAGGAAGCCTGAGGTTATATCTATTATTCTATGATTCTATATGAAAAAGCCACAGGTAACAGCTCTTCTCATCTTTTCCTTGGTTGGAAATGCAGATACAATGGATGGAAATTGAAGGTGTCATCACTCACATGCTGTCTTATTGTTCTTGACAGGTTAAATTTTGAAAAACTGACTAAGGATGTAAAAAAAAGTCAAAACTACAAAATATACTAAATCCAGGAATTCCTTGATTCCCGTCCCTCTAATATTAACTATTACCTAACAGTCCTTCTTGTGTTCATTCATATGTTGCTTATAACTACATAGAAGTAGTGTTCTTCCTAAATACCTTTTGAACTTTTACATTTTAATAACATCAGAAGAGGTCAGCCATTTATTAGACATAGTAGAATGACCCATCTCCAAACCCTTTGGTCAACTTTAGAATCATGGAAAATTCAGTAACAGGGCTAGCTCCCTAGTCCTAGGCAAAGCTAAGGAGACAAGCCATATACAATAATTACTCTGTGGTCGATATAGGGATGATGTCCAAAACCTGAAAACTCATGAATGACAACACAAGAAGAGGATACTGTTTGAAAGCCTAACTTTTATTCTCTAGATTAGCACAGTAAGGGCTATAGAAGACAAAGAGAATCCAGTATTTTAGGAAATTATTTATGAAATGTAGATGGGCCTTCAACTGGGAATAGGGCTGGGCAAAATGTTAGTGGTTCTTTGTTCTTGCAGCTGGCCTGTTGAATTACACAGAGCCAGCACAGTAAATAATACTACTATTGTCTGCTGTGTCAGAGACAGACAGAAGGTACATTTGGACTTGGTCCAAACACCACAAGGGCCACTCATAGCCACAGTGTCCAATTACTGCTTGCTTGACTATAAAATGCACTTTTTTTGCTGAGCTAATTTAAGAATGGCAGCTTTTAATAGGATTTGTATTAAAAGGGGAATGCTGCTCCAGCTTTTGCCTGAAAATAAAGTTATACACTGTACAGGAAGCAACAAACACATGCTCAGAGAAATTAAAGTATGATAGCATTAGCACACAGTAACAACAGTGATAGCAAGGTCAGTGCTTTGTGAAGGGAAAAAGATCAAGCCCTTCTTGAAATAACACTGTGCAAAACATGCAAAAAACCCAACTAGATTATCTTGAACAATGAAACAAGTGCATCCACTTGGTCTCTGCAGATGTGGGCATACTGCATAACTTTCAAAGAAGCACTGACCACAATTTTCCCACTCTTTGAGATCATACTTTTCTTCAAATTTCAGTTGCAGTCATTTGCATTCATTGCCAAATGCTTTAGAGTGCAGTAAATTCAGCGATCTATTTTGTGATTAGCCAAAATTTGTTTGTATTAGAAATAACTTTATATATATATATATATTTATAGGAGATTATTCATACAGAAGGAAGATCCCATGGGATTAAGGGCGCAGAAGCTCTCTCCTCTGCAGTAAGTACATATCAGGGCTTTGATTTTCTTTGCCTATCTATTAGCTAGAGATAAATTTAGTTCTCCTGTTTAGAGCAATCTGCCTACAGTGCACAAGAGATCAGTAGTTGTCAATGATCTATGAAGACTTACTGTGTTTCTCTCCTCTGCCATGCTGACAAGGTGTTAATTTCTTTCTTGGAATAGCAAGCAAAAAAAAAATCCAGCAAATTGATAAATTTAGGCAAAATTCATGCAAGGACCACATCGCTTTTCAAGGCTTCCTGCTACCACCATTCCATCATAGAAGTCTTACAAGTCTTGCATAACAATCAATAACAGAATATGCCTATTCTCTAACTTAAAAATCTTTTCTGTTCTACGGTTTTTATACACACATGCACACACTATGAGTGTTCGTAAAAGTATTTTAGCTCACAGTTTTAGAAGGATTTTAAAATATGTGCCACAGATACAGAGGCATTATCAATCAAACTGTTAAACCCTTCATAAGCTCTATGTAGGAGAGTTCATTCTCCTTCTCTTTTATCTTTAGATGTCTTGCAGAGTGCTTCGTTTAGAGAAAGACCTAAAAGCCACATTGGGTAATAAGAACGGATAAAAGGGTAAACCTGTCTGTTCATATTTGCCCATCTTCAACATGGAGAACACAGCAAGCATTCTGTCAAAGAAAATGAGGATATTCTTTTTTGCTTCTTTTAATCCTCAAAAGATGCATCTTCTTTGTAATAGAAAAGAAATATCTCAATATTTAAGTCAAAATAGCAAACTTTTCAAAGGCCAGAAACTTGGAGCTGGTCGTGCGACTTGAGAATTGTGTGCTGTAGGATTGTTTGATATGGCATAAAACAGTGAGAACCTGAAAAATTTCATCTTCAAAATGATGGATATGGGCAGTCCTTTCTCCACAAAGCAACCTTCAATTATTAACAGCAGGACTTGTGCTCAGAAGAGTAAAAAAATCTTCCCACTATCCAGGGTGAAGCTCCCTCCAACAGTCATGGTTGCTTCTCTTATCGTATATAGAGACATTAATTCTTCTCCAGCACACATGAAACTATTCACATAGAGGGAACTCTTCACCTACAGAGAAATATTCACATACACACTGTTAAAGTCAGGTTAAGGATGTTCCGTACCCAGACACACACAAAAAAAGCAAGAGAGATTCAATGTTAAAACATCTGCTTGTTCCTTAATTCATGCTTTTGCAGGAAAACATTGGTCTGTGGGTTACATAAGCCAACATATAACACCAAGACTTTTGTGATGCTGTGACTGAATAAAAGACTAAGGATAGTACCCTCATAAATGAGGTTAGAGGAATTACTCCCATGCAACTAGATGAATATCCAGCCTTCAGGATTACATGAGAAGTTAGTTTGTCCTCATGTTTCATACCTTTACGGGCTTAAGAAACAACAGAAGATATCTTGTATTCATTTTCTTAATTAAAACTCAGGTGAAGTTTCTTTCCTTTTTCAGATAAAATATTCAACAATTCCTGTGTATGGTTTGTCTGGTAATGTAAATGCTACTCAGTATATACCACATCCATGTTCTGTAATGTCAAGGACTATGGTACCACAGGGGCTCCTTAGTATGTAAATTATTGACACAGTAGAACATAGCAACTATTTTGAAATCGTTATGTTTTATTGTGTCAGGGTCTCATCAAGAACTCTTTAATCTAAGGATACTTGAGAAGATAAAATCTAATATTTCCTCTGGAGCTGTAAAGTTCTCTAATGTCATAGGCTATTTGGACACTCCTTATTACAGTATGAGGATTATTAAGTCACTGACTATAATGACTTTGTGACTCCTTTGTGGTCTGTTATGACTATCTAGAATTTCATAAGGCTGGTCATCACCATGGTATATGAGTCTCCAACACAAAAAATAAACCAAAATCTTATCTTCCTTTTTTATTTCCCTCTGCCTACCTCTCTGTAAGGATACACCAACTTTTTCCTGGGCTGAAGAGGGGAAAAAAAAAGAAAAAAAGAAAGACATAGTGAAGTGTAGAAATTAGTGTTTTGAAACACTTTACAAGAATTTGAGTCAGACAGCCTCACTTTGCATTTAGTTTTGAAAAATTGTGGTGGCCAGACATATTTCATCTGGTAGTGTCAGTGGAAATTTGCCCAGTATAACACTCTTCCCAGGCAAAGCTCCCTAATTCTTTTTATGGAAATTACTTGCAGCATTGTCCAGGTGTCCGTGTCTGTACATGTCAACATGAATGTTTTACTACTATGAGCTGCAAGTTTCCCCCCAGATCAGACACAGAAAAGAGTAATAACTAAAAAAGGAAAACCAAATGCAGCAATTTGCATTTCAGACCGATGATCTGCCTTGGATCCGGAAGCTCTGAACTCTGTTCCGTCTCATAAGCTCTAGGAGTCCTTGCTGTGTTTCCCCAGTGAATGTGGAATTTGCATAGCTATGGACTCAGAACCCTTGGCTTACCCTATCCTGAATCTTTTGGGGACTGATACTCAGCTGAGAGCCAGAATTACTAGGATTTAAATATATATCAAATGCAAAACTAAGGAGGTGCAGGAATTTCTACAGCAGCTACAGGGTGAGCCTTCATGATGTGTGACAACAGAGCCTCTGCCATTTCTCAGCTGGAGAGATATAGGGCAGGAGTCTTTCATTAGCCCATAAGTGGACCCTTCTGTCTATAAAGCTTTTTTTTTTTTTTTCATCATTGTTGTCCCTTACTCAGCATATGCTGTGAATTTGTGTATTTTTAATACTTAAATTCTATAAAATATGTTCTTTTTTTTTGATGATGTCTCTACTATTTTACCCAGGATGCCACCTGAAAATGCACAGACAAGATATCATTTACATACTACCAGGTAAGCCTATTGTTCCTTATGCTACATGAGCAGACAATAAAAAGGCAGCCTCAGGGCTCAACAACGACAGAATGAGAAGAGGAAGCAGTACTGGCCAGCAAGATAAGAGATGTCCAGTACACACCAGCAGCTTCCTTGGTTGCATGTTTCCAGTCAGCATTTTAAAAAATGCCTTTCAAGAAAGAAGACAATGCGAACACCTGAAACACATTAACCAGGTGGGAATGGCACCAGGAAGTATTAGATGGAAGTGACATTTGAGGCCAGAGATAAAAATCCCAAAAGAGACAACCAGGAGATAAAATCATTTGGGAAAATCTTTGATACTGGAAGGTGAAAAGAACACTGAATACAAAGTGGTTGGCAGAATGCAAAGAAGGAGGGTATATGGTCAGTGCATTAATCTCAAAAATAATATTGAGGACCATTTAGATATTGTACTTGAAATTTTTAATCTGTCAAAGTCAGAGACATGTATGCCGCATTAAACCAGAATGCAAAACAGTAGGGGCATGGATGAGTTTCACAGTGTGAACAGCAAAAAGAGGTTATAATCTGAGGACATTATGCAGCAAGGGGTTTCAGGTTTTCTTGTGAGAGAAGGTTGTGTTCACTGTTTTCTGTATCAATCTTTCATGCACTGCTAATAGGTTGGAGAAGGTGCCAATCTGAGCCCTTTTTGACTGATCTGCAAAGCAGCAGCTAAAATATGCTGAATCCCTTTTGCGTAATACTGAGAATCCAAGGGAAGATATACAACTTCTCAGGAACTGCTGTGCAGAGTTGCTTTGGAGAGCCAGGAGTGTGAGAGTCCATTGTGATTCCAAACTTAAGATTTTTATCTGATAGCTGAAGTACACCAGCAAACTTCTGTCTCATCAGTGTACAGTAGGAACTGTCAATGTTTTCTGTAAGCATTGTTCGGCATAGTCCCCAAACCATTTCCCTTTATAATATATTAACTTAAATGTGCATAGTGCACGCTTAAAAGCAAAAGGAAGCGGGATAAAAAAATAAAAAATAATAGTATTTCAAAGAAAATTAGTAAAATCCCTTTAAACATTTTCCAAGCCATTTAGTATCACTCAAAGTGGTGAATATTAGGAAATATATGCATGCAGCAGCACACACACACTGCATGTGTCCATATAACCCTTATTTCATTTGAAAGGTCAACAGATAGTTTTATGCTTTTAAAAGGTGCAACATATATTATAAGCATATATATTTAGGTTCTTTACATGTCCTATATGCTTGCTTCAAAGTTCTTTAGTTTTTATGTATTGCCAAATACACATTGCATCACTAAAGTAAATACCAGTTTTACCTGTCCCTTCTTTGTCAGAGGAGAAACTGGACTTGTGAGTAGTTCTGTATAAGCTCAGATTCTACCTGTTTGTTGATAAGGTACAATAGCCAATTTCAAAACTGGGACACTTAAAAAAACATGTCTTGCTTTCATGACCAGTGCCAGATAAATAGATTCAGCATTTTCTCAAAATACTTCATTTTAGATTGTGTTGACACTTTGCAAATTGTTTTTTTTTTTGTTGGAATATGCAACTTTTTTCAAGATCCTCAGAGTCAGTGAGTGATAATCCTTCTCTTTCTTACTTTATTATGAAAAAATATCCTTTAGCTGAGTAATCGACATCTGCTTCCTCTCAACTGGTGCTTATTTTGATTAAAAGTATGTTTCAATGACAGTTCAAGAACTAAAACTAAACTTCTATAACTCAGGTGGTTCAGAGAAGTGAAGATTGTTACTTTTTGCCATGAAATAAGGAAGACTTTGTTTTAGTAGTTTTGGGTTGTTTTGTTTTTTTTTTTTTACTCAAGTATTTCATTCTTTGATTTAATCTGAGCACCAATAAAATACATAATCATGGAACTTGTCACCAGCCCAGGTGATAACTCAAATGAAAAATGGATGAACCAATCGCACCCAAGACAAACCATTCCAATGCCTGAATCCTTCCATCATTATCCTCAGTTTACATGTCAGACCACAGGACTGTAGAAGGCGTTCTAGGTCTTCAGAGCTGGTTCTCTAGAAGTTATATTTTCTTGTTCCTTCAACAGAAAAAAAAAAAAAAAAGAAAAAGATATATGAAACTGAGGGATGGTCCAAAGTATGTTTCCCCCCCAAACAGACAAAGAGAGGCCAAAACTACTCTAGACACTGAAAAATAATTTTTTTTGTCCATCACAGTCTTTATCATAAGTTCCTGTAAGTTCAAGGGGTTTGTGACGTTATATCAGATTTTGTGTCTGAATCAAGAATAAGTCTTTGAATTTGGAGTGTATTAGAAAGCCATGGCAATGAAGCATCTTCAGCTGTAGGAAACTAATCTGATTCATCATGTCTAATATTAATTTCTAAAGTGTAATAATTTCTGCATAAGCTGGCTATGTAGACATCCTTCACAGGCAACAGAAAAAAATAATCATTTCTAGAACACAGTTTGCTTTCTTTTAAAATAACCATTTCAAACAGAACTGGGAAACAGTGCCCTAAAGATTTACTTTTCCCTCTGATACATGTACCCTGGAGCAACTAGTTCAGATTTGGATGCCTAATTTTTAAAGGGCTGAATCAGATGAAAAACACCCACCCCAGACCTTGTACGCAAGATAAGGTCAACTTGAACAAAGCTATTCCCTTTCGTGTTGCTACTTTAGTATTTTAACAACAGTAGACTGGTGGGCCATTTAACTTTCAGAACCATTATGTCTCATGTTTGCTAACAAAACAGAAAGCAATTCTATGTCCTGATCAATTCCTAGTGACACATTTTTCTTCCAATGCATTCAGTAGTCTATTCAACAAAACATTGAAAATCAACTGTAAGCAAACCCTATCATTTCTTCCTGTTCACCAATGCACTTGGTCATAAAATCATAGAATTATAGAATAATGAAATAATTTAGGTTGGAAAAGACTCTTACAATCATTGAGTCCAACTATAAACCTTACATTGCCAAGTCCACCACTAAACTGTGTTCCTAAGTGCCACATCTACTGGCACCAGGGATGGTGACTCTACCGCTTCCCTGGTCATCCTGTTCCAATCTTAAAAGCCCTTTCAGGGAAGAATTTTTTGCTAATATCCAACCTCAGCCTACCATGGCATGACTTGAGGCTGTTTCCTCTCATCCTATCACTTGTTACCTCGGAAGAGACTGACACTCACCTCACCACAGCCTCCTTTCCTGTACTTCTAGAGGGCGATATGGTCTTCCCTGAGCCTCCCTTTCTCCAGACTAAACAATCCCAGTTCCCTCCTTGTAAGCCTTGTGCTCTAGACCTTTACACCAGATTCAATGCTCTTCTTTGGATGTGCTCCAGAACGAGAGTCATGAAGGTGATGTTAAGGATGTGCTGAGTTCCATACTGAATTAGAGATGCAGGCTTCTGGCATAATAAAAGTCTATTGCAATCTACCTATTCAGTGACTTGAAGTTTCAACAGGTGAACACAGATGTCCCTGGTAAAAATCAATCAGGAAACCTACTACACTTCTGAAATCTCCAGATACACTGGAGTTGTTCTGCCACACAAATGTTCTAATGAGACCGAACACAGTCCCCATTAAAAGATTCTTGTGAACTTTCATGGGATTGAGATTAGGCCTGGATTTCTAAGGTCATAAATCAGTTCAAAGAATCTTGCAGAAGTTTAATGGCATTGTCTAATTGGAGAGGAGAGGAGAAAAGAGGAGAAGAAAGGAGAGGTGAGGAGAGATATCTTCACCCAACAGAATGTGCATCCTCTACTATCCTGCATATTCATACATTGCAGGAGATGTGTCATGCACAATAATGAATCATCAAGAAGCCCTTTTTTTCTGATAATGATAGCAAGTATCCCAGAGTATAAAGAAGACCAACCAGTTAAAAGGTAATTGAAGGAAGAGTTTCATTGCATAGTCACCTCCATTGCAAAATTAATACACTGATCCATTAATAAAAAAAAAACAGAATATTCCTTTTTATAACATAAATGTATTAAATTAATTGTGAGTAAAGAAATTAGAATAAAATAATAAAATAATGGATAATATGAGCAAGTAAATGAAAAACATTCAATCTTACTACACAATAGCTTGTTACCTTTGGAGAAACAAAGCCCATTAACAGTTACCCTGCAAAGTACCTCATCAACATAACATAGCATTCATTAAATCATATTTCTTCAATTCTTTTTTTCTGATGATAACATAGGCTGCTGAGTCAGGGCATGCCTTTTTTCCCAAATCTATGAAGTCTCACAACTGCCAGTATCAGCTGCCAACTCCCTTTATTCATGTTTAATTCTTCCAGTCCTTACACTGCTTAGGACAGACAGAAGGTTTTGTCCTCTAAAAGATTAATTTTTTGCTCTTATAGCATTGCATCTTAAAAACACAGTGTATCAGAAATAAATAAACAGAAAAGATATCTCCAACTTTTGATTGAAAATACCCCCATGTTAGGGACTTTTTGAGTCATTGAGTTTAGTTTCACCAGCTAACCGAATCTATTTTGCTGATGCAAAACCTTGTGAGAATGATGCAATAACAGAACAGTCACGTAATAGTCAGTTTCAGAAATTAAAAATGCAGACTTCTTAATCCCTAAATTTCAAAACTATATAATATCCCTGAGTTTCAGTTTTGCATGTGTTGTGGACTTCAGTTAATCCTGTGGTGACACAGTGAGAACTCTGTCCCCTTTTCACTGAGTAAGGGGAGCAAAATGTAAAGATCTGATTAAGATAAAAAAGGCTTCTGATGTCTCTGAAAATAAAATATATTCTTCTCTTTGCCAGTTTTGAATACAATTATTCCTATTATTTTTACTTCAACAATGCCTTGGGGTCCCAAATGAGATCAGATCCCCTTTGCAAATACAGTGGGAAAGTTCTTGTCTCAAAAATTTTACAGCCTATATTGGCCACACAGACAAAGGATGAAGATAGGAACAGAAGCACTGTGGTATGCTCAGAGATATACAACAGGCCGCAGCAGATTTGCCAGCAGATTTAAGGTTTTTGACCCTGTATTCACAACCTTGACCAGGTTGGTTCAAGAATAATGTTCTCTCACAGTGTGCTTCAAAAGGACATGGCAGTGTAATGCTGAGATTTAATGTGACCCATGCCTCTGGTGAGAGCCCATATTCATACACATGAGCAACATAAGCTCCACATGGTCATAGGCATATTCAATTTAGGAAAAAAGTAAAACAATATTACACACTTTATAATTTTAGCATTCAGCCCTTACAGCTTATTTATAAACTACTGCTGAATCTCTAAATGACACTTGGAGCTCAGAGTACCAGCAGCAAGCAGAGATTTGCTTGCCAATATAGCCAATTGATTCCTAAGGGGTTCTCTTTGAACACTGTGTAAGTCAGCCCTGTTATGTGGCAAAAAAGCTTGCATATTTACTTACAAATGTAATTCTCTAAGTCCACACTTGATCAGAATGCAGTTCCAAGAGATCATAATTTTTTTCTGCCCGATATGCAAGTCCTCTTATAAAGACCCACCTATGTGTGGTGATTCTTTGTTCTTCATAAAACGCAAGACAGTAAGATACAAAGGATGACAGATTTTTCAAATTTTGTACTAAAAGTGCATTATACAATATTAAGGACCAAACTGTGACACTCATCTCATACTGGGGCCTACTGCTTTACTGCACAAATCCTCAAGTTAAATTCAGTAGTTTTTTTGAATATGACTTTATATGAAGAAAATGCATTACAACTTGGTAGTAAATTTAGAGCTGTGCTTTGCAATTAGTGTTATCCTTTCCAATTTAGGAAAACTGAAAAGATGCATTTCTGCAAAGTGTTTGTGGTACAAGTTGCTTTAAGGGTGAACCCTATAAAGTTCTAAGAAAGAACCAAAGAAAGGATTTGCAGGCTGAGAAAATAACAAGTCCACTTGATCTCACTTGTAGCAAATAGAGTCAAAGCTGAAAAGGTAAATTAAATAGGGTGGCATACTTTGGAAGCAAAGCTTTTTTCATTCACCTCTTTAGATTATTTGACTTAATAAGGTGTCTTTCTTAGCCAGAAAAAAATTATTAGAGTTCATCAAGGAAGTCCCAAAATAATTCCAAATCCTGAAACAGGGAAAGGCACATCTCTGTGCCTAAGCTGTACACTGTCAGCGCCCACTGGTTCTGGGAGGTGCTCAGAATCAGGAAAAAGATAATCATCACCTCGCACAAATGGGACCTTTTTCACTGGAATGCTGAAGCTTGCTTTCAAGGAGTCAGACTCTCCACACAGATTATTCCCTGAATACAGCCTACAGCTTCATCTAGAACTGGTTATTCCAAACTCAGCACTCAGCCTCCCTTTTTATTATTTCCCCTAAGTACTCCTGTGTACTTTTCCCAGACTAAACAAGCAACCCTGACCTGCAGCCACTTAATCTCACACAAACAATTAACTTAAAGCATGTGTTCTAACACGAATTCTGGCTCCACAACAACCTAACATTCCTATGGGAAGCAACCCAAATTAATAACAGCCTTCACTCTGCAATACCTGAAATGCCCTCTCTTAAAAGAGAGAGATAAGAACACCTTTTTTTTTTTTTTTCTTTTCTTTGGACTAAAATAATTGATTTTTTGCCTAAGATGGTCTCCCACCAAACACTTACGATACACACTGTAATGAATACAGCCAACATCTATGTTCCTGTATCACATCACTGTTTTCCCTAAGAAAATATGAGAGTTAAAGCACTAATCTGATTTTCAATATAATAACCCATTTTTACATGCTCTCACTAGTCAGTACTTTGGACGCTGTCCAAAAAAGATGTAAATTTGCTGGGTTTGTTTCCCCCCATGTCCTTGAAAGTTTGAGTTAATCCTTTTGCCACTTCAAATCTTATCAAAGTAGAGGAAAAAAAACATGCATTTGTTCTCATAATTTTGAAAACTATTTCAAAATTATTTTGTTCCTCTAAATGTCTGCTGACCTAATCAGATCAGTGGTGTCTCCCATGAGATGAGCAAAAAGCCAATATCTGCACATCTCTGTGGTGCCAAAACTTCCTGAGACAGATCTTTTTCTGAGAACTTCTGGTTGCACTTGAACTTACAGTTCGATTTGAAGCCCAAAAACTTCACAGGGGCATTGGTGCTAGAGAAAACATGTCCTTTCCACTTCCCCACTGTAAGCTATAAACCCTTTTACTTCATTAAAACATTAAAAAACTACAGATGTGATGCAGTCCTCTGCTTTCAGCTGTCTTCAAATCTGTTTGTGCGGCATCAGCACTTTCTTATTCCACATTTCTTCTAAAAAATAGAATGTCCTTTGCACTCACCACAGGCAAATTCTGATTTGTACCATGCTACTGTCTCTCTTAATAAAGACTAGAAATGACCCAGGATAGAGCAGTAAGAATGGGCAATTTGCCATTTCCTCATAGAACTATGTTCTTGCTCTTTCATTTCAGCTACTACCCATGAAACTCTTGCTTTCTGTCTGTCAAGGTGAGGAGTGCTTAAGATCTCAAGACACGATTAGGTTAGATTATTCTGCTGATTTCAAACCCCACCATATCCACATAACATGCACTCCAATGATCCCCCACAAATGGTATTCACTCTTATTTGTAAGACAAGTGAAAAGAACTGAAAAAGCACCTTGGGGTTCCTGCTAGGTGCTTGGCCACACACATGCTTCCTTTCCTGCAGAAGGCACCATTTGCAATTCTACAATGCCTCATCCATGATGTAAAATGGTGGCATAAGTTCTCATTCCTTAGGCAGAGGTAGTCAAGCACTAGGTGTAGGGGAGGGAATTTGGCAGGAGTCTCATTACTTGTAGCTGGACCTTTTTCCCAAGGCCACAATCTACACAGGAAAGAGCTGGCTTGTGAATCAAGATCTCCTTGCTCAGGGTACACAACACAGGTAATGGAGACTTTAACGCTGTGCATCAAGATGGTTTAAAATGAGATGGTTTGCATCACAGAATAGATGAGAAAAATGACATTTACTCTTCAGTTCCTTGTTCAGAATTATTCAGGTAAAATCCAGTAAACATCAGGGGAGCTCCAGGAGGCAAAATTTTCCAACTTGGCCTTTTGTTTTAAATGCTTCTGCTACAAGGTTACAATAAAAATGTAAAAACTAAGACTCCTTTGGTGATGTTAATTCAGCTGCCTGAACTTCTAGAATATTTTTCCCTCAGTTTCAAATGTCCCACTATACATACTCCACAAAATACAGTGCAGTTCTATACACCAACTAAATACTGCTTTGCCAGCCTTTGCTTTCATGCCTCCTAATGCCTTTAATTTACCTATACAACCTGAAGTTCACATTCCCATACATGTATAGCAACTTTTTAAATTCAACGTATTAAAATCCTGCTCCAGGCTTCTCCTGTGATCATCCTCTTCCCATTTATCTTTCAGACAGCAATAAAAATATGTAAATATTAAGCCACAAAAACTGTATTACTGTAATGTTAAGGATGTGACTAACACCCACAAAATGCCAGAGGTTTCAAAGTCAAGGCTGCATGTTGAGCTTGACTCTTTCAACACTCATGTTAAGTAAAATTCAATTAAAAAAGCTCTGATGAGCTGCAGATAAGATTATTTTACTACCACTACTACATGTAATAGTTGAATTATGTGAGTGCTTGCAACCTTAGCAGTGTCCATGCAGCATGGGCTAGAACCACAGTTTCATCCGAAATGAATACAGCCTAGGTTCGGGGAAAGCTGAAAAAAATGAATAAATAGCTGCCACCCCACCTCTTTCTATATGATTCTGTGACTACTGGGCACAAGGGTCAGCCTCCTGGCACAGCAGAAAACAGCTTAAGGCTGTTCTGATTTATACTAGTTGTTAAAAGACCCAAGAAAACAGAAGTGGGTAGGTGAAAGCTAGCAATATATTTTTACGAATTGAAGCTCTGCACCACAAGATGCTATTCACAGGACTTGAGAACAGCGATGATTAAACATACAGGATAGATTAATGAGCAAAATTCCCTGATATCTGTGGTGAAAGAGCTTTAGGTACAGGTAATGAGAAGAGATTAGAAGAACCTGGACTATTCTACATGAAAAAGACTTAGGACTTGTACATCTGAGAATACATTTCGACTCATGCAAAGTAAGCCCAAATAAAGAAGATCACAATTCTAGTAAGTATGTGATTAAGTGCAATACTCTTTTCACAGCTATCTTAAATGCTTTACAATATTAACTGATTAAGCCTCCCACAGAACATTTGCAAGTATGTATCTGTAGTTTACAAATACAGTTTTATGTGGCTTGCCCAAGGTTGCAAAACTAGACTGGTGAAATCAAATGCTTTGTCCCAGGCAGTGCTCAGCAAACCCTTGCTGCTTAGATTGGTTGAAATTGGATGTGAAATTCTGTCATTCTCATTTGTACTTTGAGCCATCCCCAATCCCCTTTGTGGAAAACAAAAAGATTGCATAAAGAATGATATATAAAGAGCTTTCTAGAAGCAAACTAAATGAGAATTTTGCCAACATTTGAAGGTAGGATGATAATTAAAACCTGACTGTCCAAAATGTGTTACTGATCCAGCAGCCCTATTGATTTGTGTTCAGGTTTAAGTAGGTAAGCAACCTTCTTCTCAATAAATATGAGTTTTATTTTTCCTAAGTGGCATATAGGTAGATTGAAAAACACACTTCCTTTTTCCCTGAAAAAGGGAAACTGTAGTCATAACTGTAGTCATAACAGAAAAATTGCTAAAAATATCTGTAGATAATTAAAAACATAGAGTTAGTGAAAATACATTATTTCATTTACTATTAAAGAAATTACCGATATACAAGTTTAGCACTTATGTATTGTTTACAATTTACTACAAACTGTCCTCTTTATTGGAGAGAAAGCTTTGCAGAATCAAGCTGAAGATAATAATTTATTGCTTTTTATCAACCGTCTTTGAAAATCAGGCCCCAAAGTCCTAATTAACTGACATTAGCGGTTTCGTACCTCTTAGAGCAAACAGTATCGGATGTGAATTACAAATGGGTATATCTCTGCCCCAAACCTGTGTTCGATCTCTGATAAAAAGTGTAGTTGCAAAGAAAATATTAATTAAAGTAAGGTGCTTTGTTTATATAGTTCTCTCGCTCTATGTGTACTTAGTGAGAAACAGATTTTTTTTAATCCAAAGGCAGAAGTAAATTAGCAAAAAAGCACAGGAAAGTGTATTTCAAGTAGGATTATTATCCCTCTTTTCTTTTTCTATGTTACTTTTGATATTTAAACTATAGAAGCACTTTCATCATAAAGGAAAACTGAACAATGACATGAGAACAAAATAATTAATTCAAAGCAACCACATGGAAGTCTGTGCCTAGTAGTCAGGAAATTGTAGGTACTAGTATTTTCTGCTGTCGGATACAGAAAGTAGCTACATATTCTTGAAAACTGCTTTACCTACAGGGGGAAAAGAGGCATTGACACAGATTAGTCCCCAGATAATAGGGTGCTCCTCCATTTTCTGCTACCCTTCCGTTGCCTAAGAATCTATTAGCTGGACCCAATTTCCTAGCAGGGAAGGACAGAGAAATTATACATAGGCTTTATTTATCTATTTGTGATTTGTTTATTTATTTTTACACTGCCTTATTTTCACCGGCAAACTGGCATGCACATTCTGATTTTGATAGGGAATTAGCATTTAAATGTGGAGACATAAATGTAGTGGCAACCAGATATGGATTGGTAGCTGTGTAATCACTCATCTCAGCAAAGGAAATTACAAGAGAACTTCTGCTATCAACACTCAGATGCTACAGCTATAGGCCTGTAAGGTATACTAAACAGAAGACTTCATCAGTTACAAAACAGAGAGTGTTCATTTGCCTTGAAATATAAACAAGACACATGAGAAGGAGGAGCCAGTTTGCAATGACTTCTTTTAAATTCCTTCTCCAACGATTCCACACAATGTACAATTACTGGCATTGTAGCAGCTTAATCTTGTCTGTTCTCAAACCACAATAAATATCTTGGTCATAACCTTAATGAAGTACATAGTTCTGATTTTGATCTTACATTAACTTTTCACAAGTCAGGAGTTCCTCTTGATTTAAGCTAGTATGCAAAGAGATCAGAGTCAGACGTATATCTAGAAAACAACTATAGATCTCTCTGGGCATAATTCAAAGACAACACAGGTTGTATGTTGGTTTTGTTGTTTGTTGTTTGTTTTTTTTTTTCTTCTGGCAACCATTGTGGTCTCCTTCATAGAAGGTTGCGAGAGGACATGCATTCAGACATGCTGGAATGTAGTCTAATCTCCTCATTTTGATCTTTAGAAAATAAAGATGTCTTTATTTACTTTTCTTTTTTACACACATTGTCTTTCAATATATAAATACTTTAAAAGGAGGAGAGAAAGGCTGGAAATTGACAAAAAAAAAAAAGAAGACACTGCTTTAATTGTCTAATCAGGTCAACCTTTGGGAGAACAACACTAACCTTTGGACACATGCCAACAACTGCCATTTAGGTATTTACATCTGTTTATCCTCTCAGTCAAATGTCTTTTGTCTTAGGTTTGACATGGGAGTACAAATGTTCTGACCCTTACAAGCGGTTCTCAAACACTGGATAAAAGACTTCTTTTCCCCTTTTCTAAAAGGATGAACACATACTTTTACTCTCCCTTATTCCTCTTTACCAGTTATATGCTTCTGAGGCAGTTGTTGACACGACCTGCATAATTCAGTTTATGTGTGTGACTAGAATTTCTCAAAGACTCTACTGGACTTTGCAGCTAGCCTAAGTTAACCCTCTACAACTCGGTCACAATTCTTTAACATATGCTTTTACTTTGCAAATCATACCATCATGTTACCATTGCCGAATATAATGTGCAAAACTTTTAGGATTTGGGGGAGGATTGGTTGTAAGACCTAGAAGTCTATCTATCTGGAGACAAATTCCATTGAAGTATGCATGACTGGCTTTCTTATAAAAAATAAAAACAACAGAAAAATCACTTGTTCAGTGTGCATGGTTTTTCATGTCCATATGCTATTCAACAGATAGTGAAGGCAGTAAAAAATAATTATCGGAAATGGCAACCTTTGCAATTCCTCTCTTCCCTGGCATGAAAACTGGATTTTTTCCTCAATAGGGACACCACCTTGCCACTAATAAAGCCATCATTTAAGTACGTAAATAATCATAGCTCTATTGTGGTTTTAAAGAACTCGGTGAATATCATGTTTCAGCAATCACTGAATGTTTTCTTCAGGTCTGGTATGAAACACAGCAATAAAGTTATCTCTCAGCTTTATAGAACCCAAGCTATTTGATGGTGTCTCTCTAAGATCAAATGGAAATTAAAATCTGCGGAGGAAGTTCAAATGAAGCTTCCAGCTAGAACTGCAACATAAAAAGTTCCAAGTTAATTGATAAACTTCAGGCAGAGAAAGAAGCCTCTAGGCTTGGCTTGGCTGTTCTCTCAATCTACAGCAAACTCAAATACTTCTCAGCTTTAATCATGTGTGTAGTTGGAAAGAGAACCAGGAGGTCTCCCTGAGCTCTGCACCTTTCCTGGCTGCCTACACAGACTGATAAACAGAAACTTTGACAAGGATTTTGTGGCTACCCGCCACGGCCAGTAATCCTCACTTTTGTGTCTGGAGGAAAGAAACAAACTCTTATCACTGGTAAAACCAATTAACATTTTTACAAAATTTGTCAAAATTTTCACAAAAAAAAAGCTGCTGTCATTTGTTTCATCACTTTCATAAAGAATAATACTCAGACCTAAGCCAATCATGGAAAATTATTCTTGAATAAGGATTTTTTAAAATCAGGAGACTGGAGGATACAGTCCACAGGACAGTAAACCTCCTTTCTCAGAGAACAGGAGCTGAGTCAGAATTCATAGCATGAAACTTAGCTGGTAGGCTCTGCTTCTTTTCCTTTTCAAGTGCTGGAAATGTGATTTATTACAACAATTAGTTCTGATCATTTTCAATCTCTCCTAGCTTCAATATTGATATTTCCCTTCAGGTTGAAGATGGCAGCCACAAGCATTGGCTGGCCAAAACTCCTAAAGCTGGTGTCATTGTGAAACATTGTGAAAACATTGGTTCTGAGTACAAGACCTTTAAGAGGGGGCATATGTTTTTCTGTGTGTCTGAAACAGTGCACGTGTAAAGAACAACATTACTGTTACTTATGTAAGTAAAATGGGTGTCTTCAGTATCTTTCACTGATAATATTTGCACTTAGAGAAAATAAAAGGGGCAGGTAGCAGGGTGTTCACCCTAAATGACCCAGTGCCCTAGAGTACCTTTGTGGTCCCAAATAACATGGAATTTTCATTTTCCTGTTTGAGAGTCATTCTCCTCACCAAGCCATTATGAAAACTACAGCTCTCTGAAGTCTAGGGCAATGTGCTGGAGTTTTGTTTGGGTTTTTTTATTTGAAGTTGTTGCCAGGAAAGGCAAGCTAATTGAAATGTGGAGTTGCTTCTGTCATTTAATAATTAGTAAGCACTCAGAAAATATATTATTCATTTCTTAAAACATAAATAATTAAGATGTAATAATGACACTTTTATAAATAACATTTCGTTCTCTGTGAACACTCTCCAGGATTTCCTTACATCCTAAACCTACACCTTGCTCCCAGCTAGTAAATGCCTTTTCTGCTGCATTCACTGAAAGCAAATGGGGTAAAGGGATCACAACTTCCTTCCCATTTAGATATCTGTGGGAACATCTTTAGGAGCTTTTCCCCCACCATGCCGAGAAAATTAGTCCTTTTTAAGCAGCCAGACTCTTAGGCATTCATATTATACAACCAGAATGGGTTTCAACCAGAATGCATCTGCAAGTGGGTTTTTTTAACATGTAAAAACATGTAAGCATCAAACAGTTATAATTTTGGGAACCCAAAGCTTACAGGCTAAGGAAATGAGTGAGTACTAAAAGTGGCAGGTCTATGTTTCCATTAAAGATTTTGTAGCTTGTTTGGCTTATTTTTAAGTGAATATTAAACGAAGATACAGCTAGGCAGAATTCCAGGAAAGCATGTTCTCTTATTTTACGATCAAAGAGCCCAGCCCTGCAGACAATAACTGCTGGATATAGTCCCAATGTGCTTCAATCTCCTCTCTCTCCTGCACCCATATAGGGCCTCTGGAGCTCAGTCTATGGTCCCTTTCACTCTGCAGTGGCAGCTTAAATATATACAGTGCTTCAGAGCAGTATAATAAAGCTACAGTATAAATTAAAATAATCCCAACCACTTTAATGAACTTATTCTTGCTTTATACTAGTTCAAATATAAGGAAATCAGGACTAGTTACTTTCTGGGAGTATTCATGGTTGTAAACCATTTGGAATTTATTCTCTTTTCTGATAGTATAAAGCTGACTTAAAGCCAATGCAAATGTAATTTACATTAAGAAACTTTGTCAGTCTTGTGTAAGCGCATATTAGCATAGATGGGAAGCATAAAAACTGCAAGTGCAAGCTTTACCATAGTATTGTCATGAATCAACAGCATAATTTTGTTAAGTTCTCTCATTCTTATATTAAAATAAATCTTCAGTACCTAAGCTGAAACAAGTAAAAGCAGTGGGTAGAATAGAGACTTGCCCACTTACCAAAGTCCCTGAAACTCTCCAGGGAAGTGTTGAAGAGCAACACTAGGGATCCGTAAAAACTGCCCCAGAAAAATGGGAAGATAACAAAACATGAGTACAGGCAACATTACAGGTCTCCTGCTGCAAGGTACAGAGGGCAAAGGAAAACTGATGAGAACATGTCCAGGTGGAACCAAGAGCGTTAAGGTTAGCAAAAACCAAAACCAGTGGATCAGATCATCATGGGTCTCAGCCACACTAATGCTTTGCAGAAAACAACAGAAGGAGGCAGTGGAAAAGTTTGCCAATAATCTGGCATATTAACTGAATGATGACTGCAGTCTTGGTGCAGTTCTGTCTAGCCCAACCAAATGGTTTCCTTCATTGATGCCAGCTACATTATCAAGTATATCAGTAACCATATCAGTTGTAACATGTACAGAATTGCTGAAATTAACAGAAACCCAGAGCTTGGAAAGAGTTAAAACACATTATTAGACACAGAGCCAAAATCAAAGGGCCTTCACCCGTCCTACGGGTGGTGCTATCTCAAAGTATAATCACACCCTGGGGTGGCATAATGCTTTTTATCAACTAACTTGACTATATTTGCGATGGGCAAGACAGGGACTTTTGTTTAGCATGCATTTAAATGCTGCCGAGCAAGAACTGCAGCTGTGACAACTGTTCAGTACAGATCTCAATTGGATAAAAAAAGAATGTAATAAATCAATGAATAAAAGGTGTGTGAAAACACGGACCCACAGGATCATAGACCCTCCTTGTCATAAAGAAATGCATGACACTGAAGGAAGGTAGGAACAGAGGAGAAAACAAACAAGAAGCATTGTAAGATTTGGCAATCTAGAACTTTTTACCTATTATTTTACATCTGTATAATTTCCCCAGCAGAAGTCTGAATTAACTGGTTGTCGTGGTTTAAACCCTAGCCAGACAGCCAGACAGCTTGTTCACTCACTCCCAGTGAGTGGTGCCGGGATGAGAGCAATCGAGGGCCACCCCCCCCCCCCTCCCCGGGGCTCTCCACTTCCCCGCTCCCGGCGGAATGGAGAGGAGGATCGAAAGAGTGCAACTCCCACGAGTTGAGACAAGAACAGTCCAGCAACCAATGTACAACACAAATCACCACTGCTACTACCAACTACAACAATGATAAGAGAAAATAACAAGGGAAGAGAATACAATACCACCGGCCAAGAAACGAGTCCCACTCAGAAGCCCGTGTCCTTCCGGGTAACTCCCTGTTACCCCCCACCCCAGGCATGATGTGCTGTGGTATGGAATACCTCTTGGGCTAGCCTGGGTCAGGCACCCCGTCTCTGCTTCCTCCCGGCTTCCCCTCCTCCCTGGCAGAGCATGAGCCTCACAAAGTCCTTGGTCAGGGTAAACATCACTTAGCAACAACCGAAAACATCGGTATCACCAGCACTGTTCCCAGGCTGGAAGTCAAAACACAGCACTGCACCAGCTACCACGAAGGAGAAACATGACTGCTACTGCTGAACCCAGGACACTGGTCTGCTAGTTAGCAATACAGGAAAATGCCAGCCATGACCAAGGTGCAGAAAAGAACATAGTTTATTTTCCTTTTATTCTGGTCTGATCTACAGTGACAAAAGAGAAATGAAACTTTGCATGGTTCCATGAGATGTACCTCTTGTTATCACTTATATTGACTTTACAGCAACGTCCAGATTCGAGCACCTAGAGCATCCCTACTAAGGATGTGCAGTAAGAGATGGCTAACAAGACCCAAACCCCCTCAACATGGTTGAAAAATTAAGCTGTGTGAAGAGTATTAGTGAAAAGTAACCCTTCTCTTTCTTTTGCCTTACAAAAAAAGATAAAGATAAGAGATCCAAAGCTCCTGCCATTGAACTAAAGGCTCTATATGCATAGAACCAAAAAAAAAGGACTTGAATTTTCACAGTGCATTGGCATACTGTGCAATTTAATGCCAGAATAGGTCAGTAAGTCAAATACCATAACTAGATTTTTTAAAGGGCTATATGTTTCATGACAACTAGCAACATTTGAAGCTATCTGAACTAAGATAATAAGGATAATCAAATCTCATGCTTCACTCTACAGGAGCTGAGAAAGAATTTTTCCTCCATGTGCTAAATGCACTTTTGGTAGGTCAATTTATTTCTTTGCAAAGAGGAAAGTTTCCTTTTGCCAGATATTTCCTGTGCTGAGAAGAACATACCAGCTTGCTGTGCCAGGTATGCCAAAAACTATTTAGAGGTCTGGCTCAGAAGGGAAATCCACTGTATGTGAATTTAAGCTAATACATTTTATCTTGCAAATGGGGCAGATGAAGAAAGCATACACAGTTGGTTACAGCAGGTCAGCTGACAGGCACTAATTTGTTGAACTGCTGTAATGTAATCATATCCCATACTGTGCCTGTATCCTGGGGAGGAGAGGGACAAATAGCTGATCGTGCTAAGATGCCATGAGGTAAAGCCAGTGTGGGTTTTTATCCACATCTTTTTGGATTTTCACAGACTGCCTACACTGTGCAAGCAAGTGCTTTTGTCAGTACTTTTTAACAGCAGGCTGCTGTGTAATTTTAGAGTCTTCTTGTTCTTCCTCTGCTTCTCCTTATAAACACATTCACACACAAACACACTTTTACAGAGATAAATCCTACATAGCCATATTTGTTTCTCAAGGCTGTCTAATGTGGAGAATATTAACACTCAGATGGAAATTATCCTTTGGGTGAATGCTCTGAGAGCATTGGAAATTGTTTACACACATGTCCACAACATCCACGGTTCCACAGACAGACACAGGTAGGTTGTAAGAGCAATCGGGCTACCATCTGTGTTTGGCAGAAGATTTCTAACCACTTTGCTGTTTTCTCTCTCTCGTCTCTCTTAGTGTGAAGAGACAGAGGAACCCATGGAGATTCGGTGAGAATTTAAACAGAACATACTGAAGGCTGCACTGTCAACTGTGGATGCAAAGCAGATGAAAAATGAGTACTGAAGCAGCAACTGAGCTATGGATTCAGAATTGATCTCTGAAGTGGCTAACACAGGCAGCAGCTATAAGGGCTCAGTTGGCCCTCCCTTGATCCCCCATGCCCAGCTCTACTTCTGTATGCAAGATTTTACTGTTCACAGCACCTGGTTGCTGTTGATACTAACTTGAACAGCTCTCTAAAGTACATGATGAAACAAGTCTTTGAATGAAGAATGTTGACTTCCTCTGCTTTCTGAAAATGCAGCCATTCTTTGTATTTACCTTTAAAATAGTGACAGCAAAATTTGGATTATAAAGAATGGTTGTTCTCTTCTTGATGTCTGTCATGTTAATATCATACACATGTTATCTCCCCTTTTCCTATAGCTTTGCAGGATCGATCTCCTTTGAGTAATTTGAAAGTGGGATATGCATATTTGAGCTTCTTTCTTCTACAAAAACTAAGGGCCTTGGACACAAATACAGTGTAGGCACCGGAATGATGATCTCTGTTACTCCAGAACTGAATGCAATACTCTTCCAACAAAGATATCTATAGAGCTATAGGAAGGAGAAGAGAGTAAGAGGGAGAACCTTATTTTCAATGTGGCTCTCTAGAGATGAACAAGTCTGCAAGTCAGGATATATGTGTTGGCTTCAAATAGTTTTATCTTGCACAGAAGAAACAATTGAAGGAAGAACTCTCCTATTTTCTTAATAGAGAATTTCTCTTCCACACTTCTGCCAGCAGCAGTGTAGCTCACTGTACACAAGTTAACATTACTGCATTATTTAGAAAATGTATGCAAATAAATGGTCTGCATGGTCTTTCGCCAAGCTTTTAGGTCTCAAGAAGACTAGGAATTTAAAGAAAATATCCAGTAACTCAAGTGAGTTATCCATTACTTCAGGGTCTTGTTGAAGTTTTTGATTATATGGTCCAATTTGCCATTTTGTTCTGAAACTCATAAGGTTTGTGTGATTATGGATAGAAATCTCACTCAGTAAGCGGAGCCAGTAAACAGTAAGATCAAGCCAGAGACTGTTCTGCCTCTTCAGCAAAAATGCAAAATTCTGATTGTAAAAATTTTTAATGGGCTATTCTTTCTTATCTATTTATTGAAATAGTGTAGGACAAGTTGAGATAAGCTCTAAAGAGAAAAAAAAAACAAACCAGCAAAGCTGACAAAACTGACAATAAAATATTCACAAAATGTACTGGGGATGTAGCCTCTACATCCCAGACTAATACTTTTCTTTCCAAATAATTACTTTAATAACATGTAATATCAAAACTTACTGCCCTTGAGGGAGGAGAAGAAGGGAGAAGACAGAAAAGAACAGTTTTACTTTTAAAATATCTGCCTGAGTTGGCAGAATGAATGATTTGAGAACCTATCAGTTTGCTTACACTCCATGATGAATCCAACCACCTTAGTACTCAAAACACTGTTAAACGTTTTATAGAGAGACAAATAATCAAAACCTTGACCCAAAGACCAATGCTTCTGTGAAATGAGCCACTTTAATCTGAAAATTATTGAAAGAAATAAGGACCTTCCAAACATAAATTGAGTGACTTCTTTTTTCTTCATTTTGAGATCAATTAAAACATTAGAGTCTGCGCATCTCAAAAACATATCAAGGGCATAATTCCAAGAGTGTAGCATCCACAAAGTATTACAGGATTTAAACGCCATTCCTTTTTTATTCTATTAGTAAATAGATAGAAGATTGTTAAAAGATGTTATACTTCTTTGAAAAACTGGCCCAGAGTGTTATCACCAGAAACTACAGAAAACAAAGTACCTTTAAAAATCTGCTCTTTATTAAAGCGCCTACGTGAGAGTTGAGCTTGTTAAAACCCATTTTGGTTGCTTAGCAGATGCAAAGGCCGAACACTTCACTGAGATTTTACAAAATACTCCCTATCAAAATGTCCTGAATCAACAGCTTTGAGTTTATTTGATTTAAGAACCCCCTACAAGTACTCCAAATAAATGAAAACCCCTCCCGCCCCCTCCTGGGAATTTATGCACAATAAACTTCTTTTCCTTAGATTCCTCAGTAGTCCAGAAACCACAAAATATATTTGGACTACATATTGAAATGGGTAAAAAAGCAGAAGTAAAGAGCAAATGATCTGTTCTTGCTATGAAGATCACCTGTGAAATTCTGCAGAAAACAGCACGGCTCAACACATTCATAGATGACATGGAGTAAATGCTAGGGTGATGAAATGTGATAGATGTAGGTACATATAAAGGGAACCACATTGAGAAAAATTGTCTTACATTCACACCATTACTATTCAGTGGAGAAAGTTTGTCTTTAAAATATTAAGGATAATTCCATGAAAAATATCAGCTCAGGGATCATCACAAAAGTAAATGAATTTTTCATTTTAAATTTTAAAACGAAAACCTCATCATACCACAGTACAAATCCACTATTAGCCATTCTATGACTATGTAGTGTTCAGATCCTATCTCATAAAAATGATATGTTAGAATGGGGAAAGTTTCAGACACAGGCCAGAAGGATCTGAGCGTGGAAGAGCTTCTCTAGGGAAATGGCTGAAGAGGCAAAAACTGTTCTGCCTGGTAAAGAGACAATGTAGTGAAGATGCTGTAGAGATCTACCAAGTCTCAAGCAGCCTGGAACCCAGTTACTGCTTCCTATCTTCCAGTTCAAGTACTGAGGTCCTTTAAAGAAACCAGACTCTAAACAAATAAAAGGAGGTATTTCTTTATGCAGCAGATAGCAGACCAGTGGAACACCTTGCTAAAGGAGAAGGATGGGGAGCATTTACGTGGGTTTCAGTGATGGAAGAAAGATCTGCAGATTACCAAACAGAAAAAATATCAGTCTTAGAAAGTCCTTTAAGCTGAAAGTAAGAGGATGCTTAAGGAGAATGACAGGGGAAGATCATATGCATTTACCATGTCTTCAACTTGTATGCTCTTACACTTGTACTTGCAGCTACTGTTTGAGAAAGGATACTGTGTTGGTGAACCCCTGGTCCAGTATGAATGCTTTTTTAGAATCACTACATCAGTTGAACAGAAAGAACATTAATTTAGGAAATCTGCACTTAAGACACTCTCTGTAACAGATGACCTGGTGGGTTATTTGTTGTATAAAGCAAAATATCCAGAAGAATGTTGCAAAACTCCATTTGTTGAGAGTATTGTGACATGACTTGTGTCAGATGCCCCAAAAGAAAGAATTATGATATCAAGCTTTTGTTCAAGCATAATTTCTTTTAACAATAAAATAATGGAAGGATACAGAAATGTGAGAGGTGTCTATTGTTAATATAGTGTGCTTTATTAGAGTCCCTGTGGTTAGATATCATAGCAGTACTTTTCGTCTCACAGACTATGATGGAAGGAGCTAATGTGCTATACAGAAGAACAATTAGGGAACTAACAATAAGGTGTTGCATTTAACAATGTTTTTGTGCAAAACTTGGCACTTCACGGGTAGGAGAAGAATTTGTCTTTGTATTTGTTGGGTGCATTAAAACCCATTGAAGTTTTTGCATCACCAGTACAGTAGGCAATCAGATGGAATACAACAGAAATGTTTCTAAATAATATATTTGTTTCTGAATAATTTCTCCAATTTATTCACTTTTCATGAATTTCAGAATAACTACCAAAGTTGAATAGCTATGGGTTTCATGTCATCCTTGCATTCATGCAATGGCAGCTGCATAATACTGCTTGGTACTGCAACATATAATTGAAATTAGTTCTTAAGAATTTACTAATACAAGCCTTTGTTCAAGTTCATGGGCCAACTTCACCCCTGATGGAAGCCCAGTGAAGGCAGTGAATTTGAATAATGTTAACATCATGTGTTGATTTAAAAATGTTGACAGGATAGCATTACAGACATCAGAATGTCACAGAAGTTGGAGAAAGTGCTTTGGAAATGTAAGATATGGAGAACTGCCAGTGTTCATTGGATTAGCGGCACTTACAAGCCACAATCCAGCCAAAAAGAGGCAATATGAAAGAAGTCTGTGATTAGAAGAAATGCCCTGGCTTAATCAGCTAAAATCTTATATGGCTAATACTAGAAGTTCTTTTTCATGCACTCAGAAATGCTTGATAGGTCTGTGACTGAAAATAAGTTTAAAGATTATTTGGTTCCATTCAGACTATGACTTGAAGAATTCTAATTAGCAAGTAGGCTGAGGCAAAAACACCAGAGAAAGAGGCAAGTTTGAATTAGCTTAAACTTGGAAATATAAAGAAATAATTGTCTGATCTAAGACACTTAAGAAGAGTATGGAAATGTCTTCTGCCTATGCCTTTGCCATCTCACAAACATGAGGTTCCAGTTTTACAAAAGAAACTGTAAAGTCTCAGGGTAGGATTACAGCCTGTTCCGACATTAATGTTCTAAACTGCTGGTACTACTCCCTTGTTCTCATCTTCCTTTACTGATCTGGATAGCAGGAAATGTTATATTACTAGACCTGAACAAACTGGAAAGGGATTGTGCATTTGAAAATTAAATTTTCTTTGAAAAACAGTGGTATAAGTTTAGGAGTAATTATCTCAAAACCCACCAAATTATAAACGTTACCAAGGTTATATCAGTCTCCAAATACCACTTCATTTTCCTGTAAATGATTGCATTTCACTGCATTTCATCATGCTGCTAAAATATGATGAGTTTGGTTGGAATTAGTAGTAATACTCCAATGCCCTGTTATCTCTGCATCAGTTGCTGAAAAAGAGGAAGTATTTTCAGTGCTGCAAAGTTGTGTTTTAGAGAAAGAAACAGTAAGAGTCATAAAATATATACATATATCTGTTTGAATTGCCTCAGTGAGAAAGAATAACCTGCGCAGGGGAGGAGGAAGTAACAAACATGGTGGTTAACCCACACACTAAGAACGCTCTTGAGTGTTCTGGTTAATCACAGAGAGGCCAATTGTTTCATGTGAAAGATGTCTCATTATTTAAGTATACTCGGAAAATGGTTAATTAGTTTACTTAACCAACTGTACTTTTAGTTTGTCTTATTGTTTGTGCTCTGAATGATGTTAAATGCATTTTACTTAATCTGTGCATTTTCCTTTATTTTTGTTACAAAGTATCAATATGAATCATTGAATCATCTAACTACATTTCTCTCTTTGGGGTGAAAAATAATCAAAGGAAAGAAAAGTAATTTAATTTAGTGTTAATAAGATGCAGACTGATGTTTACAATAAATCAGCCACTATTACAATCCTTAATAGTTGTAAGTGAGACAAAGCAGATGTGGATACATCTCTCCTTTTCTTTATTCTTAGGGGCTGAATCTCTCTTTCACTATTCTAAAATGAGCATATGGGTTGTTCAGTTTGGTGAATAGCAGGACCATTTTATGAAATAAAAAACAAGGCCAGGAGTCTTTTAACTCCTCGGGTTTGTGGCATTAAATTATTTAAAAATAATGTTTACATACAACATTTAAACAGATGTGACAGTCCATAAACAGAATCAAAAGTGAAGAAAGGACCTTTACAGGTTAGGCATTTTCATTCAACTTCTCTTTTTTATAGTATGCTTATTATTGTATTTATAGTATGCTTAATATTGCAGTCCCCTGGAAAGAAGCTGCAGCTGTACAAACCCGATTGCTTTCAGTTTACAAACATTTTTTGTTCTTGATATTCCACTGACATTATTAGAGATTGAAACACCGCTTTTCTGAGAAATCTTTCAAAGTATGACATAACAGTTAATATTCTGGACATATAACAGATGCCATCTGCATTAGCCACTGTGTCTCTACTTCAGGTGTCAGCCAGGAAAAACTGAGAAACCCAATGAGAGATAAGTCCTTCAAAAAAATTCCTTACTATTGCCAGACTCATGATATCCAGAACTCACCTTATGTTTCTACAAGATTGCTTCCTAAGAAGCTTCATCTCTGGAATTATATACAGGAGGAGTTAAACTCTCAGCATATTTTTAGAAAGATTATCAGAGCTAAGAAAGGCAGAAAGGAGGAGGAGTACGCAGGAAAACCAAAAATACTTTATGCTTTTGCATAAAATTAAATTCCACAGTATAAAAGTCTGAAAAGGGAATGGGTCTGGAGATCAACCATGGCTAATGCATGCCAATATTAAAAACTACACAACATTTTTTATCTAAGGATCTTTGTAAAAATGGGTATTTGTTATTCTCCTTTACAGATACTCTCTTTGCTAGAGGTCACTCAACAAGCTAAAACATGAGCAGGTGTGAGGTGTTCTGTCTCCTGTGTCTGTATCCTATCCACCACAAGGCACCACGGCCCGGCGAAGATGAACAGCTATGCAGAGAGGCTTTTGTCCTGTTAATCTTTTGTCCTGTCAGGTTCACAGCACCCTTTGTGGAACTGTAGTTCAAGGTCCTCTGATGTTTACCTTACATATATATCACCACCTATTTTTCTGAGGTTTTTATAACTCAGGCATGAAAAATTTGCTCCAGGGTGAAAGTTGGCATGAAGGTATCTGCAGCCAGGAGCACAGCTTTTTCTTTTTTTTTTTGCTTCTTTTTTTTCTTTTTCTTTTTTTTTTTTTTTTAACTAACTTTAGGAAAAGTAAAAGAAAAAGCTAAAATATTTCCAAGAGCTTGAAAAGCTGGAAGCAGCAAGAAGATCATTTACTTGAAGCAGTTTACCTAGACCTAACTATAATAAGAATCATAGCATGCCTTAGCCCAAAAGTAACCCAAAGCATTGTTACCCACTCAGTCCTCCTCTCTGTTCAGTGGGATTTGAAAGTGGTTGGGATATTTTGGTTTTATTTGAAGTAATCCACTGTGGTAAAACACTAATAGCAGGAATGCTGTGAGGTCTTAAAGTCACGGGAATTTCCAGCTCCTCATAATTTGGCTGAACTTCAGATAAGAGGACACCCATTTCATATCTCTAGAATTAATACTCAGGTTCACCTCTAGTGGTGAGCCCCACCATGGCATTAGGGAAGGCACTAAAATTTGCCCTTGCTCCATGTGTTTTCCACAATCACTTCAGGCATCCCAGACCACATAAGGTATCCTTGGAAAAGATACTCAGCTCAGTCATGGGCAATGTGATTGGCCCAAGGTTAGGATGAAAATAAGTTTTAGTCTGATTTAATTTTCTTGTATTTTTGACTGGGCTGCTGCCCAAGCTGCCTGAAATTCACCACCATCATTACAAGTTTCAGATGGCCTTTCCATACCCCATACCCCAATCTCTCTTGCAGACATGGCGTGAACAATAAGAGACAGGCTTCTGTGGTTCCGAAGAGGAAAAGGGACCTTTACTAAAGCTGTTAATATGGAAAATATCCTAAACGCTCATTCATTAGATCACAGATTAAACATGCCCTATACGATTACTTACCCCACTATTAAAAGTGAAGTAGGCATTACCAGATGAAAAACATGGTCCTTGTACAAAGAGATTAAAATCTGACCTAAGTCATGCAGAGTGCTGGCAGTGTATGACTATCTTTCAGTCCAGGTCTCAACTGTGCAAACACAAAATGTACACCCACACCTTTTTACTCACAAAGGAGAGTTTTCAGTGTAAAAATGTGTCTTTAATAAGTATCCAATGGACTTCCAAACCTGAGACCAGGGAAGGCTGGCTTCAATAATAATTTTGGAAGGAACTTTGGGTAACATAAGGCAATATGGATATTTAGGAGTTTGGAAAACATGGGCTATGTTTCCTCATTTCTAAGCTGTTTGTTTACTTTGGTTTATGTTGTCCTGTCTTACTGCTGTACTGATAGATTCCAAAGGTATCAAGACCCCAAGAAAGTGATTCATCTTACAAAAAACCCTTAGCCTGTCTAAAATGTGATACGATATTTGGCACTGTTGAATAATGGTGTTGACAAAGTTAAAATCCATCTTTCTTCATTAGAGTATTTTCCTGCCCTTAACAAGATATAGTGCAATAATCTCTCTTAAATTTAGTGTTCCTGAATAAAAGTGAAGATTTCCCATTCTTTTACTTTACCTTTTGAAAGATCTTGAGGTAACAGGCCACACCAAAGTGCCTACAGGGAAGACCAAATCTCCATTTTCTTTACCTGAAGATTACTGCTTTTCCTCATGTCACCTTTCTTCCTTCAAATGCCATAGGACTTATTGACCCTTACCTTGTTACAATGGCTCTCACAAATGCTTCTCAGGATCAGCTTTTCCTAAGTTAAAGACTATTTACACAATTCTGGGGGAGGTACAGAGAGAAATTTTCAGGTAACTTGATATTTACATGGCTGGAGCACATTCAAGCAACAATTGTTGAAAATTGTAGTTATATAGTGGTCTGAAAGAGAAGAAAAATAGTTGATATCATATAAACCAGCATAAGTTATATAGTTAAAAATTCATAACCAATTTTAGAGTTACAATGCAGTTTCCAGCTGTGAAAAGTTACCAGACATGGAAGATATGGGGGCCTACAAAAGAGAAATGTGAATTTGTAGGCTGATAAAGAAAAAAGAGATTCCAGTATTTTTCCGGAGCTGGTAAAGTTATTAACTGGGGGCAGATTTAAGGTAGCCAATGAGTGTTTTGACATCATCTTCAGTGAAATAAGAATTCACCTAGGGTCTTACTTTTTTCAGCATGGAGATCCATATCTATTTCTGCTTTTACAGATTATGAAAACAAAGTTTATTAATATGTATGTTTTCAGTCCTCAACATAAAGAAACACAAGGAAAAAATCTCTGAGATGCTGATAGCCTTGCAGTATAAGAGTTTACAGGCTTCGTTTTATTTTTCCTGCCTAATAACTTTGGATTACTTCCTGTTTACTGTCAGTGCATCTAATGCGTATGTCAGCCTGGTGCAGCACTGACATGATATATGCATTAGACAACACATTGACAGTAAAGAGAAAGTTACTTGATTCTGACAGGACAGGAAAATTACTCACAAGCAGTAAAATTGAGGGCTGCCATGTGAGTATGTTCTGCTTCAAAACCATGCGTCACATGATGATAACATAAAAATGAGGGGACTGTGAGAGATGCTGGGACGGCAAAACCAGTTATCTAGCTCTTTTGACTGCATGTGCCCCCCATTAATATGTACACCTGCTTTAATCTCCCTTATGATGTCCTGATGGGCTGCTGAGCTTTGCTTGGTGTTATTGTGCAGTTTTTATCATCACAGTCAGCCCAAATGCTACCCACCTTGTATGCTGTCTTGTTTCCCTTGCAGCCCCTAAGTGACAGTTTCTTAGACAAAATTCCTTCTCTTTGCAATGACTTTGCTGTTTACCTACCCCACACACTCCTTCTGGTCACACTGCCTGCACTGCCCCAAAAATACATGCCAGACTGGGAGAGCTAAGGCAATCCAGGGGAAAAAGAAAGGGGGCAACAGGAAACTTGCTGTCAATATTAATAGTTTAGTGTCTTCTGAAAAAAAAAAAAAGACTTGTGATAAATGAAGACTGCAATTCCTTGTAATTTTGTTGATAATATAATTACAAGCATTCTGAAGCATTCAATTCACTACCTCAGAGAAACTGAGCAAGAAAATACATTATCTACAGATAATACAGTTGAGCTAACTGAGATCATGTCCATCTGCTTCTTAAGCAAATTCTGAGATTCTATTTAGTTAATGTGAGCTGCTGAAAAGTAAGTAATTGGTTAAAAATCCTATACGTGTATTTTTGTCTTTACTGTGATTTACATAAATGCCGACTGTGCTACCTGAAAGTGTTCCTGTCCTGATTTATGGGTGTGTTCGTATTGCTCATATCATAAATCTTCTCCTCCCTGACACTTCTGTTCTGGTATTTATTGACCAAAGACAATTTGTATTAAGAATGTTTTGAGATCTTGCCAGGTATGCACTAGGGGATATTTGAGAAAACATTCAGTGCTCAAGTGAATGAATCTAGGCAAGTGTATGACCTCACTACCCAGATAAACATTTTGCCATAATATTTTAGTACCTTATGTTATTAAGAGAAACCTATGTCGCCATATGCATCTATTTACCATAGAGTCAATTCATTTAGGCCAAATCAAAATAAGTGTGTAGGAAAATAATTTAGGCTAGCAGTCTCAGGATGGTGATTATGGGTCAGTGAACAAATCTTCAGGGTCAGATCTTCTTTTGCTAAATCTAGCTTGAGCCTGAGTACTACCCTGTATTGAAACAAAATGCCCAAACATGCTCTCATCCCCTATTTCAAAATTTCTAAGAATTTTTCTTCAAGGAGAGGATTCTTTTATACTAATTATTATCAAAAATCTGAAAATACCTAGAAAGCTTTGATACAAATAAACATTTTGCACTACTGGGATCTATACACCTTCACTGTAAGAGGGGTAGTCACGAAAATAAACAGGCTGTATGTCTGTGGGAGAAATATGTTCAGAGAAACTGAGGCACAAGGACATGAAGGGGTGCCTGTGTAAGTTAAAAATCAGCTTTGCAGCATCTAGTGGCACAAGGGTGAATTCCTTTAATGCCTGACTCATGATGTAACATTCTGAAGTTCCCGCCTGGGACAACAGCAGTAGGAACAGGGATCCACTCTCTGAGGGGCTTTCCATGGCTCAAGTGGGGCCAAAGTCAACCTTTCCCCCGGGGTTAGGCACCCTTCCTTCAGAGGGCAGAGGGAGAGGTTAGGGATTCCCCACATTGTTTTCTTTCCGCACCTGCCCATCTCTATGCAAGGCAGGGTCACAGCACCCACACTGGAGCTATGAGACGCTCCTGTGTTTGGAGGAGCTCTGCATGCCAGCCACTCCCAGCTGTTGCAGGAGCTCTCAGTTCCTCCTGCTGAATCTGTTTCACTTTGCAAGAAACGTTTAGGGGTTTGTTTGGCCAAAGAGAGAAAGCAAGACCAAGCATGAATTTCTATCCTAACTCACCTGGAAGGGAGGAGACCTGGGCTCCAGTCTCTTGTTTCAATGAGTGCTTGTGTGGTTTATATTAAACAGCCATTGGATAAAATACTTAAATAGTCATTGAAATAGGGATAGCAGCATGAGTCTGCCCCCTCCCCTTCCAGGTGAGGGCCCCAAACCGCTAGAGTCATGCTCCATCTTGCAATCTCCTTATCTCTTTACCTCTCTCTAATGAATCTGTAATTATTTGATGAAAAAGGTAGAACAGCTTCCACAGCAAAGATGGAGAGAGCACCTTTCCCCTGTTTTTGGAGAGATGGGTTCAAAGGCTCTCAGGCAGAGCAGGAAACTCAGCCAAGGTCTCCTTGTCCTGAGATGTGGGTTCACAGCAGGAGCAGTGGTCCTGCTCCTCCAGTGACTGTGCATGCTCGGAGATCACTCACCAGACTGAAACCCTGAGGAGGACCACACACACAGAATAATACTTCATCTGTAGATCCCCATCCAAACAGCATGAATTAGGTGCTGAGCTACTGAAGACTGACACTTGGTGTTGTGCCCAGCAGCAGAGCTGGAGGCACTGGGAGATCTCTCTATCCAGATGCGAGGAACTCTGGGGAAGTGGCAGGTGAGTGGGGGCTGGAAGGGGGCTCTGCCGGGACTCATGAGCATCTGGTCCTTGCCAGAATCTAGTCCCAGGTCACCTGCCAGAGACCACACAGGGAGCCTGGAGAGGAGCGAGACCTGAACAGCCATCTCCTAAGGCACAGCCCCAGCCTTGTCAGCCTGTCACCTCTTTACTCTTAAGCACTCCTATGCAATTTCCCAAGGAAAAAAAAAAAAAAATGTGTAGGGAGGGTGGACAAGGCAGACTGTTCATCACCCAGAAAGATCAGAGCTAACAGCCATTGCCATTTCTAACGGATACATGTAATTAGCAACCATTCAGTAGACAGTCCTGAATGAAAAGCACAAATAAAGCTGGTGAGTTCCTGGTGGAACGATTTAGTTATCTTTATAGAGGAAAACAATGTGTCTGTGTGTAACCTTTTAACTCTTTTTCTCTTTCTTCCTCTCATTCTTACACTGGATAATTATTTATTTTGTAGCTTAATTAGCTAATTATGCATGTGTTATGGTGCTTTTAAGCAGGAAGTCACTTTGTTTAGTTGTTGGCATGTGGCTTTTGTTCAGCTTCTGTGATGTTGGTTTATAACATAATCATCTTTACTCACAGTGGTCCGAGGTGATGAAGCCTGTTCCCAATGCTAATATTTTAATTACCAGAGTAAAGTTGGAGAAAGGGCAGTGACTGACAAGGAACAGCTTCACATGGGTAGAGGGTAACTGGTAAATTTGCACAAGCCCCCAGCTGCTGTCTGTGAGGCACAGTTGTGCAGTGCTTCAGAAGATGTTCTGAGGCTTTTCAGATGGTGTTAAAACGCAGTAACAAGAATTCATGAAATCCACCCAGGACTTTCTTTTCTGTCTATCACTGTGTTTTCAGAAACATAAAAGGCCTTGAACTGGATCCCCATCCCATCAGTTCAACAATAAAAGGGTCTAGTAAGAACTGGTGTTTAGGAATCTGAAAATACAAACAGGATGTATTGCAGGGAGCCAAGTTAGGTTATCTTGCTGCCTGCTAGAGCTTCACAAGACAGCACAAGTTCACCCTCCTTCACGCAACCACCAGCTCCCTGTATGTGGAGGCCAGGCACACAGGGTCATTGCATGAGTTAGATGCTCCATTTCTTATCAAATGCCCAGCCATGAAGGCAACTAAAACATGTATCAGCAGTTCTCCCCCACAGCTGTCCAATTCTCCAGTTTGTCTGATTCAGAAATATCCAGCATGGTGCCCTGTGCCAGCTCCAAACCCTGACAAACGTCTCTCATTTGCATTTAGTTGTCACACATAATGTATGCAGCCGTGGACCCGCCGTAACATTTATTCCTCCTTTTACTGAAAAGATGAGTAAAGCTCTTAGGCTCATTTCCCAAGTGGTAAACTCTAGCTATCTCAGTTAGGAAACTGGTCTCCCTCAATTCCTTATCTAGTCAGTAGAGTTGCTCAAGAGGACTATTCAGAGCCTGTGAATTAGTTTCTCCTGAGAATTACCCTTTAAAGAGCCTCTCTCATGCACGAATGCTACAGCTACTAGCTTACAAGGCCTGTAACAGTGCTTTAAACCCCTTTTTATATTCAGAGATGAATACTCTACACAATTTCATACGTTCATATATTAAGAAATAAACATTCCTATGAATCCATTAATTTGTACACCAGGAAACATGCCTGCTACCTGGTGAATGCAAAAAGAAAGAAGTATAGCCTTTGAATAAGTCCCTTCAAAACCACAGTATGTACAATAGTTCCTGCATGATCAGCTTTGAGACTGAAATGTTGCTCTATGTTTTTAAGCTTACTGGCAGTTTTATGATTTAAAGGCATTTTTTTCTTCGTCTTTCCCACCCTCCCATTCACATATTCTTCACGATGATGCCTGTGCAACAGCACTCTGTAATAACTCCTTTCCCTAAGGGATCAAGGAAGGGAATTCGACAAGTCACTGCCTCTCCCCTCCCTTTTTTTTTTTTTTGTTTAGTTTGGATGGTCTCTGAAATGGGCTGGACTGCAAATGGAAGATATTTGGCAGGTTGACATTTGTCTGCAAAGCTAGGCACTGAGCCAGAAGCATGGAGCAAGCTGGAGTGGGTTTACATAAAGCAGGAGCAATAGTGCCAGAGCTCTCCAATACATTTTCCCCTGAGACTCCTAGGCAGCCTACTCGATACTTCATTAAGGGTGAAATCCAGCACTATTTAAAGAGCCTTATGAAAGGGCCTGTGCACCAGTTAAGTTCTTGAGGCCTCTGCACTGGTCTGAATTCCACCCAAAATAAGAACTGGTAGCTGAGGAAAAGATGCTATTACCCAGATTGCAATCCAGATTACAGTCCTGTGAGGAAAACACTGTTGGAAGTAGAACAACCCTTCTACACAGTCCTTCATAGCTGCACCCTTGCAGCATGTTTAGTGCACCAGACTTTTCTCTGTCCATGAAGAGCCTTTACTGTTTGAAAAAGTCCAGGCAAGCAAGAGAGCAAGAGATCGCCAAGCAGGAACCTAGAATCTGATCTTTCTTAAAGCAGAAATGTCACTTTGAAACTTATGGGATGTAACAGGCAGAGTGCACAGGGCTGACTGTTCTGATGTGCCTCAGAACAGGATCCCAAAGTCTATTTTTCAGCAATAAGTATTAGTTTTTCTGAATCTTTTTCTGAACAAATACAGGATGCAAACAGAGATGATGGCATGATAAAGCATTTACCTATAGACAGGAAGTGTCTGCTATCCCTTCAGTAGGCTGGAATACAGTTTTTGCTAGAGAAGTTCACCTAAATTATTCTTTTTTTATATCTCTATAAGGCATTTAGTAGCTCTCCACTGCAGTAAGAAGTTAGTCTTAGATGGAGGATATCTCTCTATTAACAAGGTCAACACCATTATTTCGTATGGGTTGCATGAATATTCATTTGTTTGCATGCTGTGCGGGGAACACTGTATATTTTAATTTCTAAACAATGGGGTGGCACAATGTCAAAAAGACACAGAGGGACAGGGGGAGCATGGGGAATACTTGTAATGCCCTAGAGCCTTTTCACAGCAAACCAGTGATAATGCAAGTTAATGGTTTCTGTAATATGAACCAGGATAAGGTCAGTTTAAGACTGTTCTTTAGCTTCCATCAGAGAGCATCTGCACCATAAATAAATCTCTTTACATAATGCAGTAGATTGAAATACAGAGTTGAGTACTGAACAGTAGAAGTATGTTTTTCAATTAAAAACCTCTTCACACTAGACAGACATACAGGAGAAGCTGACTGCAGGGATAGGGACTTATGGAACAATTTGTGAGATCAACCCATCAATTCAATATTAGCCCCTTGATGCATATGTTTAACTTCCATTAGTGGCACTGGGAGCAACAAGACTGCACTAACAGAGAGAATTGACCTCACAGTCTTTACACAAATGCATACACTTTCCACTGAAATTAAGATGCTTTTAAGAATGTGGGGTTAACAAAAATATAGTCTACACAATGAAAGTGAATCAAATGTTTACATTATGTAATTGCTTTTGCTTGCTTTGACAAGGAAAATTAGCTCTGTAAAGTGCCAGTTCTAAAATGCATACTTGAATACACTTGATGAGCATAAGATCCCTGCACACCTAAGGCAAGATTGATAAAAAAAAAAATCACATATGCAATTGAGATAAGTTTTTTTCACTCTTGCAGTTGCTGTCAAGAGCCTGTGAGTTGAGGTGGTAACTCTGTAATTTGCAAAAGTGTCAAATGAAAGCAAATACGCTCTGGTATGTGGGCAGGGTGCATTCAGCAAGAGATTGATTGGAAAAGATAATAGAGGAGGTCTTGCTCCAGGTCAGCAGTTGCATGGTCCTCAATCAGGACTTTGGATGTCAAGGTCAGAAAGGGCTATTGCGGTCACCTAAGACATATTGCAAGACTTATGTCTTTCTCAAATTTAGTACTTAAAAAAGAAAAAAAAGGTTTTCTTTTTGGAGACTTCACTGCAGAGCATCATAATTACTCTCCCTATCCAAACAGCAAACAAACATTCTCTCAAAATGTGTTCCATTGAAAGTTTTCATCTTTTTGGTTTTAAGCTTTGTATTTCATTATAGCTTGGTCCGTAGAACTGAAGAGCCCTCTCATCACGAGAACAGAATGGGAATTTTTTCACTATTGTCTTGTCAACAGCAGAGGGAGAGAGAGGACACTCGTTTGAAAGGTGGGACACCCTAGTTCACATCACAGTTCTGCCTGGAGTGAAGAGATTTGGGCTACATTCCTACTGCAAGCAAGGGCTTCACACTGGGGGCTGTGCTAGGCTAACACTTAGTGTTCAACCCATTGTAGATATGTCAGGTTATAAAGGCATTTCCTGGAGCAGGCTGGAAGATTTTCTACATGGATAGTCAGGAAAGTTTGCATAAAACTGTTGTGAAGGCCTAGGTTAAGTGGATGGTGGTAGAATTGCACTCTCCATCCTGGAGGGTTTTATAAGTAAAGCCAAGGAGAGGAAGTACAGTCACAAGCTCTTCAATAGCTTCAGTCCCAAGGCTATGTTTCACAGCGAAGCAGTGCCTTGTTTTCTGGGACTGCCTACAAACACTGGCACAAATGGTGCAAATTGCAAACAATGAGTGGGAGAAGTGTATGTACAACCTACTGTATTTTCTTCACAGGTTTTGCGTGAGTTTATTTCCTCCGTGTTGTTTTGCGAAAGCTCTCTCCAAGGTGCCACAACCTGAATATTATTTGTAGCTTTATTTGTAATGCATTTCCTCAGAAAGTAACAAAATGAGGAGAAAATGACAACAACACCTAACAAGTCCCAAAACATCAGGAAACTACTATTGTTATGAACCAGACTGCAGGCCAGTACAGAGAGCTTTTAAATTTGGGTGGCTCACAGAGACAAACACTGATCTGTGACACCTATGAAAGCTCATTGCCCTCAGTGGGATCTCACAAGTATGTGTAGAGAGACAGTCCATGGAGGGCTTATTTAAGCAGATGGCTTAATTTGGAGGTGTACTGCTTGCCTAGCACATAACTCTAGCAAAAGAGATTCGTGTCACTTTTCTTATCAAGGTATGACCTGTATCTTCAAATGTGGGTGCTTACGGTTAGCAGTTAAATAAGTGCCCTGATTTCCAAAGCCACAGAATATATAAGGATGCCACTGTCTGGTTTTGGTTTTGGTTCTTTTTTTCTTCTTTATATTTTAGAGTGCTTAAAATGCACTTGGTTCTGCAGAGATTAATGAATTATCAGGGATCCGAAAGACCACTTTCTTGACCAAAACAATCATTGAAGTTTCTTGTCCAGAGCTATTATCAGGAGCAGGTGAAAGAGGTAACCTCCACACTCAACAATTAGGCGCATGCGGCAACAATTATCTAATATGCGGGTGGTGTCTTCAGCAGGACATGAGCTGTGAAGCATCAGCTTCACAGCTGAAATACAAACCTCCAGATAGGAGAACCAGGGTTGCCAGTTTCTTCTGGATGAAGGTCAGTAGAGTGTGAGACTGGTGCAAGTGATTGCAGAGGCTCTCTTTTATCCAGAACTGATGTGGTGATCCATATTATAAAAAGATACAGAATCAGAATCAAAGCAGGAACCTGGGAAGAGATATTTGCAATGTGTTCATTGTTCCATACTGCCCCATGAATTTCAATGACACATATTTTACATTACTTAATGTGACATCTTCCATTAATGAAAGGCCAAGTCCCATTCATTTCACTCATTTGACTTAGCAGTCATTATGGCCAGCAGGTCGAGAGAGGTGATTCTACCCCTCTGCTCTTATGAGACCTCACTTGGAGTACAGCATTCAGCTCTGGGCACCCCAACACAAGAGCAACATGGATCTATTGGAACATGTCCAGAAAAAAGTCACAAAGATGGTCAGAGGGCTGAAGCAGCTCTGCTATGAAGACAGACTGGGAGAGTTGGGCTTGTTCAGCCTGAAGAAGAGAAGGCTCCAGGGGGACCTTATATCAGCCTTCCAATACCCTAAGGGGAGCCTACAAGAAATCTAGAGAGGGACTTTTTTGTAAGGGCATGCAGGAATAGGAAAAGGGGGAATTGCTTTAAACAGAAAAAGAGTAGATTTAGATTAGATATAAAGAAGAAAGTATTTACTGTGAGGGTGGTGAAACACTGGAATAGGTTTCCCAAAGAAATTGTGGATGCCCCATCCCTGGCAGTGTTCAAGGCCAGGCTGGACAGGGCTTTGAGCAACCTTGTCTATTGGAAAGCGTCCTTCCCTATGGAAGAGTGATTGGATCTAGATGATTTTTAAGGTCCCTTCCAACCCAAACCATTCTATGATTCCATGATTTCTACAATTGTCTGTCATGCATTTTAGCACTTACAGTCATGAGTTGGGTTAGCTTTTTGTAAGTGTGGTGCTTAACTTTTTCATATAACTCTATTCCATGAAAACACCAATATTAATACAAGTGAAGATACTCTCAGAGAACCATACGACCATTGAAACATTACAGATCAGGTTTGTAATGCTGAAAAAATGTGAACACAACCTTACATTAACCTAGAGCTTTTACCAAGTCCTAGAAGTCATGGCAGAAATTAGACAGTTGTAACCTAAATCCTCTTTACTTAGATTTCCATGGAAACTACTTTTCACTGTTAGATAGGTCCCAGAATCACTTTCTTTTCCTAAGATACCAAGGTCAAAACACAATTAGTGTTTAATCATCAATACTGTTTTTATTTTTAAAATAAAAGCAAAATATTACCTCTATTTAAAAAAGTGTGAGATGCTGACGAATATTTATGGCATTTAATACCTTCAGATCTAACAAAGTAATTATAATTTCCTCTAAGAAATGTTATGCATGCAAAGTACCATTACTGATCCAGTCCATGTTGAGATTGCTGACATGTTACAATTATTTCTATATCTAAACATATTTGAAATTTAATCTCAGAAGAACTCGAAATAGTAAGCATGTATAAACAAGGTTTAAATATACCAGGTATAAGTGGTGCAAGTATATTTTTCATCTCCCAGCATTCCTGTAATAAATAAATCTTGTAGTAAATACATCTGTTTGGTGGCATAAAATTGATGAATAAAGTCCTGGACACATTTGATTCACGGTCACATTCCCCTACAGGTATGTAGTGCTTGCATCCTTATTTGAAAAAAAAAAAAAGTCAGGAAAATAAACATCATTAAATTAAGCATTTCTTTTTCTGTCCTGTTTCAAAACCTGCTGAGATCTGCCTTCAAATAGAAATAACTCTGACAAATCTAATACATTTGGTCTGTTCTTTTCTGAAGAATCACTTAGAAGTTCAATTAAACATACTGCAATCAAAGAGAGAAGATGTCAGCTCTCTTCAAGGACTTGAAGTGGGGATTTTTTGTTTGATTGTTTTTCTTTTTACCAAGATTCTAAATTTTGGAGTCATCTGAATTTTAAAATGAGACTTTTTCTTTGCCAATTTAAAAAAAGAAATAACATCAGGGTTGAGCAGGATTCTCAGTGGGTGTACATTAGCAAAGTTGACTTAAAGTTGATGGAGGAATGTTCATTTTTGTCAACTGTGAATCTGCCCCAAGCTGTATAGTTTAGCTGGGAAACAATCAAAATTTTACAAATTATTCAGTCTTATATCTAAAGTTTTTCATGAATAGCAGTGATGTCTCATATAGTAGATGCTTCTGGTTTTCTTGTTGAAGAATATATAGGTTAAAGTCATCACAAGAAAAAAAAAAAGATGTCTTGATATAAAGGAGTTCACTTTATATCTTCATGGTTATTAAAGAATCCAACAGTGATAAGGTATTTGGAAACCACACAATCAAAATAATATGCAGAGGTGGGAAATGAACATCAAGTTATTCAAAATCACCACTGTCCAGGCAGAATCTAGCATCTCACAAAATAAATTACTTGTAAAACTTAATGTCTATGTGAAATATTAAAGTTTAAAACCATTCTGTATTACCCCTTTTAAATACAGTCACCCAACTTATTCTGCTTCTTCTCCAGCCATATCTAAAAGTGAGCAGGCACACTGCATCAATCAAAAGAAGACTGCAGTGAGAAAAATAATCCCCCATCAAAGCAAAATACATAAATACACAAATAAGGCTAGTGTTACATAAAATATCAGCAGTACTGAAAAGTATTTAAATGAGACTTTAAAAACGTAGGGGTGTTTTTCTCTCCCTCCTTCTGCCTCTTCCTCCTCCTCCTCCCCCCCCCCCCCCCAGCCTGGGCTTGTTTTATTTGGCACTTAAAGAGTCTAGTTTATTAGGCAAATATTTATTAACTTGACTTTAACCAAAATCCTGTTCTACAGCTGCACCTGAGAGTTACTCCAGCCTTGGATTGGAGCAAGTCTTGGGGATCAGCAAATTGTTTGCACAGCCACAGAGGGGGAATTAAAAGTCTTGTTGAATCAGGATTAGCAGTCCACACGAGGAGGAGGAGGAGAGCTCATTTCCATAAACTCTTCATCTCCCAGACTGCTTCTCAACTCTCTGAGGCCTGAAGACATATGTGACCCAAAAAGGAGGTGGGGTGGAGGGGTGGGGGAGGAAGTGTATGAGTAAAAGGGAGGAAAAACAGAAAATAAAGAAAAAAGTGGCTTCTGCAATGACTGTATCTTTGCTTTTTCTGCTGGGCATGGTCTGAGCCAGCTTTCCCTCCTTTTCAGATGGACTCGTATGACCTCCCACACTTGGAAGTACATAACAGTGTCAAGACAGATACCACCAGTATGGCTAAACCTTTGTTCCTGCCTCAAGCAGTGTTGCCAAGCAGATTGACCTTTGTGGGGCCATGCTTATTTCTACCTTCTGATTAATGGCAGAGGAGATGTGCATGCTGTGTGAAGTCCCACATCTCTCATGTCTGTTGAGCTGCCTACCTACCTATTCCTCCCAGAGTCTGGGCAAGGTCATGCTTTCTGATCATTTGAGATCCATTAGGTGCTTGCCATTTGCATGCTCATCAACAGTGTTTAAATCCAAAACAAAATATATAACTGTAGCACGCATGGCGTTTTCCATGCTAGAATGGATAAAGATGGTTGAGGTTAACAGCCAGGAAATCTTTAGATAACATTGCCCTTACTCTGAAGTTATGCAATACCTTAAAGCTGCCCTAAATCTGTTGGACTCTCTTGCATGTCTATGAAGGGAGGTTACAAAACAGCAGTAGCTGAAAGACAGCTACCAGTATAGGGATATGAACTTTGTTTCCCTACTAATAACAAAAGCACATGGTCTTTTACTGAATAGAGAGGAAAATACACATGCCCCAACTCTCAGAGTTTTTCAGTAAAAACCTGTGGCTGAGACAGTTATAGTCTCCATCATCTAATTAAGTTCCATCATGAGAACAGTCATCACTGGCAGAGCCTCCTCTCTTGAACACAATCAGGAGGGTTCAAGCATACCAAATTTATTTCTAAACAAATCAAACCAGAACCAAATTAAAATATACTTATTTAAATTGTATTGATTATGAAAAAAAAAAGACATACTACATAGCAAAGATAAACATAACAGAATCAGACTCAAAATAAATGTGGGCATGTTTGCGAAGTCAGACAAAAACAAGTCCTTCTATATACAGTGTGATTTTTTCTTGTTTTTACACCTGCTGTCCCAGGAGAGCCAAGTGAACAACTCTTTCAGCATGAATTGGGGTTATATAGCTAAATCTGTACTATACTGTATGCCCCAGACTATACCCCTTTCTGTGATAGTTCATTCATCAGTGGGTCTTCTAACAGCTGCAATTAGGTAGAATCAAAAGTAGAAATTTATTTGTGAAGTGTTCAAAAGAAAAAAAAAACACACATGTCCCAGTTATGTGGTCACTTCAATCAACCATCCTTTTAAGAAGCTGCATTAGAGACTTCAGCTAAAGTTTGAACAGCTCAGGTTTGTTGACTTTGGCAGTGTCATTTTTATTCATTAGAGTAGCTTGAAATTTTTGAATAAAAAATATGTGTGCAAATTTGGACCACTTTCAATACTTGATTTTGTTTAATATCTCTAAAGCACATTAATGGACTTATGATTTGACAGACAAATTTTTTTTTTTTTTTTTTGTGAAAGCTTTTCTTTCCCCACTCCTGCCCCAGAGAAGCTGCTTTTTCATGTTCCTAAATTGGTCATTTAAGGTGATCTTTTCCGACACACAGGCCCTGCTGCTGCCAACACTTACACATTTGAGTCCATTGGAAGGCCTTGGTCATGACTCTGTGACATTTTAAGCACTTCTGAAATCTTCCTGTCCCTAGGCTGCTTCAGAGGATGAAGAGACCCTTAAAATCACTTCAGCAACCCTCAGCACCTTCTAAATTGCATGCCTCTGCATGTCCAGGCTATCACATGGGTCAGTGTGGCTGTGTTACACTTACCTAAGACAAAACCCTGCAAGGAACAACCCAAATCTGAATTTTCTATCCCAAATCTTATGGCTCCTACTGGCCAGAGACATCGGGACAGCTCCTGAAGGTCCCCAGGATATTTCTTCCTGCCCAGTACTGATTGCTTTGTGGCTGTTGAACTAGCCACAGAGCTTATGGGCCTTTGTCCGCAAGTGAGTGCTAACATGAAGGGCACACCCCAGATGTCCCCCCCAGGGATCTCCTGCCATTCTTCCCACATTACATGCAGGCCTACTTCCCCTTTCCAGTGTTTCAACACCTGCTATACCCATTTCCAAGGAGGAGTCTTTGACTTCTGTCATTTCTCCAGTAGTAAATTCTGACTTTGTTTCCCTTTACACTCTTCTGACCTTTTTGCAGGCATCATTATGTCCTTTCACTCGGCATAAAGTACCTGGAGTACACGAGACATTGTTTTCTCTTTTTCCTGTACAGTTTTTCACATCCCAAATCTTTAATTTCCTTCTGAAATCTCAACTCTTCAAACCTACTGATCAACAATAAGCAACATTCTCCACCACCACCTTCACAATGCCACCCCTTCAGTCCTCTATCTAGGCTTCACAGTGAGAAGAGAAAAAGAAATTGCCTCTTCCCCCTCACTCACTGAAGAGAAACCTCAGTTTTCAGCTCTGATTTTCCTCATACTGCACATGGAACATCCACAGATGTGGCTCACCCCTTTTCCAGCTTGCACTGTTGCTGCTCCTTTGCCTCTGGCACCGTGCAGCAGAGGGGTCAAGACTTGATGTCTGTCAGTGAGAGCACTGCACACTAAAAGCCAATGAACCCCAAAGCTTTTCATGCAGTCTATATTGTTTTCTTGGCAGTAGTACCAATGTGACAGGCAGGTTGCTCTGGCACTCATACCTAAAATAGATGATAGGTAATGCAGAGTGGACAACACGTATTTCCCAGATATGTCTTCACTACATTTTTGCTTTTGTTGTCTTTAGGACTGGTGCAGTAGCACATTACATTAGTGCAAACTGGTGCTGATGCTCAGAGGCCGTGCCCACTCTGTCAGGATTCAAAATATTACCACAATCTGCAAGTAAGATATAAGATATGACAAGGAGTGTGATACTGTAACATAACAATGTACCTTGAGGGACACCTGTGAGGGAGGAGGTGAAACTGAGTGTATTCAGCTGCCCAAGGTGTGATTCTTATCTCAAACCATAATGTAATAAGATGTGATAATAATAAGGCACAGGACTGAAACAAACCATGTCTTTTTTAGAATGTCAACCTGGTTATGCAGGATGCTGTAAAAAATGTTAAGCGTTTTCCTGCCTTCTAAATAGAATAGATATAGAATTATCAGGATAATTTATATCACCATTTTTCTTTTTTAAAAAATACATTTACCGTGGAAGCCCTAGATTATAGTTTCTTCTTGTGGATTCTGCTCCAAGAATCAGTATGCATCTGATACTCTTTTGCCAATATTGAAACAGCCATAGTAGAAATGGGCCTATTCTTTTGTCTCATTTTAAATATCATGGGTTTAGAAGCACCACAAGAGAAATATAATACACAAACATTTCTCTCCTTTCATAACAAGTCCCCTCATTTCTTGATGATATTTCACAAGTGGGTTCCTAACACTGATACTACACAAGCTTCAAACTTCTCAGGCTATAAAAAATTTTAACTTGGTTAAGTGAAACTAAAACACAGTGACTTACAGACTCCTTGGAGATAACTTCAAAGGAAGGAATGCTCTGTAGTTTTAAGTTCTTGTGCACCTACAACACAAACAATGGCTATAAATTAATTTTCAAATGCATACTCAAACTATGCTCTCAGAAGATTTGAAAAATGGAAAGTTCATTCTGACCTGTTACCAAGTAACCTCAATTCTCAGTGACTTCAGTCTCAGAAGAGATATCATGTTATTACATGGTCAGGTCACTAAAGATGAAATACGTTGAAAAGAAAAAGCTCCTGCTATCAGAGCACTTCTATCAAATTTCAGAGCTCTGTTTATTTTCAGTAACATTTTAGAAAATAAATAAATAAAATTGCTCAAATGAAAAAGTGTGATATTGCCATTGCAAAGAATATGTGAGCTTTTATAAACTTATGAACTCAATTTATCAGGGGAGGGGAACCTCAATTCATCCCACACATACCAGTGCCCAGAGCCTGGAAAGGGGTCACAAGTCAGCAGGAGAGCACCTGAAGAGCAGCACAAAGGAGCCGCAGCCACTTCAACCAGCAAGTCAGCTTCACTGGGAGGGCATCTTAAATGCCTCTTTGCAAATGTACATAGCATGGGGAATAAACAAGGTGAGTTAGAGAAGCATGCATGTCTGCAGGGCTACAATCTTAATGGCATCACAGAGATGTGGTGACCAAGCTGTGATTGACACACTGGAGGGAAGGGATTGCCATCCAGAGGGACCTTGTCAGGCTTGAGAGCTGGGCCCATGAAAGCAACAAGACCAAGTGCAAAGTCCTGCACCTGGGTTGGGGAAATCCCAAGCACAAATACAGGCTGGGCAGTGAACAGATTGAGAGTAGTTTTGTGGAGGATTTGGGGATGCTGGGTGACAAGAAGTCCAACATGTGTTGGAAGTGTGTGCTTGCAGCCCAGAAAGCTAACTGTATCCTGGAATGCATTAAAAAGAGTGTGACCAGCAGGCCGATGGAGATGGTCTTCTACGTTGCTTTTGTGAGATCCCACTTGGAGTACAGCATTCAGCTCTGGGGCCCCCAACTCAAGAAGGTCATGGACCTGTTGAAGGGAGTCCAGAAAAAGGTCACAAAGATGATCAGAGGGCTGGAGCACCTCTCCTAATGAAGGCAGACTCAAATTGTTAAGCTTGTTCAGCCTGGAGAAGAGAAGGCTCCAGGGGTACTTCATTGCAGTTTTCCAGTACCCTAAGGAGAGCCTAAAAAAAAGCTGGAGAGGGACTTTTTGCAAGGGTCTGCAGGAATACAAAGAGAGTGAATGGTTTTAAACTGAGAGTGTAGATTTAGATCAGATATTAGGAAGAAGTTCTTTATTGTGGGGGTGGTGAGACACTGGAACAGGTTGCCCAGAGAAGTTGTGGATGCCCCCCCCCATACCATTAAGGCCAGGTTAGATGGGGCTTTGAGCAACCTTGTCTATTGGAAGGTGTCCCTCCACATGGCATAGGGGTTGGAACTATACAACCTTTTAGGTCTCTTCCAAACCAAACTATTCTACGATTCTATGATCTTTGGTAGACTGTATAACCCTATAGAACATTGTTTTACCAGTATAGCAAGCCTCAATCTTTGTATTCTCCTTAACATGCCATTGATTGCATTACATGAAGACTCGGTGATTGATACAAATATATTCCAATCACCACCAAATGAAAAAAAAATTAAAGGAAAAGAAAAAAAAAAAGGAAAAAATTAAAAAAGAAAGAGAGAGGAAAAAAAACAGAGGTCTAATCCAGTTGTTGAGTAGAAAATAACTACTAGGCCTTGTTACAAATACACACAGTACTTATTTAGACACTAAGATCCCACTGAAATGGAACTTCTCACCTACACAAGTATTCTGCTTTTGTTATTGGCTATGCCTGAGTCTATTTCCAAGTCAAATGCCCGTAAGTATTTAAGTCCCATTGACTTTAGCGGGAGCACTCCTATCCATTAAACTTGTGATGGACTCTTGTACTGAAGCTGCCGTTATTTCTGCTTGCAAGTATTTTATGATGCTGGCCTATTTTAGTTTATGATTGACTCTTCTGCTCAGTGGGAGGGGATCTACTGTCCTCATTTGTGCTCTTCACTAATTCCCACATACATTAACCCTCCTTGCTCTCTAGCCCTGGTAAGGCTCAAGTGTACCTGTACAAAGAAAGTTGTTATTGCCCTGTTTGTCTTTCCCTCCCAGACAGTCAGTTATCACAAGTTATCGCAAGTTCAGCAAAGCAGAAGTATATCAGTCCTCAGGTGGGAGAGCCACCTGGTGAAAGGCAGCCAGTCTACAGCTTAGTGAATGGTACAATTATTCCAAGTGAGTAACAAAGTTGTGTTTCTTCTGGGCACTTGGAGTTCACTGTGCTATAGGAAATGTCAAAAGGAGAAATAAAAGTAAAGCTTTTTGCTATTTACCTCCATTAAAGTCCTCAGTAATTTTCACAGTAGCTTCCCCAGTGTTATGCCTGGTTTCAAATTGGGATAATTGCATTCTGCCTACTTGAATTTCTGTTCTGGAGTTCAGTTGGACCGACTAACCCTTTTTTTTGCTGCCAGAATTCAAATGTTTAGGGACTCAATCAGCTTTTAAACAATTGTTGTTCTGCTCTCCAGGGATAGGTTCATGGCAATTCAGATACTTCAATAGTTACTATTAGAACAATACATATAAATAAATAAAGGAGTTTCAGGAATGGTTGCACACACACAAGCACATGACTCTTCAAGATGAGAGGCAGTATATGAGACACTACGATGTAAGACATTGCAGTGTTATTATGCTTTGTATGAAAGATGCTATATAAAATATTAATGTATTTCATTAAAATGACTCTTAATGTCAATATGTTAGTGTGACTGTGCCATGATTTCTTATGTTAGTAGGTGCTTTACTAGAAGTTATAACTTTACATTATTCAACCGCAATAGTCTCTGTAGTGAATGTATTGCCTCTGTTATCAACTTCGTTATGTCCTATGAAAAACCATTGCTATGGTGATGAGTATTTTATGGTACAGTATTCGCCTAATTATAAAATGTTCTCTAACAGAGACACTAATGTTATTTTCAACAGCAAAATCCATTTTCAAAATTAAAATGTATGCAAATAATTAAGCCATAACCCTCAACAGACTGTATTTTTGATTTATAATTATTTCTGTTTATTAAAAATGTTAGAGGTAAATGCAAAAGTTATTGCAATGGGTGCTTAAAAGGACTTATTTTTATAACTCTACGGTAACGTATACTTTTGTTACTTCTTGATGGTCTGTATGCTGTTAAAGTAGAAAAGTTACATTGGAAATAAAATTATTGCATTTATATATGAAACATAATATCATGGAAAAGAAAAATGCAAGATCTGGGTTTATTAAACATTTATTTGTAAATAGCATCATCCCTCAAAAAATGACACATTTAGTTCTCTGACTTTATTGTCACCTCCACAGAGCTCAATGTTTTTCTTCAAATCATTGTGATTATTATACTCGGTCTGAGAATTTGACACCTGCTGTTTCAAAACTTGATCACAAATGTTTCAGGATATATATCAGATAATACAGAAGAGAGGAAAAAGACTCAGACTACAATAATGTTGGGTGAAAAAAAAGACAAAAAAAAAAAATGTTCTTCCTTGGAAGTAAAATCAGTCAAAATAGTTATCAATAATCTGGAGAGAAAATGTTAGGTGCATTTAAATTAGTATAATGAAATTTATAATGTAATGGTAAACAGAAGTTAAAAAAAAAAAAGCTCTAGTAGCAGAGGAAATAGTATTGGTTGAATCCTGTAACAAACTGTAGGAAAAACAAGACTAACAGGGATACAGCTGATAGAGAGATGGTTAAGCAAGCAGTACCAGAAATGCTTGAATGAAAAAAAAAAATGGAACATCATTAGATAATAGTGGGTAAGATCAATGTGATTAATGTTGTACTTTAATTTTTATTCATTATTTAAGTGGTAAAAAAGTAATCTGGTACAGTTTAATATCTACTCGGTTATGGTGGATATGATAGTGATATTTAAAGCTATCTGATCTTGTATTCCTCTTCCTCATTGTTTCTTCTTCTTTTACTCTTATTTGTATGTGAATGGCTTAATATTTGTACCATTAACTTTATCCAATATTTTTGAGATATTTGTTTGCAATGGAAGCTTTAATACATGAATCAGAATAATAGAAAGTATTGTACTGATGATTATTCAAATAGCATAACCTGTTAATAGCCTGTACTTCCTGTGGGTTAAGCAGGGTTTCAGTTTGATAAAGCATTTGGATGTAATCTTAACTTTAAGCATGAGCTGAAGGCTTTCTGCAGTTATCTAGATATTTAGGCATATGCTTCAATTGGAATGAAGTGCATAAGTAGGGTTAAACAGATGCTTTGCTGAGGCACAGAACCTAAAACTGAGAGCCTGATCCTTGATCTATAGAAGGCTTTCAACTATGCTGGATGCTAGTTCTTTTATTATGTATAAAGATGTCCAGGAAGGATGAGATACTGACCCTAAAATGAATAGCAGTACAGTCAGCCGATGTTTTTGCTCATGTCTGTTTTGAATACAAATAATAAAATTAATGTCTGAAATCTGACATATTTGGGAAAAGAAGTAAAGAAGGTTAAACTGGGGGGCCTGCATGTGGGTATTAATTCCAGTTTCTGACTTTTGTCTGAAGGTTATTGATGTCCATTTACTACAGGTAAGAGCTGATTCCAGATTTCTTTGTTTTCTGTTTATTTAGGGTTTTCTTTTCAATATGTTGCATTTCTGTAGCACAAATACTGGTGCTTGCATAATTACTTTTGGAAAACAGCATTAGAAGGGAATTCCTGTGCCATCAGGTCCAGCCTATGGCTAATGGAATTAACAAGGTCATATAATTCTGTTAATAAATGTATCAAACTCATTGTTTAAGCACATTAGATTTTTTTTTCTATTTGAAAACTGTTCCAGAGCTTTAGTCCTCTGCTAGTTATAAATCTTCTCATTTCTGTCCTAGATGTGTTTACAACCAGTTTATACCCATTTGATCTTATGCCAACATTGTCTTGGATTTTAACCCCTCTCCAGTTGAAGAAACACAGGAGAAAAAGGGATTACACTGGTGAAAATCTGCTCTACTGACACTGTTAAAATTTAGACAATAGAACACACTTCCACATCCTGATTTTTGGGCACATTTAGTCACTTTTGGTAGAAGCCATTGAAATCTAAAACAAACATATTTTTACTTTTCTCTTGAGAAACAGATTTACAAGTTTGGACCCTCCTGAATAAGAAAACAACTAAAACTCTATGTCTAGAATTAATCACACCTAAACCAAGAGGTAACTGTCATTTTCTTTCTTTAAGGCCTGCTTCACAGTTATTTTGAAAAGCTGCTGGTCAAATCACCCCTCTCCGGGGTACCCTTTTTTTCTCACAGGCAGAAAACTCCAGAAACTAGCTTCCAAAATCTTCAAGGTTTCTGGAATGCACCAACTTAAGGCTATTTGCACAAAAGCCATTGTTCTATGAAGGCAAACATTGTTTTCTTCCTATCATTGAACTGGTCATGTAAGAGGTTTTACCCAGCAAAAGTGAGGATTGTTTTTTTGCAGAGTTTTTTGAGTTCTTTTTTGTTTCAAGGAAAGTAATACAAGCATCCTCTTTTTATAGGTACTATACCATCCATTGGTCCTATCCCAAGCCTGTAGATCTCTTCTGCCATTTTTAGACTTTGCAGAAGATTTACAGAAAACAAGTACAGACATGACAGAAGAGGAAATATTTTCCAGTTTCTTCTTTTCAAAGAGACACAGCAGGCTATCTACACATGGTAATCTTCCTTTTGGCTACAGTAACATACATATATACTTACAGATACAGATAATTTCCAGTACACTACATATGTAGTAATCTCAGATTTTTGTTTAAGACAACGAGCGCACGTAATAAATATTTGATGTATTCAAAGAAATAAAGTATTGTAAATATCTCTAATTGTAGCTCACATTTTAGGGTTTGATTTAAAATACATAAATCTTGTAGAAAGATGAAGACTGAAAATAAAATGAATAGAAAACATTAAAGGGTATAAATATTAAACACAGAGTATTAAAACTAGAACATCTGCATTTCACAAAAAAAAAAATCCACAAGGCAGCTTGAGGCACTCCCTAAGAACTTAGTTTTCTTGGACCACCAATGCCATTGTTTCCTGCAAGTGAAGATTTCTTGTCAGAAACTCTCATATCCAACTTTTTTGGAGTAAAGAGTGTTGGAAGACATTAATTTTATAAATGTTTGAAGCCCCTGGTAGGACACTGCCAACCTCTAAGGATATCTCCAAGATAAATAAGCTTGCCACACTGAACTCTTACCTTTCTTTTCAGGCTGGTAATGAATCCTGTAAAGTTAGTTCTGCTAACTAAGGAAAGTGAATAAAAATATCCCATAAATAAGAACAATTAAAAATGCTAGTGCCCAATCCTATTGATTTCACTTAATGTTGAGGGCACTCAGCACCTTGCAGGAGGCTCTTGGAACATCAGACGATCAGGCCCTTATGCAGAAGGAAATCTTTCATTGATTGCTCTTAACTATAAATGGTGTCATTTCAGAGGAAGTAGTACAGAATGTCAAATGTGTTACACTTTAGTCTCACTCTTGCAAACATTTATGCACAGAAAAGCATTTACACAGGTGAGCTGATTTGGTGAGCTTTTCCTGGCACAGGGAGGCAGAAGCCCTTGCCTGTCCATGTAGAACTGTACTGCCAATGGGCAGATTTTCTCCAGTCCCTCATTTTCCACCATGATCTGCTTTGAAGGCACATGAACGGGGCACACAGATTTACTCCCTTGCAAGAACTCACAGGAATGTTCTCTCTCCTTCATTTTCTAAGTAATTTCAAACGCTTTATTTCCTTTTAGTAGCACAAACTTTCCACTATGCCCAGCACCTGTCTCTTTAACATAGCACACAGGGTTCCTTCCCTCCATACTGTACATTATCCTCATTAACACATATCAGTCAAAAGCACTGTTAATTAAACTGGCAAGATGATTACACACGCCTCCATGTGCCCCCTCAGAGCATCCGCTTGCCAAGATTTTTTCCTCCCTCATCTAGAGTGGGTGGAGAAGGCCCTGAGTAAACCAGAATTTAATGTTTAAAAAAAATCCCAGTGCATTGTTCTCTTGGAGGAAAATGGCTTACACAGCATCACCACTGTCCCAGAGAAATAAATGCAACACTGACACCAGTCTGTAAATCTAACACATGCATATTTGATCCATACAGGCACTGCGTATAATGACATTTCCTTTCAAAGTTCCTCTCCAGATAGAAGACTCAATACATTGACCTTGAAACCTGGACTAATAAGGACATCATAAAGAACTGATTAAAGCTAGGCAAAACACAACCTATTAGGGGGGTTGGGGTCACTTTTCTGTGTTTTGGGGTTGGTTTGGTTTTTTTTTGTTTGTGGGGTTATTTTTGTTTGGTTGGTTGGGTTTTTTTTGTCACTTCTGCAAAAATCTTAATGATTTCCCAGTTTTTCTCTTCACCTCCACTTGTTTGTGATATTTTTGCAAAGAAATTCATTGGCTTCCAGCTAACATTTCCACAGCATTTCAAAAGTTATAACCATTTTTGCCACATTGCCACAAAACTCTTAGAGAGTTTGCAATTCTGTAATGTGCTTTGGATCAAGCTCTCTTCAAGAATACTATTGAAATGACAGAGCTGGAGGGTACAGTAGTGGAGTATAAATAAAGACAGGCAGTGGTGATCCCTGAGGCAAAGATAATGTACTTTTATAGTACACATATGTAGGCCTGATAGCTGCAGCATAAGCCATCCAACCATCTTGCTAGCAGAATACAGTTCTAAGAAGCGGTAAGAAAACTGTCTCACAAGGAAGGAGATGAATTTGCAGAAATCCATCACTGGGATTAAAAATGTATACTCCACAGCAGAACATGACCACACAAGCTCCTGGGAAGTGGACTGGCATTCAGCTGACTGATAATACCCTATTCTCCAGCACAAGAAATATCCTTTCATGCTGGAGAGACAACTTAGGTGTAGATTAAGGTAGCACCTTTCTTGTCCCGTGGGAATTTTTCTCCTGATCTTTTTCTCCTTCTATATGAGAACATGTCAAAGTTTCAAAAATTTTTGTGAACTGATGAAAAAAACATAGAACCACAGAAGAGTTAGGGTTGGAAAGGACCTTAAGATCTTTCAGTTCCAACCCCCTTGCCATGGACAGGTACACCTTGCACTAAACCATGTCTCAAGGCTCTGTCCAACCTGGCCTTGAACACTGCCAGGGATGGAGCATTCGCGAAAAATAAAGGAAAAGGGAAGCACAAGTGAGAAACCTGGGATTCACTGAAGTTATTTTGCATCGCTTTGTTTCAAATTCCCTCTTGGAAGCTGAAAGGTGATTTCAAATGTAAATAAATACTGTCACCTCTGTGTGTGTGGGAGGGGAGAAAGTAATTTATTTTTAATTAGGAAATTCCCAAAAATTTATGTCTTCAACAAACAGTCCATAGCTTCCAGTAAAAATTGTCATAAAAATTCTTGACCTTATGTGATGGGAATATTGATATCTGTTTCAAGATTATTAAGCCTTCTTTGACAGAAAGGAAAATAGGCACTTCCTATAAAAGCTTTTCAAGGTCAGTAAATGTTCACTTGTTGCATTTCAGACCCGTTTGACTGAAGAGAGCAAGACTCTACTCATTCGACGCAAACTGGTTTTCCAATCGGTAGTCCAAACATGCAAATTCCAGAGAGGTAGCATCCTCCATGTTGTCTCAAATGCTAACAGAAATACCTTCGTATTTGTTGTCATATTGTGACAGAACTTCAGGTACTTTAAATAGCTTATTATAAATTTTAAATGCAAAACGGTCATTAAGAAATGAATTTTTGTGTTTAATGCAATATTAAAATGAAATTGTAAATTTATTAAAAAAATTACTACTGATAATTTAATTTGGAATTTGGTTGCTAACACTATTTGCTAGCTGTGTTCCAGTCTCTGGAATTCAGCTAAAGTTGAACAATTCAGTCCGGAGCAGAGAGGAACATTTACATGCCCACAAAAGCATACATGTGCACTCACACACAGGTATTGAAAGGTCTCATAATACGCGAAGAAGGTAATGGAAAACTCACAAGGTAGATCACAGATTTGTATCAGTATGAAATTTACAGCCTGCTTTTTCTACTATTTTAAATCTCAATGCCTGTCACAAATGTTCAGCTGTACTGGGCACACCTTCTCAGTGACCTTGGGAGAGCAGGCAGAGTTTGTTAACCATTGCTTCCAGTACTGTCCTTGAAGTTCCAGTCTTGACATTTTCAGTCTATTTGCAAACAACAAGCATGTATTGCAAGCACTGCTGGACCCAGTTCTGCCCCCTTTGAAGTCAACAGTAATTTTGACACTGAGTTCAATAGACACCTATGATGGAAGGTGACCTGATATTGTAGTATAGTTAGTGATGCTAAATGCTACAGAATCTGGGCTAAAATTCGCCACCTGAACTTACCTGTTATTTCTGTGTGATCCCTCCACATCAGTTCCAAAGATTTGAATGTTACTGATATGAGGACCATTGTAGATATGTACATTTTGCAGAGAGGCGTGTAGATGTCACCAGCATAATTTTTTTATTACCTACTAGCCGTGAGGAAGATAATTTTTTCCATAGTAATAACAGAAAGCAGTGTATTAAAAATTTAAAGGGCTATTTTTATGAAGAATCTTCATGCTATTGGCTTGTACAAAAGGGACTAGTTGTGGTCCCATACAACAGGTAGAAAATTCACCTCACTGTGGGCAACCTAGAACCTGGGTGAACACCTATTGAAATGATGCAGCAAATAACACTGAGAGCAGAGAGGAGCCAACTCCAGCTTCATAAATCCTGCTTAGGCTTAATGTCTATATTATATAACAATCATCAGCTTAAGAGAGAGGTGGCAGAGTGCTCAAATCACTGGGATACCCAAACTCATGCAAGCAGGTGCAAAATGAGTTGAGAAACTCTCTTTTCTATGACTCTTTTTTATGCCCTATATGCCAAATATACCAAGTTGTTTTTTTTTTTTGACCCAATCATGCAAAAGAAACCCCTCTGATTATCACCACTAGGTAATGGTGACGTTTGTAGTGATTATTTTAGACTACTCAGAGGTCTACACTGATGTCAATACACCACAGTTTCAAAATACATAACGTGAGGAAAAACAAGCTAAACTTTGTGATGATAGCCCATGCGAAGTAATGGAAGCAGTAGATTTGATATAAACGTGGATCCCACTGAAAGTGATTTATAGTTCACTGAAACATGCTGCAGGATGTACGAGCCTTAGCCTGAGCAATTATTCTTCCTTCATAATCTAATATAGATATATGTTTACAGGATGACAAAGCATCTTAATTTTTCTGAATTACACCTGGGAAAAATAAAAAACAATGGGAAAGGGAAATGTAATAATCCAACCCAACAGGAATATTCCAATGACTTCCAAGGGAAAACACATTGGAAAGTAGATTTGGAAACACGACAGAGTGATATGAAAGGACTTCAGGCATATAGGCCATCTCTACCATCTGTTAGATTTTCCAGTTTTACAGGGCTTGAAAAAGGCACTCGCCCACTTGCAGTAATGAGTGAGAAACAGTCTTTGAGGAATAGAGGCAGCAGCAGGGTGAACTTTACAAGACTGTGTCTACTTCCTTGACGTGCTCAGAGGCCACTGCTGAAGAAACAGATCAAGTCTGAGTTGGTGGAAGAGACTTCCCACCACTCTAAGTATGAATATCATGTTACTAGTAGAAAATGACTGTGCAAATAAGCCAACTGATAGAGTTTCAGTAGGAATACATTTTACTCTTTTTTTCTGAAACATCCAGTCCCAGGTGATGTTAAAGACAGAACATCAGGAGTGTTGGGTCGCTACTCTGATTTATTATGTCAGTTACTTTACTCCAGATGATTTGAAGACTTCTTCATAAGACAGTCACTGCAATAGCAACTATGTTCAGGTTCTAAGTGAGCCAGCAGCAATCTTTTTCCAGAAATTTAGGAACACAGGGTAAGCTGAATTCCTTCATAGTCAAAAAGTAATGGGATAGAAGTACCTTTCTCTTATTTTCATGCATTTGACAAACTCCTGCAATGCTGGCCATTCACCATAGGCCAAAATTCAGTGACAAAACTGGATCACTCAAAGACAGAAAAATATGTCCACCACTTGCTTCCACAGCTGATTTTTTTGTTCAGACACTAAGAAGTGCCAAACTAGAACTGTGTGATACCTTTCCTATAGTAATAGTATAGACAAGGAAAGAAAGTAAAGATGCCAAAAGGTTTCTTATAGAACCCTAATATAGGGAAGCCTCCAATATAAAGTATCAATTTTCTTTGAACCTTCCATTAAGCTGGTTGCCATTTGGCTGAATTTTAAATATGCAAGCTCTACAGTCCAAATATTTATGATCTTTTCAACCAAAGCCAGGCACATGGTTTGCACAATCAATGTAACTAACCATTGGAAACTGGGAGATGGAGCAAATTTTCTATCATATGAACTTCTTCCATCAGTGTAGTCAGTGTTTCCCCTGCCTCCCACTTAGTCAAAAAAAAAAGCAAAAAACCCAGGTTTGATGCAGAATAATCTCTCTGGTGAAGTTCTCTGGCTTATGTAAGGTCTTAGCAGTTATTCTTGTCTTGTAGCCCATGCCTTGTCTTGACACTGAACTACTTGCTATAGGGTACACTGAGGTTTACCAGGCTGTGTATGTAATATCACTCACACCTTTATCTCCTGTCTTATGGACAGTTATTTGCTACAAAGTATCAGAACTGAAAAGGACCTGTAAAAAGTTACTCCAGGAGGAATAAATGAAAACAGAATGGTTGGAACGTCACAAAAAAGGGGTAGTTTTACAAAACACTCAAAATTTTCATTAAAGATACAGAACAGCACAGCATGGCAGGGGTGTTGGAAGTAGATGATCTTAAGGTCCTTTCCAATCCTAACTATTCTACGATTGCATGTGAGTTTTGACCTCTGTAAGATTTGAACTTGTCACCATTGTTGGCTTTTCCAATTTACATCACCCCCCTGAAGAGATATGGGAAACTGAAAATCAACCTTTTGGCTCTATAATCAGAAATATTGTCATTTTCTGTAAATCTTTGACTGAAGTGTTTTATTCCCTGTTCTCCTGACTGTCTTTACTATTCTTCAAAAAAAAACCAAAAAACAAACAACGGTGTGTGATGTTGTAATCCTGAATTAATTTCTATGTCTGCAATTGAAATGGCTGAACCATATCTAGTACATTGATTAGGCAAAGTCACTCCTTACTGAACCTGCCACCTCTCAGTCTTATGCAGCAATTTGTTATGAAGATAGAGGCACCTATAGACACAGATTTTTTTTTCAATGCATGCACACAGTCAATTTGACAGTAGAGCGACAAATATCTTTGGATCATTAAAGTATTTTTCAGTCAGTATATTCATAACTATAACTAAATTTATGCATTATATTACATTGGGTTGTTCCAGAAAGCAGCCTAGCAGCTTTAATGACAGGCAGAAATAAAAGGCAATGAAAATATGCTGATTTTTAAACATAATTTTCCAGTAGTTTAAGAAGAATAAGTTTTTCATTTAAAAAAAACAGCAGGATCAGCAGGCAACTAAGTTCTGTTTTAGTTGAAAATCAGTGGGAGGGAATAGAAAGCCTTTTTTTTTTTTTCCTAAACGGAACTAGAGCCGCAGTAAAGCTAGCAAGCTGTAATCAGCCAAGATTTTTTCTTACATATCACAAAAAAGGTACTTGTAAAAAATCCATAGTGCCCCAGTGCAATACTGCAAAGCACATTTGTTTCAAGTAGTTATTCTTGCAGTAGAAAGTACAAAGAAAGAAATGTCTCAGGGAAGGTAGGAGAGGGGATTGTTATAGACATTTATAAGTGTAATTTAGATTATTTGTTTATATTTACAAAACCAACTATTTTATGCTGCATCCCTCCAAAATATATTAAAAAAAAAGAAAATGCAGCTTCTCTGATGAGAGGTAAATGCTCAGTAGCCTAATGTCAAGAAAATAAAACATCCTTTCAGCTCTCACCACAGCTTTTCTCAGTAGAGTAGAAATAGTGAAGTGGGATTTTCAGCTTGCAACAAAGGTTAAAATATCAGATCAATGGTAAACCAACTGTAAGAGAAAGCTCTGGAGAAATCATTACTAGAGGTTGTCCTGCTAACCTCCCTTCCACAGATATATCCATTGACTTTACTGTGTTTTGGATCACACACAGGGTGATCTGTTACCCACTGTTCTCTCAGCTGAAGAGAGAAAATCTCTCAAATAGGCAAATTCTAGGCCACTAGGGCTCTGAGGACTAATGTCAATGAAGTGCATTAGCCACAAATTTGCTGCCTTCCAGGACACCACCACTGAAAAGCCATGTTTAAGCAGATATCAAAATTCTGCACTGAACATGCTCTTCAGTTTCTGTTTTACAGGAGCTACTTTGGTTAGTAAAGCATCAGACACTGGGAAGGAGTGGTTGTTCCCAGATTTGTGTCTAGCAAAAAATGACCTGGCTTTTTGGTGCACTACATGGAAATTTTAGTATTCAATTTCTCTCACAGGAAAGGCAAGATTATCAAAGATATCTATTGTTATGTTTCACTCACAAAGAGGTCAAGAAAAAGACAGATGACCTCCAGATTTGATATTTAATAGACTGCAGCTGTTCTATAGTCTGGAGAATAATTGGCATGTAAAAGAGCATTAAACTATAGGTACTCTGATTCCCTCACCCTGACAATAACATTTCACATCATTAAGGTGGAAGAATGACCTGCACAGCTGACCAAACCGAGCATCAGGTCACTTCAACAATTAAAAAGATAGGTAAGATCAATAACAGAAATGTTAGCACTTTACAGCACAATAACTGGTTACACATAGTATAACTGGCAGTGACAACCTCATATTTAGTAAGGCCTGGTGAAATTAGGAAGACAAAGAAAAAAACAGGGAAGTGCAATTGTACACACTTGCTTTGTGGTCCTCAATACTTAGCTTGTTGTGGAATTGCAGTGACACATTGACTGAACGTGGAGGAGATGTGTAATCAGCACATAGATTTTATTTAAGCATTGATCTCTCAGTCAAAAACCCCATAGCCAATCTCTTAAAGAATTTCTGACTTGTCAAGGCCAGGCAAGAAATGCCACAAAAACTAATATAGAGTGTATTCATTCTACACACATATAGATGATTGTACAGACATCAAGACATTTCTTCAGGCAAAACCTTCAAAAGCAAGATGGGGTTCAAGTAGCAACAGAATGCATGCCTCTGATTTTTTTTTTTTTTGGGGGGGGGAAATAAGGCTTAAAACACAAAAAAATTTTCAGACTGCTAAAACTCTGCACCTGTGTTAGGAAAGTCTCTCCCCTTGAAGTATCATGTGGTAGCCTAATCATTACCACAGTGCTGTATTGATGCAAAACTTACTCAAAATCAAGCTATTCTTCTTGAACATGCAAAATTAAAGTCATCCTAAAGGGCTGGAGGACATCTCTCATTACATAATTTGGTTTAAAAATAAATCCAAATTTAAAATCTCTTGAGGAATATTTTTTACTCTTAAAACTAGATTTCTTTAAAAAAGAGAAGTACTTTTTTGACAATGTTTACAATGTATATGCATTAAAAAAACAAACGCTAATTTTACCTACCCATCAGCCAGTACTCCTAGGCATATATCCACTGTCTGTGTGTATCATTTCATCTACATCACTTGGCACAGATTCCAATACTGCAACTACTGCCATTTTTATCAGCTGAATCTCTTCTACCATGTTTGTAGAAGGTAGTTTTATTGGGCAGTGTTAGTAAACTACAGTGAGGTGGAGACCCAGGAACCTGCTTGTCCTGGGGGAAGATTTCTACCTTTTACCCTGTTTTGCAAGCCTGTGTTTAACCTGTTGGAGTTGTCATGACAATAACCTTTTGCCATCAATTTAAACACTATTTTAGGTTGCTTGGTTTTGAGGGAAAAAAAAAAAAAATCATTGTAGACCTGTAAATGATACCCCTCAAACTTTAGCCTTTGTTGTCTGACAGACCTTTTGAAACAGTACACAGAAAAATGATCAAGATTAGAGAGCATAACTGGTGATAACTTTCAGTGTTATCTTAACAAACTTTCTAGACTTGATTAGCCTAGATAAAGAAGATATAGATCAGTCATGATAGCTGCAAAACTACAGATAAGCTGGTCATCCTTTCAAGATAAAAATGCCCATCTGTTCTAAGATTGTAATCAAGAACCTTGCGCTGATATTTAGTCTATTCTTACATGGCCTCTGGCTAATTAAATACTAAGATGAAGTCCATTGTTAATGCTTTCTCTATTCATTTACCTCACTTTATTGTATCTACTCTGGGCCTTTCTAAAGATAACAGCATACTAAAAAACCTCCTGGAAGGTTATGAAAGCTACTTACACTTAGTCGTCTCATAGAGTTGAAGGGTTCAGGAGCAGCAGTGCTTGCAATTCACAGCCCTTCAGTGACAGCAAGAAATGTGGCTGTACTGCAAATCCAAATTCAGGTAATTCCGTATTTCAGGGGGCTGTAGCTAACATACAAATTTTCTTTTTATTTTTTTTTTTTCCCCAGTAATTCTCTTACTATTTCACTTTTGTTTCTTTTACATTATATTTGCGGGGGGGGGGGGGGGGGGAGGGAGGGGGGCAGTCAGAAATTTAAGGGTGTAGGATTTGTTTATTTGCAAAGTTGTGATAGAGAGATTACAAACGCATTACTCATCCAGGATTGAGAATGGATAAGAATTGGGACTGAAAAGGATTAGGTATGGAGGCAATTCTCTGCCAACCTTTTCTACCTTGCAGAAATATATTCAAATGGATTATGGAAAAGCAGTAAACTTACCTAATTAAGGTTGATGGTAACACTGCTGTAGTATTGCTTCTCCTCAGTTCTTCCATCATGGAGTTCCTTTTGACTATGTCTGGGTTTCTAATTTTTTTCCCTGTTCATTTTTTAGGATACTAACTGTCTTCTTCAATATCTGAACTGACTTCTCAATCTGCAGCACACAAAATTCTTTGCAGTCTACATGCCTCTATCTGATCAGCTAGAATCTGTTGTGCTTTGAACTAAAAAATATTGTGAGGTATGTCTTTATTATATCACTGTCACAAAATTTTCTTCTTACAGTTTTTATTCATATCAGAGTTCTATGTTGGTTGTTTAATCATGTATTAATAGACTGCCTCCAGCCCAGTTTTTTAACCTTAAAACATTTTTTCCATAAGTCATTTTCATGTTTCAAAATCCAGATTAAATTCTTCTTTTTCTGTATGAGAAATATAAAATCAATTGTTGTATTGTGTATGTTACTTATCTTGTTTACTTTCATTACTACTACTACTACCTCTGCTATTAATACAGCTCCCTTCCATTGGAATTTGACTAGTCTGATTTCTGTTCTACCTCCTGTTTCTGGGTTATCTGCTGATTTTGCTGTGTGATGGTTTTGCCGAAGCTGAGTGATGAAGGACCCTTAACATTGCAGTGTTCTGCCACATCTAGCCTCTCTGTGTGAACCAAAATATTCTTCATTCAACCTATATTCCAGTAATTAATTTCCACCAACTTACAGTAGAAGCTTCAGTGTTTACTGAACAAAAGTGTTTGTTTATGCCTAAACCACTAACGTCATCACAAACAAATTTCATATCCATTTTAGCATCCCTCATTACAGTTGTTAATCAGGTCACTCTTTCAAACAGCAGTCTCTACCATGTATTCCAACTTCACTTCTAGCTGTTCTTCACTGTACTGTTTCTCTCTCTTTTCCAGTTCCTGTGGCCCTTCTTTATCCTAGTCCCTGCTATGCCAAGTGTCCTCTCCACATTAGTTCCAGACCTTCTAAGCATTCATGCATTCATGTTTCTGTGTCCCCATCTTCTTCTGGGGAGCAAAAAAAAAAAAAAACCAACCCAATTTCTATGCAAGTCTTTGTACCCTGTTTTATCTTAGCCCTACAGGCAAGCAGATTTCTAGCATAGCTTTAGGAACTTCTCATATGCGCCTTCTCTCTAGGACTTTTGCTTCCTCAGCAGTGAACCCATGTCTAAGATAAGCATGCCTTCTTTGTTCCTGCTCTGATTTTCCCAACTGCATTTTTTCCTTTCATGCCTCTTTCTTGTACCAATTTTCTTCTAATTTTAATCCACTGTCTCAAACTCACCAACAAATCCCATACAACACTTCAGATTAATTCATTAGCATCTGTGCAAACTTACTAACATAAATTCATTTTGAAACATCAAAACTTCCTTTATTACAGAACTCTTAGTCCTTTCTGAGTTCTAACACAACATCTATCATATTATTCAGGATATTTATCTTAACAGAAAAAAAAAAGAAGCAATGACTGCATATCATTATAAAGTGCTCTGGTTTGGTAGAGCCAAATTTTGTAAGTGTCCAGAAATATACACGGAAACAGGAAATCCAGGCAAAATATAGCAATATTTCAAGTACCTAAAGATGATGAGCAAATTGTACTACCAGATGGGTCCACTTGCCACTGAGCAGCTTAGTTTATTTCAAGCAATGGGTGTTAGGTCGGATATGAGAGCATTGAAGACCAATGAGACCTGCTATTTCAATTCCTTTGTATATTCAGTTACTCCCATTGTAATTCTGGAATCAATGTGGAAAAATCCTTCATTAGACTTCTTTTTTTCCTCAAGGATCAAAAGCCATCCCTTCTTTCCCATACATGCTTACATACAGTTCTTTTCCATTGCCTAACAAAAGCCATTGCTGGCACTAGTGCCAAGCATTTGTAAATAACCTTGCCTGAATACCAAATGTACAAATTCATACTTATGCTTTTTATAAAGACTGCTTCAACCACGCCATCTGAGCCTAACAAACTAATTCAGTGTAACAGTGGGTGTTGTTCAGCGGGACATACATCCACCAAAACTTTTCAAGATTGAAATTTACCTCTGCTTTCCTAATGACTTTCTTGAGGAGGGAAGCAGCAGAGTAGGGGAAAATTGTTCTTACCATATAATTAGGGTACACAGAAAAAAAATAATCTGTTGTATGTAATAATATTTGCTTCCACAAATAAATTTAAAGACACTGGAAAGATGTATATGACATGCCACTCTCATTCATCTTAGGGTGTCAGGCCAACCACCTCTATTCCTGCTGCTGAAACTTTTGTCACATCAATAGCCTTTCTGTCAATATTTGAATATCTAGTCTGATTAAGTTTTGAATGCAGATTCTCATTGGTTGTTTTTAATGCCAACCTACTCTCAGTGTTAGGGTGGCTTCTCAAGAACTCTTTCTTTTTGCCGTCTCCATAACTACATTTTATTCATAAACTACTTCTTTGTGCTTCAAAGTATAGAAGGATTCCAGAAAAGGTGTGTATACCCTGATACTGTGATTTCTCTAACCTAACTTCAGTTCTGTGATGCTACAGTTTAGTGTGGTCTGGCTGTCCACTTTCTAATGTAGCTGATGAGAGAGAAGGGGAAAATTTGTCCTCCTGTAAGGTGCTATGTGCAGAGATCGGTTAAGTGAATTTTGTTTTGGAACTGACACAGGCTCTCCATTGACTGAGAGAGTCCAGAAGATGATAGCTAACTTTTCACTGCTAAAGTACCACTTCAAGTATAACTCACCTTATATATGCACATCTCCTCTAGACATTGCGGAAAGCACACAGTTGTCCTGAGACCTCATTCTCTCTATCCACACACAGTTCCGTAGAAGTTTTTCTGCAAATAGTTTGAAATAATAGGGAAAAGAACAAGCACTGACTGCTAGAAACAGCATCTCTCTCAAAAGCTATTTGCATATACAAATTAACAGTGCAAATATTTCTTTCAAGACTTGCACACTAAGAAAAAAGGCATTATTATTCCTGTTGAAAGATGGTGCTGCAAGTTAGTACTTTCCATAACCATAAATGTTTTCATTTATTTGGTGCTACATTGTTATGCCCAGTAGTGGGATGAATAAGGGGGACTGCAAAACTGTGCTACTCCTTGGAGAGATCACTGAGTTTCCAAGGTCGAAGCAGGACACATCACCTGCAAGACCTGCTGCTGTGATGGTCCATCTCCTGCCTGGATCCTGTGGGTGAGCCTCTGAGGGTATTCCCATCTAATGCAGGGTACGCAAATTGGAGAGAGCCTCACACTAGAAAGTATGCAATGTGGTCCTTCTTAGGTTTTAGAAAAGAAACAGCTTAGCTTTAAATGATGAAAGAGTAAAATCTTGGTTAATGAGAAAAAAAACAGTAATGTTGTAGGAATGAGAGTTATAATGCACAGAAACAGAGAAAATATGAGCAAATGATGTGTGAGGCATGGTATTATGAGGTGAGAGGGAAGGCAGAGAGATATGACTATAGACAAATCTAAGCTATAAGGATATTTTTAGATACCAGAATGTAGAAAATAATCAAAGGTTTTTTTCATACCAGAGTAGCCTTCAGCCCTGCCTGGACTATCATGATACAGTTTTTAGTGCCCAACTTTAAGATGATTATGTTCTTCTAAAATATAATTTTAGTCACTGTGATTTTTTTTTATTTTTTATTTTTTTAGTGACAAAAGGTAAAAGTCTTTACTCGCCATTGCTGGTACTATAATCTGCTTATGTCCTGAAACCTATGATTTGATTACCCTTATTATCTTGTCTAGCATAGCTATAAAAATGTTATTAGTGATCATAAAAGTATCTGCCCCTTTTTACTCGTCAAATTATTTTAATTGTCTACCTCCTGTGGCAATGTACTCAGCAGGTCAAATATATATTGCATATCTGAGCTTGTACAGAACTTTATGGTCCACGAATGAGGTTTAAAATTTTACAAATCTTATGAGAGCAAAGCTTCCCATTTGATAAGTACTTCCTGTTTACTTGAGGATAGTAAGGGTAGTGCAAGGATTCTTCAAGATGCTATATTTATTTCACTGTGACTTTAAGATGAGTCTTTGAGATTCTGAGGTCATATATTTATTCAAATTATTGAAGAACAAGACCAAAAAATTAAGTTATCCTCAAGGACCTTTGATATAGCTCTTCATTTTCCAAGCCTGTACCTGCAAAGGCATTATACCTGTAGGCAAACATCATCCCTGACACCTGCGCAGTGAACTCACTAACTTGGACCATTTTGGATGTTGGACTAGACATCCCAAACTTGACTTTCATGAGCATTTGCAGCCCCTCCTGACTTTAGGAATATTTACCAATGCCTCCCATTTTCTCTTGACTGAGAAAAAGCTAAAATCTGGCAGAGGAACAGTAATGTCAAAACAAGACTTCTACAGGAGTTGATTCAGGAGAAGGCATCCTTCCAGAGCAAGCCTGGGCCGCAGATGAGGCTGTGCAGGTGCAGGTGGGGAAGAGTTAAACATGATGACAGAGGAGAATTAATGGTCAGTGTCAGAAACAGCAAAACAGCATCTGAGAGGCCAATACCCTGTTGGGCATAAACTTGACCTCGCACCGACCTGTGGCTGCCAGGCAGCCCAGAGAGCCACAGCCAGGTCTGAGCAAAGCTGCAAAATCCGGGGGCGCCGAGCTGCCGTGGCAGTGACCTCCGGCAGTGATTTATTGACTAGTGTCTCTTCATGCTTGACTAGGGCTCTGGTGGCCGGTGAAAGATTACACATTAGTCTGCGAGGATGGGCTGGCACTACTGGCTCCGGAGAAATCCAGACCAACTCTCACACATATTAGGTTTGGCATAATTCTAAGAGGACACATAGAATGGTTTTATTTTACCTGGCAGCCATGACATTCACTGATATAAAGGATATAATCACAGAAACTGAGTAAGATATTAATGTGGAATTTTGTACAGTAACTCTGGGACCTCCAGGCTGGAAATATATGCACTGCTTTCTAACATGTCACCATTTAATTTAGCATTTGAAACACTCTATCCATGCATATTTTCTTAATTTCTGTCAGATGAAACTCTGAAACAAGGGCTTTAAAATTTCTGGATACTGTGACCATAATTATCAGAAGGAAGTATGATTCTTTAACTGCTCCATTAACTTTGGTTTCTGTTTATGAAACTAAAGAGTTGGTTTTTTTTAAAGATACATGGACAAATGTAGTTCAATTATTCTTAATCTGTAATGTTTATTGTGACTCTTCCTTATTTACATATTTCTTTTCAATTTTAAAGTAATTAGTTGAAAAAGAATTGTTAAGCATCTACAAAATTGAATGTGAGTAAATGTTAACAATGACAATCTTCTACATACTCACTGAGTTCTAGAAAAAAATGTGGGTTTAGAAATAAAATATATTATATCTGTTCCAAATCACAACTCCTTTGGCATCAATTTAGGTCTTAATATCAGCCTGAACTCCTATATGATATTAGATAAGCACCATTTAGGTGAAAAATCATTTAAAAAAATTGTTAGCATTATTTGAGAATCCCAATAAACATCACTCATGCTGCTTACTCTGCCACTCAGTTCTCAGCACAGTTTGTCAGTGCTGGCCAAGGCAATGAAAACATTTAGTTAAAGAAAGAAGAAAGTCAATTTTTGAAGATTTCTTAATGCAAGCAAACAGCACAGGTGCTTGTTCAGCTTCTGAATAAGCTGGCCAGACCATGGCTCTTCCTCTGCACCCACTCCTGAGCTGTTGGGGTGCATCCCCCATCCTAGGGCAGAGGCAAATTCCTCAGTAACACTGCACTTGGCAGCCCAACCCTCCAGCTGGGCGTGTATCCTCAGGGCCCACCGAAGCTGAAATGTCTGGAAATTTGCTGTATATTCTGCTCTGAATCACCCTAAAATACCTCTCTGCATTTCAGAGCTGGTCTCTGAGCTTCCCAAGTCAGGAAGCACAGGTATGAACTGCAGCCATAGCAGGACTGTAACCAGGAGTCTCAGATTATGCTCCCCGAGTTAAGATCCTTACAGGGCACAGATCGAGAAGTGATGTCCCTTTTTTATTTATTTCCTGACCTATTTCTCAGTTCATAGAACTATCAGAAACCATTTGGAGGAAGGCAAAAAAGTACCAGTTGGATTTAAGTAGTCTGATCTGATTCTGGCCTACCTTGTAGTTTGCTTTCCAGTAATTTAGTGCAAAGGGTGGACAAAGGACCACCTTTGCAGAAAGTTTGAATTATAGCTAATTGTGTTAAGTTAATTTTAGTCTTATTGAGCCTGTAGCACACTTTATTGATTGTAAACAGAGTAAATTTAAAAGCCAAACCATAAAAGCCTCAAGACTACAGAAAGAAACATGATATGTACACTAGCAGTGTATCACTCATTCTAATTAAAACAAAAATAGTGTGCTAATGGCATGGGGGCCTGAAAAGGTGTTGTTCACAGATGGTGAGATGTTTCCTTTTGAGTGAATAACACATCTGAACCACACCATCATCAAATCTTAAAAATCTGGATTTGCTGGAAGGATAATCCAGTTGTGGTTCATACGGATCTGAACTGTGATAACAGAAACATGAAGGAAAGCCTCCCCACAACGTTTCTTCTCAGTGAGGCATTCAGTGTTGCACTAAACCCTGCTTCAAAATGAAAAATCCTATGATTTACTCAAATTGTCCTACATGTTTCAATGTAACAATTCACTTAAATGTTGCTGTTTATGCAAAATACATTTTTTTGTTTGTGCTTAAGACAGAATAACACAAAAAAAGACACAGATCTTCTCATCTTCATTACAACAATAGTTATTGTAGAACATAATTTTGCAGGAGCACATCATTCTCAGTGTGTAAACCAAGCAGCAATGTATATGAGCATACAGAGTACTCACTCAGAGATGAAAATCATATAACTGAGGATGAGCAAATTAGATTCAGACTGCAGCAGATAAACTGGCCTAATGCACAGCAGGACAATTCAAGATCTGCTCATAAAATTTCATGCATTATTCTGTGTAAAACTACTAAAATTAAAGCAGGAATCACTTTCTCCAGTACACACTTTTAAAGCAGACACCTAATTATGTTATCAACCACTTCATGTGAGGACGTTGCATAGCACATAAGTGGAACATACGTCTAAATTTCAAAAATAATATCAATGTCTGGAGGCACTCTTTTTAATTTAAAAAAAGAGGAACAACTATGGCATTCAGGAAAAAGGCCTTATGCAAAGATAGAAACTGGCAATGTAGTTTGTGTAACATCCAGAGTGCACTAAACTTTTGTTTCATTCCTGTGTTGCAATATATAACCTTGCTTCAGACAAATCCCATCTACCAAGGGAAATGCTCTGTTTCTGACAAAGGAGAAAAGTTCCTCCTTTGAGGTAGAAGCTTGCTGTTCCACACACTCAGCCATAAACTAACTAGGACACTTTTTTAGCTGGTGTGAGAATGAAATGTATTTGTGAAAACTAGCACTGAAGCAAAACATACTGAAATGATACTGTAATGACCAAGCAAATGGCACTGCAGAACTCAAATTTCAATGAAAGTTTCCTCTTGTAAAAAGACGAAACACATATGAAAGGCATAATACAAATAAGCACCTCCCCAAAACCCCCAAAAGTAAACAGACTACAGCAAGCAATGAAAAACAAAACAGATGTCTACCCCTCATTCCTACAGGAGCTCTAAAATAAGAAAAGCAATTATATACAAATTTCTTCATATGAATCAAAATCATGCTAAAAGTTAGTAATGTACATGAAGCAGCAGGGCAGCACTGGCTGCAGAGCTCACACTGCTACACTGAGAAGCACACAGTTTAACAACGAATTACCCTGGGTAGCATTTCCTGTTGTCATCCCATTCATGGAACAGACATACAAACGACATCCATCAGAACATGAAAAAAAGACATGTCCACAACTTGACCAACCCCATCAAGCCAGCCTGAGCTCAACAAAAGTGAGGAGAAGACATCTAAGGAGATTTGCATGCCCAGCAACCAGATGCACTGATCCGAAAGACAAATCCCCACTGGAATCCTGCAGAAGCAAGCAAAGTGAAACCCAGCTGCCTCCGGTTGGCAAGCACATCTTTGAACAGAATCAGAGCCAAGTCTGAGTCCTTCTGCTGTCCATATTTTAAAAAAGCCCTAGATATCAAGAGACTCAGTCCACACATTTAACATGGTTCTTATTTAATGTCTCTCACACCAGGTTATAACATATGGCATTTAGTCACAAATAGCCATAACTAATGCTATAACTTTTGTAACTAATAACTTTAATGATGAGAGCGGTGAGACACTGGAACAGGTTTCACAGAGAAGTTGTGAAAGTCCCATCCCTGGTAGTGTTCTAGGCCAGGTTGGAAGGGGCTTTGAGCAACCTGGTCTAGTGGAAGGTGTCCCTGCCCGTGACACGAAGGTTGGACCAGATGACTTTTAAAGATCCCTTCCAACCCAAATAATTTTATGATCCTGTGACTCTCTGCTATACATATATGCCAAGAATGAAATGTCATGTGTGTCACACCTTATGTCCACATTGTGCTACATTATAAAGTGACTTTAGGAATAGGTTAGAAATACAGATTTTTCATAAAGTTTTTATTATGCTGTATCTATAAATCTGGTCATAATATTGTATAATTTTTAAACAGGCTTCTGGCCATAGCTGAAATAGAATCTCTGAGAGACAGAGGGTCTTTGGAGAGTGAATAGATGAATTGTGTCCATAAAGGACAGAGGCATACTGCCAAGTACGCTACCTTTGGAAATGCTGAGGGAGCAGCAGTCAGAAGCATTTTCAAATGCAACCCTACCCTCTATGGTACCAGGATCTTAAAAGTTAAATGAAATCAAAGCGGAGGGGTAAAGATGGAAAGGAGGGAAGAAAAAAATTCTGCATAGTAAATAAGTACACAGTGTAATGAAATTTCTATTTGTGGGTTAAAAAGCTAAAACTTTTCATTCAAGTGCAACTGAAAGCTCTGCATTTAACTCTTTCAGATGGTAAGTGTTGTCCATAGAGTTTAAAATATAAATGTCAGTAGCTAACCTGAAGGCTTGCTGTAAATCAAACATGCACTATATAAAAACTGTTATTTGTGTCCTAATAGGTCAAACAGAAGAGATACCCTCTCTAAAGGAGCTGGATGCCAGATTCCCCTTTCATTGATTGAGGTTTCAACTCTGGGTGCTTGAGTTTATGACAAAAGAGTTCACAACACTGCTGGCAGGAAGTCGATAGTTTGATAGATACCCTTTGCAGTTGGTCCTGTCTCTAGCACTTTAACCACACTTTCACTCTGACAGTTATTACTGCTGCAATAAATTCTTCAGTAAAACAAATAGGCTCTCTGAAAATGTATTAGCCCTGGCACACTACTTTACTTAATATAACTGCAAGTCTTAAAGAGGTAACTAGCGCAGTAAATAGGCCAATATATTTAGAAAGAATCATGTGTGTATATGTGCACTTACAGTAAGCTACCTAAAGTTCCCTTCAGATCATGTTGCACAGTATTTATTACACCTCCAGGTTATACTTTAAAATTCACGAAGTAACCGACAGTAGCAAAGATTTTAAAAACCCTGTAAGAATTCTACCACAGTTTTCAAAGTTGTCTGGATTAGTTTGCAGTCTAAATTGTTATAGTGACCCCGAAACCCTTTGGTGCTGTTGAAAAACTGTCCCCATTTTACTCATACTTCACCTTAATTGGTGCTTATCTTCCAAGAAATCTCAATGCTATTGCCATTTTCTTACAGATTGCTTAGTAATGATGAGCAAAAGTTTCTGACTGTATTGGGCAGGGAGAATGACAGTGTCCAGAAGTCCTCACTGGGGTCCATAGGCAGCAGCAATTCACTCACTCTCCTGCCCCCTAGACCATCTCTTTTAGGAGTGTTAGTCTCAAAGGAAATTTCTGTAGGTTCTGAAGTCTGGGTTCTCACCAGTTGTATTGCATAGCTTAATCAAAGTAGTTTCTAAGCAAATCTGCAAAAATTTGTGCATTGCCATCAATAATATCAAGCAAAACAAGAAAAGGAAGTTTCCTTTATCATTATTATTGATATTCTTCTATGCTGCTGGGCTTCACTTTTTCTGTGGGCATTCATTAGCCATTTTCATCCAACTAGAATCTAGTAAGGACTAGATTAATATTAAAGCTAATTTATTAGCAGCTGTCCAAATCTCTGCACTTATCCTACTTTTGGAGAGAAACTGTCTACATACAGAACCCTTCAGCACTCCTTCCTACATCCAGAGACTTCGTGTCACTTAGGGGAGATGTCTTGAGACATCTATCCTTCAAGATTAAATGCATCCCTTCTGAGCGGCAGTTGCCACAACTGAAGTAAGCATTTACAGCTAGTGCTCAGCCATGCAGCTAACTGCTCTGTAGCTGGCTGTGGCCTCTCAAGGTGTAGGACATTCATGGGGGAACACTGGTAATTTTGTTTTACCCTGCAGGCATGCAGTTTCTGGCTACATTGTGAGGAAATATCATTGAGTCCATGCTGAGATTGCTGTGCCTGCTGCTCAGAGCTCTCATGAAAGGAACTAAAAGGATAAGAGCTCTCTTGACCTTTAAAGTCTGCTTATTTGGGGTGATGGATCTTTCAGATATTTGAAAAAAAAAAATAAAAATCCCAAGCCCATTAGAAAACAAATGAGGATAGGCTGAGAAAGTGATCAAAATTCCATCTGCTAAAACAAAGAGAAAAATCTGTGTTTTAGTTAAAGAGTGGATTTGCAAATAAAGCTCATTTCCACAACTTTATCAATAAAGGCTTTTAAAGATTTCCTCTTTCTTCCTATTTTATTCCTGATACAACAAAAAGTTGTATTATTTTCATTTCTTTGATCACCATTTTTTTTTGTTATTCCCCCCCCCCCCCCCCAGACTAAACTATCTCCCTGTTTACCAGGGATCAAATCAGCAAAGACATTGGCTTGTGTGGTGTAAGCAAGAAGCTTTAGAAGCCTGATGGCACTGAACTAGGAACATGGGCTTTTCCTAGTAAAGCACGAGCTCAAAAACTATAGTAGGGGTTGGACCTCCTTCAGGGCTGGTGAATCTCAAATCTGTGGCAGAATCAGAGGAAATCTGAGACAATATTCACCACCTTCAAGATGAGATTTTATGAAGAATAAATTCCTGTGCAGCCTTATGGTATGAAAAGGGAGAATCCAGAATGTCATCAAAAAACCATCTGATTTATGCCAAGAAAAAGAATGTGACTTTATCTGTAACAAAAGGGAAAGGATGTCTGAAGCACTCCACAACCTCAACTTAAAAAAAAACCAAACAAGCTCCAAACCAAATTAAAAGGTCTGGTCATTACCATATGTAAGGAAGATGTAGAGCAAAAAAGCATACATGATACTTCCAGCTAATAATTTCCCAGACACCAACTGTTTTCAGTATGGGTACTTCCAGAGTTGGATGTGGTTTCTACATATTTAGTGATCTTCAAAGGATTTCTCTTACATAAAATTGTCCTGTCTCTCTTGAACCCTCTCAACTTTTACCTTACAGGAAAAGAAACGGGGAACAAAACGCAATTGCTCATGTATCTAAAACTGAGACAAAGGAAACATGGGTGTGCATGACTTCAGATTCTTTCTTTGGTTTATCTCTAGTTTAGGCACTGAGGTCCAAATTCACTTCATCTATATGAGGACTGCAATAATCCTATGAATGGTGAAGAGGGAAAACTATTGTCAAAACTGGTTTGGACCTTGAAGAAGGTGAACACAAGCCACAGACTGCTACATAACTCTTGGAAGAACTCTTAGATGTTCTCTCCCATCTCTTTACACTTAGACTACCTATCAAAGAGATATCTATGAAGGACCCTGAAAGACCCTTTATCCCCACTGCTGAAATCAGTGTACCAGCATACTGTGGCAAGCTGTGATTCAAGGGATTTAGAAAAAGTGACTGGGAAGGCAGAAAACTTCACAAGAAGTGTAGATAAGGGAAAAAGGTGAATCAATCATAGAATCCCAGGTTGGAAGGATCATCTGGTCCAACCTTTCTTAGCAAAAGCACAGTTAGACAAGATGGCCCAGCACCCTGTCCCCTGAATCTTAAGCGTCCAGTGCTGTGAAATCTACCACTTCCCTGGTGAGATTATTCCAATGGCTGATTGTTCTCATTGTGAAAAATTTTCCTCTTCTGTTAAATGGAATCTCCCCAGGAATAACTTGTGCCCACTACCTCTCATCTATTCCATGTGACTCCTTGTAAAAAGGGAGTTTCCATCTTCTTTGTAGCTACTCTTTATATATCAGAACATGGTGACAGAATTTCCGCTAAGCTTTATTTTCTCTAGGCTGAACAAACCCATTTCTCCCAGCTTTTCCACATATAGCAGGATTCCCAGTCCTTTGATCATCTCTCTAGCCTGTCCATGGTTTTTTTTTTTGTACAGTGGAGACCAGGGCTGAACACAGTATTCCAGGTGTGGTCTGACAAGCGCTGAGTAAAAGTGGAATAATGACTTCTTTATCACTGCTGGTGATGCCCTTTTTGACATAACCCAGCATCCTCTTGACTTTCTTTGCCAGATCAGCACACTGTTCACTCAAATCAAGCTTGTTGAGATGAACTTCCAAATCCAGCTGAACAGCAATGGCACATACCTCACAGCTGAGGACAGACCATATTATGGCAGCCCAAGACATATCTCAGCCCCTCTTCAGTGCACCAATACACTCCCCAAACTTCTCTCTCCAGGGAAAAAGGTACTATTTAGTATCCTTGACCACACCAGACAGTGTGGGCAACTGGGGTTTAAACTGGAGAGATGCAGCAGTGTGACTGTGTGCTCCACTTCTCTGTCAGTAAAAATGGAAGAGTAAATTTTCAGTAACATTGCCACAGTTTTGCTTGCATGTTTAGATGCACGATTTGCCAAGACTTAAGCACAGCTCTGGTTTCACATGCTGGTACAAAGTTGCTTGGAGGAGCATACTCTATGTATGAGAACGTATGAGTATTCTTATGTTTCCAACTAATTGGATTCAAAATCTGCACCTTAGACTGTCAGCCCTTTTGGATCAAGTCCAACATTTGCTTTTATGTATGCATTTTGTATGAAACAATGAGTTCCTACTGTCTGTTGGGATTCCTAAAATATGTCAAAAAGAAGATGCTGCATCCAAGAGACTAGTAGCTACAAAGTAATAGTGGTGGAAATTCAACCAAATCATATGATACATTCTTTACACAATGGCTATAGTTTCCTTAACTATCCAAAAAATCTACTTTGTAACAAAGAGAAATACTTGGAATCGCCTTTTTTTCTTTTTTTTTTTTTTTTTGGTAATATTTTCTTTGCTTATTGTACAAACTTGAAGCTTTTTCCAATGGAGTCATTCTTGAGGACTTGCTGTATAGATTTAGTGGTTTTCCTTGTTGAAGTCTATTTATTCATATGTGCAGAGGCGAGTTGGAAGGAATCAAGAGGAGAATTACTGAACAGATTTTCCCCTGTCATTTATGGTTCTTCTTGTCCTTGTAGAAGCCCCAGGCTTCCCTTCATGCACTTGCCCAGCCTTTCCAGAAGGAGACAAACTTTGCTGTTCACATCAAACATCAGCTTTTTGACTTTTCTTCTATTTCTATGAAGATTTCTATATTCAGATATTTTGCTGCAGAAAACCGGACCTTGGCTCTTTCTCTAGCCCCACTGGACACATATTTGCTGACATGTCGTTTCAATTAAACTACCCAAAAGCTGCACAGAAACAGGAAACCACTCTCAACCTCAAACCAACCCAGACACCGGAAACCAGGGGTAGACAGAAGAGAGCTGCAGCTTCATTAACAACAGTCAGAGTAGCAAAAAGCAGTACTTGCAGAAGGACAACAGACCTTAAGTTGATATATACTGTCCTGAAAGGCACTACTTAAATCCATTAGTTATCCTTCTCACTTTGCTGTCTCAGAGCCACTTCAACTCAGGCAGCTAGCACTAGGCATCAGTGAGCTAAGATTACATTTTCACTGAAGTCACACATAGTAACAAGTTTACTGCAATGAAAGGACATACAAACTTCCTCAGGTCCTCCTGGCAGTGTAGCCTGGACATTAGTGAGCTCAGCTTGGAAAAAACAGATCTGGCCACTGAGGAATATACAGCTGTGGCTAAGCAGCTGTCTGGTAAACTAGAATGTCTCTATACCTAAGTTAACTTAAAAGTAGCAAGAACGGTACCTTACACTGCTTCCTAGTATGTAGATGTACTCTGAGAGATGAACAGAAATACTTGGTGGAAAATCTCTATCATTCTCACATAATCATCTCTAACAGGCTCTTCCATCCAGAAATTTGGCACGGTAACATTTCAAGCTACTTTATTTTTTAAAATAGTCAACTTTCAACCTAAGAAACCACCTGACTGAAAATTTTGCCTAAGATCACTACACTGTTAATTCTTTGCAGAATCAGCATTTTTAGAAGAAAAATTATATATATAATTATATATGTAATTACATATATAGAGAGAGATGGATGTAAATAAATTCTAACTAGTATTTCTGGTGGACTGCAGATCTGGCAAGACTGTGCTGCAACCTAAAAAAAAACAGATGTTAGTGATGATAGCACAAATAGCAGAGCACAGGAAACAAGTTTTAAGCATTGTATAAGAGAAGCAAAAGCTTTGTAATGGGAATAATGTCATCATTAATAACATCGTTCCACTTGACAGTCTTGAACCCACTGCAAACGGATCTGGTCTATCAGGATATCAGGAGTGGCACAGCACAGCTAGACCCTATCTCTATCTTTGGACTTTGGAAGTCTGGTCTGTGATTGCCTTTCTAACTATGCTGCTCTGGAAAGATAAAAATCAGCTATTCTCTCACTCATAAAAATCCACTCAAACAAACACTTTCTACTCATGAAGTAATGAATTCTCTTCTTTGTTTGCTGATAGGTGTTCTTTAGTAATATAATGTAACCCTGACACAGAAATCAGAGAAGGGTGGAGGACTATCTTGATTGGCATCCATTAGTTCTGTGATACCCCGTATGCAAGGAACTGAAAAATGCAGGCATATCTCTCAGAAGCCTCCACCACTCTGCAATAAAGATTACTCAGTCATTCACAGATAAGGGGAGTTTTGGCTGCGCAGTAGGACCTGGGTCAAGGCCTAATTCCACTGTTTGGGTCAAGATCCAATAGGTATTAGACATTAGAGGCCATTCACAAGGACCACATTTTAGTCTGAGATACGTAGTCAGATTGGCATCTAGTGGGTTTTGAAATGTGCCTAGGAGCCTAACACGATTTCTGAAACCCCTATTCAGCACCAATGAACGGTTTTTTGGTGGCTAAAAACTTCCAGGCTGGCACATGGTTTTGATTTGTAGTCAATCTTCCACTAGTGGAACAACTCAAATCTGAAGATTCAGTTCTTGTTTCTTGTCTCTCAACTTAATTATTTTTTTTTTTTTTTTAATTTGGAAAATAAAAAGGCTAGTTTTGGTTTTGGACAGGAGTGGCAGCTGAACGTGGTAAACAGGAGACAAATGCATTAGCTTACACAGTCTTTTTTTTTTCTTAGAAATTTCAAGTATCACTTGAGAGATTTGGCACAACATGTTTTATACAAGTACCAGGTGTTGGATAGTTTGGTGTGAATATGTTCTCAGCAGACAAAGAGTGCATGCTTTAGCTCTCATTTCATTGAGAAAGTAACCCCCCAGCTGATATGACAGCACTGATATTGTTGATCATCTGACACTAGAATGATAATTTCTGGAGGCTTTTATTGAGCTGACCTGTGTCAGAGAATGACATTAAAGCCTGTTGGTTATCACTGTTTCAAGGAAGAGACGTAGCCTGCAGGTGTGTCAGCTTTATTGAGTTTAGGCAAAAATATTGAGTACTTTAATGATGGTTCACCTTCACATGCAAATCAAACACAAAAGAGGAAACATAGTTACAATTAGGACAGTTAAAAAAGAACATGGATGTAAGGTACATATACAGATAGCATCCATTTGCAGATTACTTATTTTTTAAACATCCTTCAACTGCAAGAGACAGTCTTCATCAGATTCTTATGTTGAGAAATAAAATCAGTTAAATAGTTTTCATTTTGTTTATATTCAGAACATTTTAAGTTGCTTTTGATAAGGAAAATAGTTTATTCAATGGCATTTTTTTTATGTATCAGTTTGTGTTTGCATCTTGATGTGGGATGTTATATTAAATTATTCATTTTTACAGAATGGAAATTAATTATTGTGTATGAAATCCCAAACCCATATGGTCACAGTGCTGGCTAGATCTGTCTCCTGCTATGCTTTAGAGATTCAGATTTGGAGGTAGCATGTTATTTTCCATGCCAAGACCACCTATGGTTTTCAAGATATAAGTATTTGAAAATTAGCATTTTCACATTGAGCACTTGTTACAGCTTTAGTATACATTGAAGACTACCATCTTGTAACTACACGTACTAGAAAGGATTTTAGTAATCTATAAATGTAATTTAAGTTCTTCTGAAATTCACTGACTGAATGCATTTTCTACATCTACCTTTAGCACCATGTAACATCAATCTCTTCTTTTTGAAATCCCTCAGAATGTCTCTTGACTGATAGCAATGATTGGCATTAATTAATTTCAAGGGTCAGTTGTGAATGATTGGTTTGTCATGGTCAAGGACTGAATTATATACGATCAGGAGAGTGTGCTGAAATGGTCAGTCATTCAGTGAAAATCAAAGAACATAAGTTCAGATGGAAAAGAATTCACAGCTCTGTTTATGAATGCAGCTAAGGCACATTACATCTGAAATTAAGGGGTTTGGGTTATGAATCTACTCTTAAGGAAATAGCTCAATCTGTAACTATATTTTTTGTTATAAAATGTATGAAGAAAAAAATCTCTTTCTGCAAATGTCAAGCAAAGTCCTACTCAAAAGATTCAGAAAATCTGTTATTTATTACCTATTTATATAAGAAAATCAGATTAATTCCTGTTATTATGTAACAAACTTTAATTTCTTAATTCTTTCTTAATGCACCTGCATTATATGCTATCAAAAAAATTGGGAGATTCCAGACCAGCAACAAAAGATAGTGATCACTGTTGTATTGGGTTCTTTTACACTTCCTATTACATTGATTCAACTTCATATTCTATTTGTTTCCCTTGTAGTATGCAACTAAAAAGGGATGAAAAAAATTGCATGCTTGAGGGAACAGTACCTCTATCCAAAGAGGAGTCACCCATTATTTTTCTGTTAACTTACATGCTGATAAAGATTAGTAAGTCTTGAAAGTATTCTAATCAAAAACGTCAATGAATGATCATTGCCTACAGCTTTCATAATAGTGTATTAAATGTCTAAATTCATAAGTCAACACCTAAGGGAACATATGGAGTTGCCCTATTGAGGAATATCTTTGTAGATAAGCATTCAGAAACCTGCCAGATATTGATGGCCAAAATGGTAATCCAATTTACTTACTCTAGCATCTGAATTGGTGGTGGTGCAGGCTAACAAGTATTCAGCAACAATGTAAATATATTTTTTAAAAATATATTCTGACTTCATGTATCTTATGAGTTTTTTCTTACTTCATGTATCTTATGAGTTTTTCTTACTTCATGTATGAGTTTTCCAGACATAGAAAGAGGACATTTATCAATCTATACAAGGAGAGAAGAAAAGGAAGAAAATCCAATGTGAGTCTTCTGTTCAAAAATTAAAAGGCTACTTTGTATCTGATCTGTGTCATCTAATCAGTTAGGAAGATAGATCTACAGTATCGGCCAAGCATCACTACCTTGAAGCACCACTACTTTTGGCATTGCACTGTGACCATAAGAGCTTCGTTGATGGTATGCCTCAGGACCCAGGGTTCAGTCCTGACATTGCAGATTCAAGGAAAGTATTATGGTGGTACAAGAGCTGCAGCAGAAGGACTGAGGAACCTACCTGTGTAACACGTGTTACACTTCTGCCTACTCCTTAATCAGCAGAAGTAACTTGTCTGGTAAATGTGCTCCGGATCAACCAAACTAACTCCCAGAGAAACAGATTATAGAATCACAGAATGGTTTTGGTTGGAAGTGACCTTAAAGATCATCTAGTTCCAGCCCCCCTGCCACAGATAGGGACACCTTCCACTAGAGCAGGTTGCCCAAAGCCCCATCCAACCTGGCCAACACTGCCAGGGGTGATGCACCCACAATTTCTTTGGGAAACCTCTTCCAGTATCTCATCACCCTCACAGTAAAGAATCCCTTCTTTATATCTAATCTAAATCTAACCTCTTTCAGTTTAAAGCCATTCCCCCTTGTCCTGTGGCCTTATAACAAGTCCTTCTCCAGATTTCTTGTAGGCCCCCCTTAGGTACTGGAAGGCTGCTCTAAGGTGTCCCAGAAGCTTTCTCTTCTCCAGACTAAATAACCCCAAGTCTTTTAGCCTGTCCTCATAGGCTTCATAGATCCTAAATATAAAGCTAGAAAACTTGGCTCCAGCAAACCCACCTTCAAAATTTTCTTTGACTTCAGGAGAGGTTGGGGCCAGAATTTTATGAGAACTTTTTCATGATCATGCAAGAAGTGACTACAGTGCTACTGAAGTAAAGTGATTTTTCACAGTCCATTACTAATACTGAACTCCTAACTACTGTTCATTTTATTCAAGACTTTTCTTATCAGTGCTTTCTTTTCAGTTCTAGATGACAAATTCAAGAGGAGTGTAACATATAAACCTAACTAATCTTTGTTTAAATGGGCTTTTTTGTTTCTTTAATGGCAATTCTAGTCTTCATTGTTGCAGAGAAAACCACATTAGAAGAACACAAAATAAATAGTTTTCCAGAACATCTTGTTGACTATAAGACAGCCCTATGAGTTGAGAACTTTAGGGGATAGTAATGCCGCTAAAATTGCCACAGAAATGAGAATAGCCCTTTGAAGTGCAAAATTTCACAACATTTCACTCTCAAGAAGCTGTAAGAATGGGCCTATGACAGTGAGTGGTACATCAGTGTTCTTGAGAATGTCACCGTACACGTATCTAGCATTGTTAGTAATAAAAAATTGTAATTTTGATAAATGCCAGCTCTTTCCATCTGCTCCTCAAATCTAAACAGATCCAATTTCTCAAAGGTGTTGAGCCAAAAGTGGACCTTCTGTATATTTAAACTAAACTGGATATTAATTGATTTCATTTTATTAAGTTACAGTTTTAAGTTAGATTCTTTTTAGCTTTAAAAACATTGTGACCACCGTCGTCATAGTAGTGTCATAATACAGGTGCATTTCGTAACACAGGTATCTGTCTTTCACTACCAACAAAGATGGGAGTGGGTGTTTATTAATTCAATAGCACCTAAACTCCCAGCCATCCTAGGTTCTGAAACAGACTAGGATCTGGACAAATATAGTACTTCCAATCTGTGTAGAGAAACTATGCCATCAATAATCCCACACATTTAGAATGTTCAGTAAATATCAAACTTCTGTTAAAGAATTTAAGATGGACAGCAATACTAACAAATACTGAATGAAGAGATGAATCAGGATTGCAAATCATCATGTCCATCGATGGCAAATCAAGTGAAGAGAAGTCACAATAAATATGCAGTGTTTTGTCCACAGAAAAGTCATAGCAAAACCACTTTCCTTTCAAAAAAATTGGAATATCATTTACTGTTTATGAGATCACATCAGGCAATTTTGTTCTTGATACCTCTTAAATACAATCCAAAATAGTTAAAACTGACAGTAAAGTCACTGCATGGTCTAACAAAGTGATCCAATATCATACAAACTGTACAGAAATGCTTCCACTGCCTTCAGTGGGGGTCTGAAAACAAGAAAGATTGAATCAAACATATGAATTAAAAGCTAGGCTTGCTAAACAGTTAAGGGCTAAGAATTAAGGAACATGAGAAACTGCTGTGATGGACACATTAAAAATACCTGAGACAGAGAGACAAAAATAGGTTAATAGATGAGCAACAAGGTCATATGGCATCAATCCACAGGTGATGTGTTTTAGGAGACAGCTGGTGCCTGGAAGTATGCAGTATACTGTAAGGGGATTTTTTCTTTCAGGAAATTTGGTGTATTTCCAAACATTGGTGGAACGCAGAAACAGTGACAGTGGGCCAACCTCTGACAGTTCACATCTGATCCATTGAGAGTAGGATTAAATATGATTGCCATAAACACTCACCTTGCCTATTAACATGTAAACTGATGGCAATATGTATAAACAAACATAGCTGTGCGTCAGGCATTTCGTCAGGTATCACAACTTTATTAATTAGCATGTACACAAGGGCAGAAGTTTACCAAGGAGAGTACAATTTCTGGTAGGGGAGTTATATCTCTAATCTTTTTTTCTTAAGAGAAAACAACCTAGCTTCAATACTAGTGAAGCAGTTTAATAAACTAACAAGCTCCACAGGAAGAGTGACCAGGCATTGGGTAGTGATAAACTAATGATCAGGCAATGTACATAAGTGGAGAACTATCAGTACACAGCTGGCTCAAGAGCTGCAAAGAACCTACCCATGCACATTCACCCTATTTATTTTAAAAACTCTAATAGAGACAATACAGACCAGTGCCACCATATCAGCAAACTTAGGGGGTGACAGCCCACATTGAAAAGTGAAATAACCTACAATTTGCTCTGTTAGTACTTTTTCAGCCAAATAGAGAAAACAGTGCACAGACAGTTTCTAATTCCAATACCAGCATGTTATGCTTAGCAATCAGTCAAGAAAAGATGAAGGTTAAGAATCTACCTGCATTTACCCAGATTTCTAGGACGGGAATATGAACTAGTAACAGAAGTCATTTGCCTGGATTTTTCTTCCTTCTCTGTGTTGTTATATAGATTGTGCTGTCTTGAACAGTCTGTCTCTTACAAAGTTCATTAAAACAAGGACTTCTAAAACACAGTGTCATGATATTGGATCATTAATATATTTTACCTATGATTAAATGATTACTGCATCCTTTTTTCAGTGTGTTATGCATCAAAAGTATTTTTTTAAATGAAGCCTGACTGACTTTCATTTTCTGATAAAGAGATCTTTAAAAGTCAGGCAGGAGGAAGCTGTTATTTTAAAACTTTCAATGTCCAGCCCATACTATAAACTCAAACCAAGAAATCTCTCTTGCAAACTTTAAAGGGGACCATACTTTCTCTACATTCTAGAAATTATTTGAAATATTTACATAGACACAGGCTGCGTATTCTAACAGATAACAATAACAAAGCCGCATGGGTGCACTCTACATACATACATTCATTATGCCACAGGAAAGATTTTGTTACTGTGGTCCATCAGTGCTATTGCTGATATTCAACACAGTCATTTGGTAGCCAAACTGTGTGGATTTGCTTGTTGAAAGTTGGTACTCACAATAGAGAAAAATCTCTGGTTGTTGAATCAAGAATGGATCGTGGTGCTAGCTATGCTGCTTTCCTGCTATCAAAAAAACTCCCAACATTCTGAAGTTGTATAAGAAGCCAGAAAAAATGGAGAAACAAAGCAAGAGATTAATGGGTCATTTAAAGCCTTTAATGAGAATGAGGGTACATCTTGGACATAGGTCATAAAACTGGCTCAAGGCTGACAACAATACATAATGACTGTGCAAAGAAATTCCCATTATCAACCTAATAGTCAGGAAAAGATAGATTAGGATAGCACAGTGTTCATATGTGGCCTCTTGGGGATCATTTCTTAAATGAATTCTTAACATACAATGTTGTAAAAAGATGATCTGTTGAGACTTGAGAACACTTTCTTTCCCAGATATTTCAATGGTTTTAGCATGGCTGATGACATATTTCTTCCTTAGGTTGTGTACCCAGAAAAAAGATAAGAATATATTAAATGGGACAAAAGCGTAGTTTGACAAACTGAGCATTTTACACTGTATTCATCAGGCTTCATATACTGCAGTACAAAAATATACAATGAGTTAAGGCTTTGAGAGACATAGGCAAGTGCTGAATATAGGTTTTCCCTGCTAGGTCTGTTGAACTTAAGAATCAGAGTCTGAAAATTCATCTGTGATCCCATGGCTGAAGCCAGTCTTCATTAACCCCAATAGCTGCCATTAATCATGTAAAAATCCTTAGTGCATTTTGCCCCAGTTAAAACATGAAGGTTTTATACAGAGAACTGATGACATAAGCACTGCAGACAGGGAGCAGCCTATGATGTTGTTATAGACCCCAATGGAAAAAGTTACCCACGTATTAAAAAGAAATCTTCCAGTCCATTCTGGGATGGTATCTGCCAAAAGAGCACAAAAAGTCAGCACACCATATCTAACTCTCTGAAGGGTTTTCATGAAAGGATAAAGAAAACATGAAGACATTGAATTTGCGCCACCCTTCCTAAAGCAGAACAGCATAGCAGGATTACAAATTGCTTTCCACACCTTCATGAGGATTAAAAAGAACAAGACAAAAAATAAACAAGAGTAAAAATTTTAAGATGTTCAGTATTCATCCATCATGACAGGGCAAATAACCACCTGGCCCACAGTTGGCACAGAGAATTAAAATATTTAGCAGAAATCAGACTTAAGCAATCATACTGTTTATTTACCACGTTTCTCCTCATAACAGCTTTGAGTTTGGTGACCAGTTTCTTTGCCCACATCACCCACTGAGCTTTGAGCCTTCAGTGATGAAGTTCTTACCACTCTGACATATCTGTTTCATCCCAGTTCAGGTTACAAGTCCCAGAATTAATTAGATTTCATAAGTTTTTTAAAATTCAGCACCTGAACATAAATTCTTTCTGGAGAGAATTTCTCCTGTAGCTCTGGTCACCTCACAGGTCAAAAAAAGATCAGCAGTGAACCAAAGAAGTGATAGGGATCATATGAGAGCTAAAGCTACTGCTGCGGGAGGTGTTATAGGAAGCCCAAAGGGTATCTGAATTTTTTGCAGTGGATAAACCAGGTAGCACATAAACCAGGTTCCTTTAATTAAACTGCTAGCAGAACACTTGTTTTTCTTTTTTTAAATACCAAAAGCAGCCTTTTATGTTCCAAAGTAAGGATGTGGAGAGACCTCCAAATTTTTTTCACTTGTATAGGGTGATATGAAATCCATATGACTTGCCACTTGGTTGAACTGGGATGTATTATACAGGGTACTAGTGTTTGGTGTGGTGTATATGATGGTCCCAGTCAAAGTCAGCTAATGTCAGTGAGGCCCCATCTGCTGTCTTCAGCAGACTTTGGATCAGGCTCGTTGCATACTGATAAAGATGAAGAAGAAAGAGGCCTTGAATTCTCATTCTGATTTATGCCGAGTAATTTAATAGAAATAAAAAGACAATATAAATAACTTCAGAAAGGTCACTTGGCTAGTCAGGCTAGGAAATAAATTTAGAAGCCTTAGGTAAATGCTCAGACTACCAGAGAAAACACTTAATTTGAAGGCATGAGACAACTCTTTTGTCAGGATGTATTTTTAAGAATAGCAGGCATTCAAAATCTACATTTTTTCCATTCCTAATGTTGAAAACAATCAATAGGGCTTTTCAGCTTTTTTCTTATGGCCTGATCCTCCTATTGATCTCAGCTCAAAGTTCCCGCTAAAGTGAAGTCTCACATATATAAGAACAGACAGACTCAGTCTTGATGAGTTTTTGCACCATCTATGATACATGCAAGATTATATATAGATCAGGGAATAGTATCTGGCAGTCATGTGCTGCTGCACAAGAGTGGATGGAGACAACATTCACCTTACCCCTGCAACCAACTAAACACCCTTTAGCAATAACACACAAACCCATCTGTCAAGTAGTCCAAGGAATAGGGTGCCAATATCTGGGTGCCATTTCTAGAGGGGAAAAAAGATTAAGATGAATATATGTGTGTTCCCTTTCTGTTTTGACTCAGCTGTTCGTTTTCTAAGAGTCAAGATTTTCTCCAAGCTGTACAGTTCATTCACTTCATTCTTGCATATGTTTGAAGATGACCTGTTCCCCACTTGTTACACCCAAATCCTACGTATGTCCCAAGGATAATGAAGCCAATTTTGTACTTCCTGACCTGAGATGAAGCAGAATATGGGAGAAACCATTCTTAAGATCCTGAACGATTTAGATAAGCCACAGCCTGTATGAAAAGACACTCAGAGGCAGGAGTTTCTGTACTTGCACCTAGGCCATTACATCAGCTGTAAACGCATCAGACCTCTCCTCCAGAATATGTTGAGGAGTGCCAGAAACACAACAACAGAATAGGCTCCTGCTGAGGCCATCTTAGTCTCGTGGTTTAATCCCAGCCTGTAACTCAGAACCACACAGCCGCTAGCTCAGTCCTCCCCTTCTTTCCCCTCACTCCCAGCAGGATGGGGAGGAGAACTGAAAGTATGTAACTCCCATGGGTTGACATAAGAACAGTCCCAACAACTAAAACATTGGTGTGTTAACAGCATTGTTGTCAGACTGAAGCCAAAACACAGCATTGTACCAGCTGCTAAGAAGGGGAAAAATAACTCTTACAGCTGAACCCAGGACACTTAGCATACTGAAAAGGTTGTACTGAGATTGCAGAGTAGCTATTCTACGTATTGATTAGGTTATTTATATTGATAATATACCATGGAGAAGCTGTAGTCAAGTCAAAAAATTCAGAGCTGGAACCAACACAGGAAGACAGAAATGGCCTTGGACTAGAAAAACCCATATATGCCAGTGCTCCAGCTGGTAGACAGTCACTCACATCTTTGAGTTTACAATATTATAGTCTCTTTGCTGCTTATAACAATGAAATCCAAGTGTCTAATCCTTATTACTAGCAGGACTACAGTTTTCAATCCTTTCCCTTAGCAGGGAAATATGTTCAAAGCACAAGTCCCCAGTCTTGTCCACAAATTTAATCATATGTCAGTCCCATTAAGGAAATGGCGCTTTCAAGGCTAAAGCTAAGAATATGTTTGTTTACAAGTTTTACTTTTTACTTTGCAACTAATGCATACCTAAAAGTCCAAGAACCAGACCATCATTCCTTCTATTTCACCTACACAGAGAGGGTGAACTACATGTCCAACTGCATCTGTTCTTTGATTGGTACAATACATTAAATCACTAATCAATACAAAAAAAATCAGTGTAACAACTGAAGACTCTCAAAATATGCAATATATTATAAAAATAAAGGAAAGTAGCTTTTCAGTCTCATCAAATTAATTTAATGTTAAACAATGTTCCTGAACACCTGGCAATTGGCTGTGAGGAATTGTATAGGTCTGTCTTTCACAGCAAGAATCTGTTGTTCAGGCCTGGGGGTGTACATAGTGCATTAAAGAAAGGAGAGTTGCTTTGCTTAACTGCACTTTCTATGGCAGCCACAGAAATGTCACAGCACATTCAAGACCAGTGGGAAAGGGAGAGAAAAAGACGAGAGAAGTGACCACAGGAATCTGGTGTCTTATTTGCCCTGTCTCTTAAGAAATAATATTGTTGGTTTCAGGAAAAGGTGGAAGTGTCTAGAGCTGCAAAAAAAGGGGGGAAAACTGCCTGAGGCCAAATAAAAGCGGTAGAGAACACAGAGCTGCTGTTTGGAGATAGACAGGAAAAGGAAGGAATTCAAGATACTTAGTCATGACTCAGCCCTTAGCAGGAAAAAAAAAAAAATTGTTGCTTTATGCTCTGTAATTAAAACGGGTAAGGAAAAGGAGAAAGAACTCTACACCTTAAAGAGGTCTTTAATTCACCTGACTCACATTGACATTTGTGACACAGAAATTTGGTATATTTGAAGGCAAACAAAATGTTGTAGACATATTTTATACCAATGCACCCACATTTAATTGTTGATTTAATTGTCTAAAATGAATATAAAAAGAACAGATATGCTGGAGGGAAGGAATGCTATCCAAAGGGACCTTGACATGCTTGTGAGGTGGGCAGATGCCAACCTCATGAAGTTTAACCATGCCAAGTGCAAGGTCCTACGCCAGGGTCAGAGCAATCCCAGGCACAGCTACAGGCTGGGCAGAGAAGAGATTCAGAGCAGCCTTGCAGAGAAGGACTTGGGGGTGTTGGTCGATGAGAAAATGCACATGAGATGGCTTCAGTGTGCACTTGCAGCCCAGAAAGCCAACTGTATCCTGGGCTGCATGAAGAGAAGCGTGACCAGCAGGTTGAAGGAGGTGATCCTGCCCCTCTACTCTGCTCTTGTGAGACCTCACCTGGAGTATTGTGTGCAGTTCTGGTGTCCTCAACATAAAAAGGACATGGAACTGTTGGAACAAGTCCAGAGAAGGGCCACGAGGATGATCAGGGGACTGGAGCACCTCCCGTATGAAGACAGGTTGAGGAAGTTGGGGCTGTTCAGCCTGGAGAAGAGAAGGCTGCGTGGAGACCTCATAGCAGCCTTCCAATATCTGAAGGGGGCCTATAGAGATGCTGGGGAGGGACTCTTCATTAGGGACTGTAGTGACAGGACAAGGGGTAACGGGTTAAAACTTAAACAGGGGAAGTTTAGATTGGATATAAGGAGTAAGTTCTTTCCAGTTAGGGTGGTGAGGCACTGGAATGGGTTGCCCAGGGAAGCTGTGATTGCTTCCACCCCTGGCAGTGTTCAAGGGCAGACTGGACGAGGCCTTGGGTGAGATGGTTTAGTGTGAGGTGTCCCTGCCCATGGCAGGGGGGGTTGGAACTTGATGATCTTAAGGTCCTTTCCAACTCTAACTATTCTATGATTCTATGCAGGCTGTGAAGAAAGTGACTTCCACAATATATTGGGCTGCTGTGTTTTATCCTTTCTACAAACCCAAAAAGCCAGCTAGCCTAGACTTTTTTAGATGTTGTATTTCACCTGTGTGGAAAGGAAGGTAGACAGAAAAATACCCAGATCCTTCAGGGAGTACAGCCCATTCTGCTTCGCCTTATAAAAATATCATTTTTAACTTAACTGAAAATTCATACGTAATAGCACTTTACAAATATGAACCCATTTGACCCCTTAATAGTTCCGTGAGATAGGCAGTGTTGGGTCAAGTTCAGCAGCTCCCTCAGTAGATATATGCTTGATGAGCTTGATCATTTCCTTCCATTTCGTAAGTGGGAAAAATAAAGAAAATGTGACAGAGAGCACCGGAAGGAAAGCTGCAGACAAACCAAGACAAAAGCACAAGATATCATTCCCATTTCAGTCTTCTCTACAGTGAGCTTCTTTCTGCTTTGTTAGAGCAATATCAAATGTTTAATTCCAAGTGATTGTTGGCTTCAACAGGCAGTCCTTTTGCAAGAAGAAGTGTCCCATAAGTTTAGTGAAAATAGTACAGCTATATGGCAGGATTTTTAAAAAGGGCCCCAGGTGGAAGTTACTGATAGAGGAAGTTGATGAGGAAACTTCTCATACCATTTTCCTTGTTACTGAAAACCACCCATGACATTCAGATAAGGTTACTTGGAACCCACAGCTATGGGTTGTACTGCTGTCTCCATTCTATATCAAACAGATTAAAACCACTACTCCTTGATGCTTGCCTATAATGGGTCAATCACCATTTTCTGTAACATAGAACCAAAATCTTCTGCTCTGCTGTTTAGGGTCATACTGCAGCATGGCTGTGAGAGAGAACTTCAGGAATGCTCTAGTGTATAAGTTTCAGTAAAACCATCCTATTTCTGTAAATGAAGAGTCCTTGTTTTCTCTCTGATAGATGTGGAGGCATGTCTCACTAACAGTTACTGAGGGTCACAGGCAAACAATTTCTACACCTACTGTACATAGTAATTTTAATGAGAAATTATATTCACAGCCTTCTAAGCTTCCTGCTTGCAAACAATGATCTGTATGATAATAATATCTCTATAACTTACAATGCATACACATTGGCTTGGTGTATACCAAGCACAACTTTCCAATAGAAGTCAGCATTGATCATCAAATGTTTATTCCATACTTCATTGTTGGGAATAAAACGCTTGGTATATTTTTATCAACAAAATAGTCATTTTCAGTGTCTCTGGCTGCATATTATTCTTGACTAAATGCACATTCTACAAAGCTCCTACATGCCAGCATATGTCTTTCTTGCATGCTTCAGAGAAATTAAGAAATCATAAGTATTAATAGTCTCTATACTGCTAAATCTAGATGACTTTGTGGTATTGTATCTCATAATAAAGTTGCTTCAAGAGATATCTTTTAAAAAAAACAGAATATTTTTCCATTCAGAATTATTATTTTCTTCCCATTTCTTCTAATTCTTTAATATAGTAGACATGCACTTTATCATGCTGTTTCCCATGCAGAAAAGCATGTTTGTGTGCTGTTAAGTGCTAATGCACTTCTTGTATATGATACCTGTCCTGCCAAGTTGCCTCTTTTTCTCTATGAATCCTGCAAGAACATTTTTCATGAAATATTTTTCATTAACGATTTCAAATGTGTATGCTATCTGGAAATAAATTAAAAAAAAAAATCATTTTGTTTTGGATTAAACTCAGTTTTAAATAGCAAATTACATTATTAAACATACCACCTCCCAGGCATGCAGAGGTGCATGCCTGCATATATATGCATACAAACACACAGAGAGCGGAGAGCAAAGCCTTTTCCTCCAAGTATCATGTGTCCCCTGTTGCCCTTTAATGCTTAAGGCTAAAATGCTGAAATACTGAAAACAGGTGTACCTTGACCCTCTGAAGATCTGATAAGGTCTGACTGGATCAAAGGCCAAGGTCACTTGAGTCACAAGATTGGCTGAGTGATATTATTTTTGTCATGGCTCCAAACTGTTGAGAGGTAGGACTCTGATTCTGGCACATGAGAATCAAATGATATGATAGTCTAGTTATTAAATATGACAGATAGAAAAAGCTGTATGCTGCACAGCTACTCTGTGATTAGTACCCTATATTTTACAATGTCACTGCTCCGAATGCTGTAATACTTCCAAGTCTCTTTCAAGAACTAAGGCTTTTGAATTTGAAAAGAAACAATAAAAGAAGATACAGATGAAATCTGGCAAAAGCTCTATAAGATTTCACAGCTTATTTTCCCAAATGGCATTCTACTTCAATAATTCAACTGTAAAACTAGTTCCCTGCTGCTGTTTTTTTCTTAGGACCATCTCTAAATATTTTTATTTTATTTTAATCAGACAGATGAATAAACTTCTATGCAGCATTAGAGGAAAGCAAAACAGGAAGAGTTAGCTCTATTTCCTCATTTTCATTTTATGCTTGCATATAGACACAGAGTTTTAAATCCAGCTCTATTCCCTTACAGGTAACCTATCCCAAAGATTAGGGAGGAACTTTGCCAGCAATAAAAATCCCCATCTCACTCATGGATCTCAAACTCTTTTTCTAATGTAATCAAAAGTAGAGTAGTTTGATGTTTAGGATGGCATATCTGTAACTTACAGAGACTATCAGGTCATGGATCTGTAAACTGGATATACATTTCTCCCTGGTGCTTTGCAAATGTTTTTAAATGCCTTGAGATCCACTGATGAAAGACATTTTAGCAGCATGTATATCACTCACATGGGTGTCTTGAGTGCCAACTTGCATTTTGAAAATGGAGCCTTTTGTCTTTAGAAGGCGGCCTAAAACTCTTAATTGAATCAGAAGATTTTTGAGGAGTGAGGGATTGTACAGTGTTAGATAAGTTAGCAACAAACCCATCAAATAGTCGGGGGGGATGGGGGAGGGAAGTAAAATGCAATCAGGTAACCTTACAATCAGCAGATAAAAGCTAAAAAGAAACATATTACATAGCCTGTAACTGTAATAGGCTGACACTGTGTTATTTCCAAGACATAACTGCTGCATATAATCAGAAAGAAAGCAAAGAACCATGAAACTCTCAGTGAAAATGGGATAGAAAGGGAGAACTTGCATCCAAAACTTGGGATTGTCTATTGTTTCTTCTCAGGGACTGGATGATTGCTTGTTACAGATAATAAAAATGATGATATTAAGACATGTCTGAACAGGCAACAGTTGCTTCTGTGTTTAAGACCAGAGATGGAAGGAATGACTGTTCCTGTTTTGAGTAGAAGTGGGTCCCCAGTCTCATGCAATGTGTGCATGATGTATAATAGATACCCGTCTGATATAATTAATTATATTTTTCCTAAATTTAACATTGCCTGAAGGGTAAAATCATTTTGCTTGGTGAAATCCCTCATGCCACACAAAGTCTGTGTGCAAGCCAGATTTAATTGCTGTGATAAAACCACAAGAAAGACCAGGTTTGCATTAAATCTATAACCACATCTAGTGAAGAATAACTTTAATCACCTTTGAAACAGTGACCACAAGATAATTAAAGGGAAAGTGTTCTCATTAGTAATTATCCAGGAATATCAAATCTCAGTTTATCATGAAGTCCAATTTAAAATGGCTTGGCATGGTTTTAGTTTTTTCCTCTATTTCTGAGGTTATGAATCTCCTAGAATTTCTTCTGTGAGGGTGGGAAAAAATTCAAGTTTGCTCTGTGCAATTTCACAATTCAGAGTCATGCTTCATTTCCTGGGTCAGTGCTAGATGCAGCGAAGATACCAGGTAACAGCAGCAACTTCTCATTGACACCTTTGCCATTTTCACATTCAGGACAAACTGAAACTAATGTTTTTCGTTCCCACTAAAGACAGCAATTATTACAAAATAATTATTGCGATTATTACGAGATGATATAGCTTCTTGCTCCTATGGCTAAATCCTCTTCATTGTAGTTTCTTTGCTCATGGTGACACATACTTGGTGTCTTGCAGGCATGCCTCCAGAGGAAAAGGGAAGCAGAGTCTAACCTGAATCTAAGAAATAACTGGCTTTAATTTGCGCAAGTAAATTAGCACTACAACCATGTTTTTCAAAGAGCAGGCAAGACCACCCCTATTTTCCAGAATCAAAGCATAGCACTGATTCCAGGCTTTGACAAAAGTAACCTGTGTTAAAACTGACCCTAATCAGAGACCAGGGCAGAGAGCAAATACTCCTGCTGTTCACATTGTTTCATCTGGCTGACCTGTTTAACAAACCTAATAACACACACCACGTCTCATTAGGTTCAGCGTTTGCTTGCCCGTAAAGAAATGAACTTGGAAGTCTATTTAAGAACATCAGATACTTTAAACACCACAACATGGCATACGTAATAGGGTAAACTTGATCTCTTTACAGGAACTTATTTCGCTCTGCATACTTTCCCTGTTTTCCTCCTCCTTTTCTCTTTACACACCTTAGCAAATATGCCAGGAGGGGAGATTCTTGTCTGGTCTGAACTTCACTGTCTGTGAAATTTCAGACAACTTGATTTTTGCCTTGGCAAAGTTTGGTGGGGGTCGTTTTCAATATTAGGCTTATAATGAAAGTCTTGTTGTAACCTTATCTACATTATGTGGAATAGATCAGCATCCCTCAATCATTAAAAGAAAAAAAAAAAGCAGAAGGCTTCTTTTCTTTCTTTAAATGTAATTTAGTTTTCCTTTCCCCACGTCTTATTGTGGGTTCACTGAGCTATGCTCCCCTTCAGGCAGAAATGAAAACCAGAGGAGCTGCATTCCTTCAGTCCTTTTCTGACAGCAAGTGTGGCTGCATCAAACTCAGCAGCTACAGCCTTGCCCATTACTCTGTAGTGTAGCTGGGCAGAACTTGGTTGTTTCAGATCAGAGTACTTTTATAGAGACTTGCGAAGATTTCACTTGGCTTGTTGCTGCTGAATTTCACTTTGAGACATGCAAATACAACAAAAATAAGGAAAAATATACCAAAACACTCAGTGAGAAGCCCTGCATTTCATCTGCTTTTGTGTTGAAATTACACGGTGTTATGAAGTTTGCATGATACAGAGGAAAATATTATTTGAACCTGGGCCCAGGTTTGCTTTGAAATGTTCATGAACCATAACAAGACTTTGAACTGATACAAAGTGAGATTCAAATTTATAACAAAACCAGGTCATTTTACATGGATTTAGGTTTCATACTGCAGGTCTCTTACAGCTGTACTCTCAAAGGAGCATATTGCTGTCTCAAGATGGGATTTACATACTGTATGTAACTCCCCACATGTCCCAGCAAGATTATTACTTTCTTATATAGCCGTAAATCCTAGAGCTTTATGTTATGTCAGGGGAATGGATAATCCACTCAGTAAGGGCCAAATCCTACCCCCTGAACAGGCATGTCAAGGCCCAAGAGATAAAAGAAACCTTATTCTTTGAGAAGATAGATTAGCAAGGCACGCCCTTGACAGCAGCATAGAAGATGCTCAGTTCACACCCGTGTGCCAAGGTCTCCAAGCAAGGATGCGGTCAGCCCCAATAGCCACAGACAGAGCAGCACAGGAATCAGCAGACTTCACCAAACAGATCAGGCAATAGTTAGGTCATGTCAATCAGGTCCTGACACACATTATTCTTTTCCCTCAAAGCATTCCTGCAAGTTAAATTCAGCTAACAGGGGTAATGTTGAACTATAGAGAGGTTAAACAAAAACATCAGTATAAGAAGTTATAGCTCCGTACCATACTTGATTTTAAGGAAACTAGAGGCTTTTTTTTTCAGAATCTGAATATTCTTTACTACAACTTTTCTAACAGCAACAGACAGCCTGAAGAACCCGGTTCTCTATATGCATACCAGCAACAGCAGTCTGCTGCTGCAACCTGCCTACCTAATCCCACAATTTAGGATCCCTCCTGCCCTGACCACACAGGGGTGCCCTGAAGTGCACCTACATGCATAGCGTGATGTATTGACACTCCAACAAAAAGAGGGACTACAGAATCACAACTTTCCATAAGAATGATCACTCTGGAAAGTGAAATCAGGTAGGAAAAATGCCCTTTGCAAATATTGCAAAGGACAAGAGCAAACAAGAATTTTCCCTTCTGAGCAGCAGCTCCCACATAAGGATAGCTTGGTTGTACTCAGCACTAAGCACCACATCAGACAAGCACCAGAGCAGGACATCACATAGTTCAGATCTGATCTCCAGCACTGGACATCGCTTCCCTCATCATTTTCGCTACCAAGACAAGGCCCTTCCAACACACCCCTTTTATGCTGTGTATGCTGTGTATGGAGGGATGTGTATAGGAAGCAGTTAACACCCCACAGCTGGCCTAATTCCTGCAGGATGGAGACACAACTATGGTCCCTTTTCCAGACAGCTTGAGGATTAACCTCTTCTTCCCCAGTGCCTCAAGAGGGTGCATGCACCCTTGCACACAGTGAGTTAGGGTATAGCTCTAAATATATTTGACAGCTGACTTTCAGCAGCAGTCCAACATCTGACTGACAAAGGGCTATCTGTCTTTAAACACAACATAATATCAGTAACAGATTGAAAAAAAAGTTCTATGTTTATATTCATTATTATAAAGCTGGTTCAAGCAAACATGATCATATCCTGTAACAATTAACCAAAAGCATAAGAAAGGAAGTCAAAACCATAGAGTAAAATCTTATTTCATTCATGCAAGTGATTAATATATAATTGAATGATAATATTACAAATAATAATACATGGCACTTATATAGCATCTGCCATCTGAGGATCTCAGCACTTTGAAAACAACTACAAAATCTCACACATGCTAACAACATGGCTTATGATCTCTTCAGCCTAACCTTTCAAAACTTTACATGCCATATGAGCGTGTTAAAATCAGGAAATGAATATGCCTGTGACTTCACAGAATTAGACATGCTTTTAGGTCTAAATCTGGTGCAAACATGTGCCCACCCTACGTGAATCTGGCCCCAGAGTGGCTGCAGTTAGGATATTATTGGAGTGATGTATACATGTGTGTGTGTGTATACATATTTAATTACTATCTGAGTTTCCATTCTCTTAGGGTGTGTCTTGGTTCACAAAAAGGGAAAGAATTTGTAGCACCAGAAGTCATCTTTACCTTATGCTGCCTGAGACAGAAAAAGAGGCAGTACAGCTCTCAAAATGGAGCTCCTGACACACACACACACACACACACACACACACACACACACACACAAAAGAGTTTGGCCATGTTTTACAGAAGATTCATTAATGTACTCTTGATGCAGTCTCTGCACAGGTGCTCACATAAAGCCCAGCCAGATGTAAAATCTAGATCAGAAGTTAAATATCCTCCTTCAGGTATGTTGGCAAAAGCACTTGGTGCAGGGCCCCACACATATGCACCTCACTGGTGACTGTGAAAAGTCATAACTGAATGACGAAAGTACATAAAATAAGGATTAACAGATTAAATCTATGTGTTATATATATATATTGGCAGATATATTAAAGTGTGCAGATAGTCATTAAGAGCAGGGTTTGCAGAATGCAACGACAATTTCTGTTGAGAGGCACCAAGAATTAAATGGGTCAGACTCTTCAGCTTCCCAGCTACCAGGCTTCTCATATAGCCTTAAGAACATGCAGGCACTGAACAGAGACATGATGGCGTATGGATATGGCACTAGCTTAGGAACATGGGAGGTTGGCAGCTGTCCCCAATATGGCCAATGATCAGCTGCGTCACCTCATTTAAATAATTTCTTTCCGTATTTCAGCTTTCTTTCCACTTCAGGGTAAGCTCTCTCTCCTTTTTAAAGTCAAGTAGGATTTTTAAGGTATTATTTAGTTACATTAAGAGGCAGTTTCTAGTGGTCTAGTGGTCTGTGTGATACAAGGAGATTCAGGTATGTGAGCACAATGGCTCTCTATTAATGTCTTATTCTTGGTAAAGCCACTGTTATAGATTGGATATCATACTGGGTGAGGCCTCACAAAACTACTTGAATTTTAATATATCTTAATTTTAATAATATGAAGTACTACTGATCACAGTAACCAATTAATTGAAGCTTTTTGTTTTCAGGTATATGTATCTATTTAAATGCAAAGTTCATTTAAGAGTCATTTCACTCCTTCCTCCTTTTGTCCCTTCTTCCCTCCCTCCCTCCTTGCAACTGTGCCTTCCTATGTTTTTTCTGGAGATATTTAATCCTCTTCACACCAGACTCTTGAATGAAAACTCTAGCTAAAGCCCTAATTTCTCAAAGTCAGCCTACCCAATCAGGGACCAGAAACAAAACCAGGTGAACAGTCACACACAAGAAATAACTGAAAATAAATAATCACAGTGTTCAAATTACAGATAATTCATAGGGTATCATTTGCTCACAAAAATAATTCAGTGGACAATTACAAATAATGAACTAATTTGGGAAAATCGCAATCAACTTGTATGAATTACATTTACAGAAGAGCTGAATTTGTTAGATGAATTATTGGTTATGAAGAGTTCAACCAGCTCCACTATTTACTTCGCAGAGTAGCTAAATCCAAAGAGCACACAGTGGAAACCGCTGCAGAATGGAAATATTTGCATATTATCTACTTTCAAAGTGTGCAGCGAAAGTTGTAGAGAATATGCAGCTAAAAAGGCATGCTAATCACTCTGAGAATCATAATGTAAAATGACCATAAAATAGATGCTAATGGCAAGCAAACAAATGCAGACGTGACTGAACCTGGTCCAGAAAAATCCGGATGAGTGTCATACTTCCTCTCTGATAGCACTTCTCTCATGGATAGGGGAATGGAATGATGTTATTATTATTGTTGCAGGACACTGACCAAATTTTCAATCTCATTTGACTTAAGTGCACACACAAACTTCCCAATTTCTACCCCATAGAGATTGAGTGATGTTACCAGGTTCATACTAGAATCTGATGGAGTGTGATTGGAGCCGATTATGGAAAAATCTGTGGGCTGTCTTGAAGTTTTGTGCCCAATTATCAAAACTGGAATATAGTTACATTTCACAGTAATTCCACTTAGTTCCTCCTGAAGACAAAGCAAGAAATAGAGCAGAATACACAGACACTGGAAGAAACTCACATTTAACCCTCTGTTCTGATTAACATTTTGCTACAATTTGGAATCTTCCTTTGCAGGAGCTTGTCCTGTTTCATCTTAGCTGCAGACTTTCAAAGTACACCTTTTACATAAGAACATTCAGATCTGATGTAGCTTGAGCTAGCCAAGCTTTAGACCAGAGGATATTTATTAGGCAGCTTCAAAATTCTAAACTCATTTACACTCTCCAATAACTTTAAACAAGGAATTTCTCATGAACAATATCTTCTCTCAATTTCACAATCCCTATTGCAGACTTTATTTTTAATCCCTTTTGGAAAAAATATTGTTAAGGCAACATTGAAAAAAGGAGCTTAAAAAGAACGTATGTTGTTTTGGTAAGTTAATAAATTACAGCCTTTCTTGTTCTCCTTTTCTTCCCTTTTTTGTTTCCCCTATTTTGGGTCAGACCAGGTCCATATAAAACTCAGTAAGGATTTAGAAACTGGTTGGAATCAATCCATTTTTAATGGTGCTGTTCTTATCACACCAGAGTGTTTTGCTTTTTCCTTCTTTCTGAATGCTGGACATCATTTCAGCCTGCATGCTCTGCTGCACAGGATTCAATATGCAAGTTGCAGAAGAGTCACAGATTCGGCTTTGACCAAAAAGTGAGCTTCCTAAGCACCCCGTATCCCCAGCATTTCTAAGCCCTTCTATTCTCCACACCACCATATGGCACTGGAATAATAAGTGGGAGTTGAGGCAATAGAAAAATTTTGAGTGAGGCTACATGAAGCTACAAACACCACTTGAAAACTGAAGTTGTCTCTCCACTCTGACCAGAAAGTCTCCACAAACCACTAATAAATGTACTCCAGACCACAGATGGGGAAAGGATGAGATAGACAAATCATTTAATAACCAGAACATGCTCTTCATTCACAGTGCTTTCTTTAAAGGGGAATGAAAAAGAGGCACAGTGAAAAAAGAAACAAAGAATTTCCTTTAGACAATACAATACTTATTTTTAATTTATAATCCAGTTTACTTGGTTAAAAATGACTTTTCCTTCTCATTTTGCTGCTATGTACTTTGCTGGTAGCCAGCTGGCCACCACTTTCTGCCCTAGAGGTAGCTGCTTTTCACTGGTGCTTTATATTGTGAAGTGCTTAGGGATTTACAAGATGGAAGACACTATAAATGTGAGCAATTGTGGAGCTTGTTAAAGTTATTACAAAACTTCCACTTTGTAATAGTCAGATCTTTTCACAGCCACTTTACCACTGAAGTCATCAAAATGTCATCTATCCTTTCAAGTAGGAGAAGGCTCACCAGGTTCATTTATATAGCATTATCTATCCCAAAATTCCATTCAATTTGGATGACTAAAGCCTGCACTCAGTTAAATCCCCAGTTTTGCAAAAATGAAGCAGGCTTGCCCTCTGCAAATTTCAAATTATCCAGAATTTGAACTCTTCCTGCATGCACTGTTGGTTAAAACCAAACAAATGTAACCATCCCATATCAAAATAAAAATAAAAACTCAAAACACCAACAGCCAAACAAATGAACAAACAAAACCCACAGGTAGTTCAGACAAATCTGTACCGTAATTATTCTCTACTTCTCTTTAGTTCTTGCATGTGGCAAATCATGAATGAAAAGATTAGTTTTATAGCTCAGCACATCATAGACTAAAACAATCATTACAGCACATGCATGTACACAAAATCTTCATCAGTTTAAGATAGTCCAAATGGTCCAGCAAGGAAACAAAGAATTAACTAAACCATTGTGTGAGCAGCCTGATCATTAGCAGCTTTACAGAAAGAGACAGCAGCTTAACTAAAGCATCATTATTGAAGTAAAAAAAAAAAAAAACAAAACCAAAAAACAAAAAACCACAACAAACCCACACCACAGTTATAACATTCAATTGTTCTATTAAGCAAAATTAACTATTCTTCTTGTTCTTTTAAAGGAGCAAGATAAAGCACAGGATCCAAATAGCAGCAATGAATTCTGAAGAAAAGCTGTCTAGACTTCTATTTTCATTTTCAAATTTGAGTGGTTAGGTTTGTGTGCCTGTGTGCATTTGCCCCTTTGAATTCTCAGGGTGGTCACATTAATAAGTTTGCCCCAGCAGGTAGAGTGAAGCCTGGATCAAGGTGTGGCATTCTCACTTTGATGTCAGCTGTCACGCTCGGCTGCCTCTCGATCTCTTTGGCTGCCATCAGGTCTGCTGTTGTGGGAGACCAGATAAACCAGGGTTGTTCTGCTGTTTGGCACAACTCAAAGGAGAGTCAGTTCAGATATGCTGTGCGGGGTTCTGGTCCTCACCTGCTAAATACACAAGGAGAACACAACTTGTAAAAAAATTTTAAATAAAAAGGCATTGATTCTCGCTGGGCTTTTAGCAGAGATCACAGTGTGCTAATGCAATAGCTATTACTGAGGTCTGCCTGTGAAAACTCCTGTAAAGGGGAGCTGTACAATGAAAATGAAATGGCGGACCAAGATAAATAGTGAGTTGTCATCTATTCAGAGAATTAGAAGAACAATTCACAAAAACCTTATAGGGGAAAGGTGGGAAGAAGGGGTGGAATAAAGCATTCTTCAAACTGGATATTTAATGGATATTTAGTGAAAGAAAACTGAACACTTAAAAAAACAGTATTTTCCCAACTTTTCAATTCCTACAAACACCAGTAAGTAATAGCAACTGCCTGCAAAGCAAAATGCAAAACTGAATGAGAAATTTAAAAGGAAAAATCCAACACTAGCTTTTCCTTGAGCACAGGGAGGTCTGTTTCAAAGGGGAGCTCAGTAGGTACAGTCTGTTATTTATTAACGTGACTAATGCGAGGAACTCCCGTGGTTCACACGAGGAAGTTCTTTCCTGCTTATCTCAACTTTCTGTAGCATAAAACCTTTCATGCACGTTGTCCTCAAATGTCAAAAATGTTTTCATCTGAAAAAGAAACAAAGTGAACTCATCCCAGAAGCTGAATCATTGCACTGTATTTCTGAGATGATGCTCTGATGTAACTGCTTTCAGCAGCACTGAACACTGAAAGTTTTAAAAAACTAAACATTCTAATTGAAATGTGAAAGCTTGTTTTCCAAAGACTCTATCTCCTGATCTTATTTTCTAGTCTTTACTCAGATTGGTAACTGGTCTCAAAACCATGAAAATTTCAGAGTACCTACTGAATGAATATGGTTCCTCTGAATTTAGTCCATTTAATTTTAAACAAAATGAGAGTATGAAAATGGAAAACCAGCCATTACCTTTTAGCTTTTCTAAAACTGACTACCAGATCAATGCATATGTATTTTTTCTATTCTTTCAAAGTTGCCACCTTGAGACAAACAGCTAGGGTTAAAAACAGCCTTTCAAGGCTGTTTTAAACTGAAGCCAGCACAGTAATTCAATGCCATTAAATTCTTATGATTTGTGGAGGAGTATGAGCAGCCACATACAATCTAAACAAGCTGAACTACTGGAAGTCATAGTGCTGCATCACTTTTTTCACAACATAATGAACGATACCTGTCGTCACAGCAAACCCTACAATTTGAAAATAAGGCTGAAAACAATGCAAACAACAGTGAATTTATGACTGACTTCTGAGGCTAAACATGGGGAACCAAGGAACTATTCCACTGCCTAACCTGAAAGTCCTGCTCATGAAGGCTCCCTCATTTCACAGTTGTCTCATACTCCTCGTGGTACCTGCAGTTTTGTGTTTTTCTGCTCCATGGCCCATGCAGCTTGGACTGTCATTGACTCATTTTACATTCAGTCATTTTACATTTACTTCTATAAAAATCCAGGTAATGACCTGGCCTGGCCTGGCCCAGTAGGAGATCACTTGGAATGGGAGGGGCTGCGCTACATAATATGTGGGAGTGCAACAAGTGTCGCAGCCCTGCCAAGATGTAGCAAAAAAAAATGGGTTTCCAGACCTTAGAGAGGTACAAACCAAGGGATAACTCATCGGTTTCTCAAGAAACTGCAAAGAGGGTATCTGAGGGGAAAAAAGCATCTTACCAAGAGCAGCTTTAAAACACTGTTCAAACAAAAAATAACATTTCAGAGGTGTAGACAATCCATACCTAACATTACGCAGAAAGAGTAAGACAGACCATTGACTTAGGAACTGTCTGTTCAGCAGCAGAGGCTTGTATCAGAGGAAATGATCCCAAGATTCAGTGCGTGATGAGAAGATGCTGCAGAACGTCATGTATTAGTGAAGCACCAGTTTAGTCATTTGATGCATATTTGGTGTAAACTGCCAGGAGCTCTTAGGCAATTTTCAGCCACAAGATCTGTGGAGTTTTTACTGTGGTCAGTTCAGTTCCTGAAGTCTACAAGTAATCTTATTTTTAGTTTTTCTTCCTTATTTTTTTTCCCTTGAGGACTGCAAATGTTCATTATTTTATCAATGTTAACAATGGAATAGATGAGTAAAACTTCCAGGGGCATCTAAATGACTTAAGGACAATAAATCCCATTGGCTTTGGATTCTAAGTCAGTTAGATGCATTTGAAAATTTTACCTTTTATCTGCATGCTTCTTTAGTCAGATTTATTAACCAATCATTTAGGAAGGAAAGGGCCAGAGCAAAATGTTCCCCAAAGTGTAAAATTTACAACACTGCTATCTATCCTCACCAATTGCCCAAGTTTAATTCTCCAATTTAATTCATTAATTAAAGAATATGCTAATTGACTGAAAAACTCAGACAGAGGTTTCTCTCTGAGCTCTTTCCATTAGAGAAAATGGATCCCAGTTCTTAACAAAATACACATATTGAGCATAAGGCTATTGAAATTCTTTTCAGACCTGAGCTCCTGTTTAGCACGGGAGTACTTTTCCCTATTGAATATGCTATTTCACTTGAACTTTCCCAAAAATGGGATTTTCATAGTTTGCATTTCTCATCAATTCGCCAGTTCATTACATTCCATTGTCAGCACGTTCATTGAAGATATTCCACCCTGAGTTATTTTCCACTCAGTTATTTTCAGTCATTTTACTTGATCTTTATGCCCTACTCCTACCTAAAATAGTTCCTCAATTTTTTTGCCAAAACTGAGCCAAATGGACAAAAAAGCCTAAATGACTTAGAAAAGCATCTCCGTAGAGCAGAGTGCTTGTGCTTCACTGTAATTCTTTTTTTCCATACTGCTGACATCTCTGCAGGTAGCTTTTTTGCCTCTGGGCAATAGGGTCATAGGTTCATACTACAGCAAATGGGAAGGCTGGAGAACTTCCTTTCCTCTTGGCCCAACACGGCGTGTATTTCTCCACTGTTCCATCTGCTACATAAACATTTAATAGCCCACAACTGTGTTGAAAAGCTGATAAATTCTGACACATTGGCCCATTTTCTCACTTAAGCCTACAGTATAAAATAGTATATGGCCTTCTCGGCAGGAGAACACATCCAGGTCTCATCCCTGGTTTTTCAATGTGTTTTCTATAGAAAATCTTTCAGATTCAGAGACAAATACCTTACAGCAATTACTGACCCCACACTCATGATAAAAAAGGAATAAAAACCCCCAAACATCATTGGGATTATTGTGAATATTTCTGTCTATTTACAGTAAATCAGAATTAGTAAGAGAGATAGAATGGAGGTTTTATATCATCAATTTAACATTAATTACCTAAATCTCTTTGAGGACATGTAACAAAAAGCTCCCGACATTTGTGTCACACAGATTATTATAACATATTGCCAAGTCATAGCATTGCTGCACTGGTAGATAGAATTCAAATTCAAATCCAGGCTAAAGATGCTACAGCTGTCACCCTTGCCCAGCAAAGCCCTCTTAGGTTCAAAAGTTAGCCGTCCTCCTGCCTGCCTCTACCAAATCAGCTCCTGATCCCTAGAGATTACTAATCCTGACTTCTCTGCACATAGTTGACAGGAAGAATAAAGCTATTGTGCTTTCCTAATAATTCAGGCTAATCACACATTTATAAAAGAAAATTAGGAAGAAGTACTTAACTCCTTCCAGTTCAGCTATTGATAGTATAGAGTTAATAAAGAGGCAGCTGGAATAGTATTAAAATGTGTTTAAATTTTAACACACTGTTATAAAATAATAAATATTTAAATAACTACATTTTGGATTAGCCTAGTTGCCCAGTATTGCACCACTATCACCAAGGAAACATGAAAAGGCGAGTTAGTTGACAGAGGCTTTCATTTTGGACACATGTATTGAACATGAAAATGCAGCTATAACACATGGCAGGTCCAGTTCATGTGTCCACCATTCTGAAGACACACTCCTGAAGCAGAAAATTCATTTATCCAGAATATAACTGGAATCCCTGTAAATTAGTAATGGTTTCCATCCTTATTTTTCTGTGTATTATAATGCTATGAATTCTAGAGTGATTCTGCACCCAGTGCAACACAAAGGAAAGAGATTTCTACTACAGTTTAGTGTTTGCAGTCCCCAGCAGTTTGGTATTAAGAGTACTGGTAGACCTAAAAAGGGTAAACCTCAAAAAAAACCCAGACCTCAGTCAGTCATCTCAACTTATCACAGGTTTAGGCAGGAGCTGTTCCTCCATCCCTGTGTTCCCAGTATTTTCTGTGTCTCCCACAGAACTACTGACTCACTCCTAACTTTCTCAAGTTCCCGTTTGAGGAGAGGCTGAGCAGTGCTTGATGCCGTTGATGTGTAACAGAGTCACAGGCACACAGCACCTTTCAAGAAAAAATCAGTATATCAGCAACTGGGGCCTGTGGCACATAAGGTCCTCTAGGAACAGAGCAGGAAATTATATATTTAAGGAGAGCAATATGCTGTAGGAAAATGTATTACTGAATCCACCCTCATATTGTCCTGTCCCCAACAGCAAGCAATTTAAAACAGTGTCTTCTCTGCAGTAACACCTTTAAAAATAAAGTGATATGCATATTTTTGTTGTTGAAAATCTTTACTTTTATCAGGCACCAGACACCATGAATATTGTCAAAAACTAGTAACTTTTAGATTCTTCTCCATGTACTGACAATCTGTTTGGGCATCCAGGAAAGGAATAGTGAAAACTTTACTGATGCTTTGAATATTCACCTTTAAGTTTAGCCAAAATATAATAACAATACAATAATTCTGTGGAAATCCAGTTACATTTCAGGCACTTCCTTGTCTTTGACCCAGCTCTGTTTTTGCTTCAACTGTTATTTAGGAAAGGAGAAAAGCAGGACAGCCAAAAGAGTACACATAGCAGGATATCAAAGACCACAGTCGTATTCAGTATTTGTGCTGGTAACAGAGAAGAACTGAGACTGTGCATGCAAAGGTGGGGACCTATTGGCAAGGACAGGATGTTTGTATGGGATGAAGGAGCCACAGGTTCAAATCATTGTTCTGCTTGACTTTGACAATGAATATTTAATAAATCTTGGTTCAAACTGATTCAGAGCAGGTACTGAACATAATCTTCCACATCCAACAAAACTTTCAAAATGCTTCCACACTGGATAAGCAGAAATGTGTTGATATTTTTAAAAGGTACTGAAATTTCTGGGTTTCAGGTAGCCTCATTTCAGAATAAAAGCTCTACTACTTTTTCCCCATTTTATCACTGACCAGACTTATAGCACTTCTCCAGTAGTATTTAAGAGAGAAACAGGAGGCTCTGAGACCCTAGAGCTGAATCACGGTATGTTTTATCTGGGAAAACCAGATTATTCTTAATAAATGCTAAAATCAGAGTAAAGAGAAACAGGTACAGCTCTAATGCCTTTTAGGCAGCTGAAGTAAAACTCATTTGTTTACCCTGAACTGTTAATGGGCTAAAAAATATTTCATCACCGTATTTACCTCTCATTCTGACACTGAAGATTGGATTGTTTCTTACTTTTTTTCTTTTTTTTGTCATATCAGAAGTCTGTGAATTCATGTGTGAATATTTTCCTTCTTGTCTTTCTATGTCTTCTTTTATATGATTCAGGCTGAATGCTTGCCATCCGTCCATTGTGTTGTCTGGTCGTGGACATTCCCGAAGAAAATAAGAGATTCCAAAATAAAATGCTAAACTCAGAAGCTTAAAATAACCTCTTAATATGAGTGAGCAGGAGAAGAAGAAGAAAGTGAATGTTGAGGGAAAAATGTCTTGTTTACAAACATTTCTCTTCAATTATTAACTATTTATGGAGGAAAATAGGCGCAGAAATATGATTGGCAAATTGGCTTATGTTTAAATAATGCACAGAAGTTCATCTTTAAATAAACAAATTATACCATAATGTTATAGTCATTAAACATAAACAAGCAGCACCCATGGTACCCGCCTGCTACACTAGAGTTGTGCAGAAGCACCCAAGTTTCCTTAAGCTCTTTCAGTGAACTGTGAAGAGGTTCCTATCAAGGAAAGTCACTGAAATGTGTCACACTCACAGTTTTTCCTTTCATGGCATCTCACTAGCCAAGTCTGCTGGTGAGCTAAGGTTTCTAGGAAAGGAAATAAAGGAGCATTCAATAATGTTGCCAGCACAAATAGGTAACCTTATCTCTATCTCCAAATACTTCAGCTCCTCAGCACTCATTGTAGAATCACATTTACCGTACCTCAGATGCAATACCGTGTTTGAGGTGCAGGAGACAGTGGGTCCCCATTCCTCTCGGCAGCACAGGTGCACTGTTTCACTGTTATGAGGACTGATAGTTCCTCATTCTCACAAGAGGATTTTCTATTTGCCTTTTGGAGAAGTCAGGTTAGAAAGGTGGTTCGTCCAAATCTGAAAAAGTGAGAGGGACTTGGTAACTCCAATGAGAAACACACTCTAGGAAAATAAATGAATTAATGCCAGTTAGCCCGGGACCTGATTTGGCCTGTGACCATAATGCTGCTAGGGAAAGTTTAGACATTCCTCAAAAGGCAAATATTATTTGCAGTCTCAGAAATTTAGGACTTGGGAAAGAAATTGAGGCTGTTTCTTCATATGCCCCCTTCCCCCTCACCTGTGGTTCTCCTAAATCTTGCTTCTGTGACAAATGGGTTTAGCCCTTCTGAAGGGCAGAGCTGCAGCTTGTGGCAGCTAGGGGAGCTGCCTGAGAACTACTGTAGTCCATGTAGAGCTCATCAAAGTAAGATTATGACCTTAAACACAATATTTACATCAGACATAATGCAGAGTCCAGAGTACTGGGCTCAGTATCTCCCTCTTGTCAGTCTTAACAGGCTGGAGCAATCTAACCATATTTTTACATGTAGTTTAAAGAATACATGTAATGATGAAGCAGTTTCTTTCTCAGTTCTCCCTTTTTCAATTCACAGTTGTGTGAAATGCATATTTACCACTTTAGGAAAATCGCATTAAAATGTACATTTGAAAAAGAAAGAGAAATTCTACCACAGGCAGTGGAAAAGAAGAGACATTCTCCACTGCGGTAAACAAGGCACGTAACAAGGTAAGTAGCCACTTGACACCCATCCATGGTCGGATAGCCTACCTAAGGTGCCCAATTCACAGTGTGCAACAGGTATGTCCCATCATTCTTTCATACTTTTGTGAAGTTATTCCACAGATATGAACTGGGAGTGAAATGGTGCCAACCTAGTATTACATACCTGCTTTTATCCATGGCAGTCCATTATTTTGTTCTGGGCAACAGTAAATGATTTGAAAAGAGTCAAGAACATAAGGAATCAGATCTTAAGCATTTTGAAAACTTACCAAAACACATTGCAAACAACGGAATGTGCTATGGAAAGCATTTTTAGCTTGGGTGAATGCAGATGAGAAAATATAGGGATCAAGCAATTAAAAATCTTGATTCCCCCCTCCCACCTCCAGCATTTGGCAGGAAGTTGGACCAGAATCAAGTGATGTCTCTCCTTGGTGGAGTCTGACTTCTGACCTCTAAGACAATGGAGTCACAAGCTATCCTGAGGCTTGATTGAGAAGCTACTTCAACATTTCCATAAGTCATTCTGCCATTGCAGATCTGTCACAATTTTGTCATAAAGTTTGCAGAATTCTGTTGACATTGTGTCATCTCAATAAATGCAAAGGGAAAAAAAATGAGTTGGGGCAGGTGCAAGCACAGATTTCAAGTCTAATGCGTGGGCTGCTGCATGTCTTCTGACATAATCTAGGCTCTCATACTTGATGTTTTTCTGGAGCCGTGGTGAACTCTTCCATCCTTTAAAACGATCAACCTCATTTGACTAATTTGAGAAGAAAAAAAAAAAAAAGAAAGTAAAACACTTCATTTTCCCTCTCAAAGTGTCCTCGGCCAAATTGGATCTTTAAAAAAAGCAACTTAATGTTTTGGGGCCTGGTTGTCATTTACATAAAGGTCGCTTCACACTGATCTGGCTGTGTAAACGGGCCATAAGTTACTTCTACACCCACTTGAAAGACCTTTCATGCTTGCCAGGATGATGTAAAATGGCCTCAATGTAAGTGAGAATTCAGGCTCTTATTTTTAAAGCACTATCCCTTTATGGAGATGCATCAATCAAGCACATTATATTTCACTCATTATCTTAATGGAAGCCTGCAGCTTGCAGAAGGCAAACAAAATGGCCACTGACAGCATTACAGCAACAACACCCAGCAAAGGTGTGCTCCACAGCAGGAGGTCCCACAGACTCAAAGCACCTAAATAACTCCCTAACTTTTATCATCTGACTAGCTCTGTTGATTGTTCAAATGCTCGAACACATAAGCACACTGGCTATTTGAGGTCTTTTGACACAGGAAAGTGCAACCTACAAAGATAGGCGAGATCTGTGATTACTAAGTATGGTCAGATATTTCCACTGTTGCAGTTTTAGCAATTGCTTTTCTCATATGCTCAGTCCAGCTGTGATAGGATATTTGTGCAACAAAGCCAACTTGCATGTGAATTAATAATTGCAGCTGGGGGTCTACAACCAAGAGGGTGCTCATGCTTTTCTGCATGCCAGCAGCTCAATTCTGAGTGGCTTAGTTTGCATAGAGGACTTGTCAACTGTGATGGTGGCTTTTGGTTGTTTAATAGGAACCAGCTTGAAATTATTTTTATCAAATAGGCTAATGAGTAAGCTACAAAAAGGAAGAAACTTTAGAAATTTTAGAACTGGTGAGATTTCACACTGATATGAATGGGTTTAATAATTTTTTACCTTCTCCTTCAGTCATCCATCTGGCTGTTTTTGAACAGAGCTTTAATATTCTTTGTAGAAGTTGCATCTGTGGCCTGGAAGCTTCGTGCAAGAAACATGCTGAGGTAAGTTAGGAGTTAGATGCAAATGGCAAGAATTGAGAAGATAATTCGTTTAGGTAGAGTTTGGTGGCTTTACTGTTTTGAAATTCACTCAGAGTGAATTTTAGCCCAAAGAGAGCTCAAAGGGCTTAGAAACACAGAGCTCAGACTGATAGAAAGAATTGTGTGAAACATGATTTGAGCCCAGTCCAGACTTCAGTTCTGTGGGCCCTGGGAGAGCTAACACATTCAGATCCTCAGGCAGATGCCTCCCAAATCTCCATCACTAATCCCCTAGAAGCCTTCTGTTATTCTCTCATCTCCATCAGGCTGAAACAAACCTTCTCACCTTTGTGTATCTCCCAGAGCAGGCAAACCCAAATTGTCTCTTAACTTTTGGAAGGAGATGACAGAAACAAAATCTTCATTAACTAGTTTTAGTCAGTGCCTGCTACTTTCACTTGTGCATCATTTCAGTCAATGATGATATTTAATAAAAATATTCCTTTTTCACACTACGATTCTATCACTTTTAAAACTAAATGTTTCCATAAAAAAGATTTATCCAAAAAGCCATTTTTTCCTCCCATTCATCACAACCATTATGTATTTGACCTTTATTCCCCTCATTCTTAATTTAAGGTCTCTTATTTATCTCCCTAACCAGTGGGCTTGTATAAATCAGATCTCATTCCTTTCAAAGTAATTATCAACTAGGGAGTTGTTAATTTCACTTTGGATCTGTTTATGTGCAAAACATGAAAAACAAAAAGCCCACATGTTACTACACCTCCAAAGCGTGAGTGTTAATACCTTGGATATGTACAGATATTTCTTTAAGGCAAGACGAGGAGCTGCCTGACAACAGGGAATTTTTAAGTGCCAGTTTTGCACCCTGTGGTTCTCGAGGCTCCAGGTTTCTGCTATATGGCCATAATTTGAATAGGGCTAGCACAGGGCTTCTGGACAAACTGAGGGAGGAGACAACCCACGGGCTCCTGCTGGGGCTTTCCCAGACCTGCTCCCGAGTGCTGAAGTGGACTGTATCAGCTTCATTGTGCAGGCAACTTCCAGCATCTCACATCAGCCCTGTTCTTTGATCCATGTGGCGCTTCACTTACCTTATAGATTTCAGCTATGGTTTATTAGATGGAGGTAGTAGAGTAGGGAAGTTTAAGGAACTATGTCCTCAGCTTACCAGAGAACCAATCTTTGTACAATCTTCTTTACATAGGTGTAGATTGTCCAGAAATTACAACTGTGAAAGTCCAGCAGCCAAACAGCAATAGCAAGTCATGAATCATCATAAATTACATTATTACAGAACACACGGAACATTCCATGTTATCGGAGGAACATTCTTCCACTTGTTTTAAGGGCTGAAACGCCAAAGAATTGTAATACCAAGAGGTGTTTTTCTTTAGAGCTGCTTTTATATTTGAGTAAGAACAGTTGCAGTAAAACTTTCTGCCTACATTTATCAGGAAAAAAAAACTGTATTCCCCATATGGTATAATAGCTGTGTTTTAAGTTCAAAGGCCTGAAGTGAGTATGCAGTGATTTCACTAATCCCAGAAAAATGTAGCTAAGGAACATGTTATCCTTTTTTTCCCTTCCCTATTGAAAGACTACAGTTGCAGCAGATACACACTTCCATCCATCAGTGTTTGGGAAACACAGTGAGTGTTTCCCAAAATGGATGTGTTTTGCTTTGACCTCATCCAGGCACCTTCCTGCCTGTCATTATACTCTTTTAGCAAGAGCAAACAAGTTTTGACTGAAAAGGGATCTAAGTTATACCTAGGACAAGAACTTGAACAGCAATTATAGAATCATTGAACTGTTAGGGTTGGAAAGGACCTTAAGATCATTTAGTTCCACCCCCCTGCCATGGGCAGGGACGCCTCACACTAGACAATGTCACCCAAGACTCTGTCCAAATTCTCCACAGGGCTGCTCTGAATCTCTTCTCTGCCCAACCTGTAGCTGTGCCTGGGATTTCTCCGACCCAGGTGTAGGCCCTTGCAATCGGCTTGGTTGGACTTCTTGAGGTTGTCATTGGACTACCTCACAAGCATGTCAAAGTCCCACTGGATGGCATTCCTTCCCTCCAGCATCTCAAATGAGCCACACAGCTTGGTGTTGTCAGCAAACTTGCTGCGGGAGCGCTCAATCCCACTGTCCATGTCACCAACAAAGATGTTGAACAGGATCGGTCCCAACACCGACCCCTGGGGGACACCACTCGTTACCTGTCTCCAGCTGGATATTGAGCTGCTGATCACAACTCTCTGTGTGCAGCCATCCAGACAATTCTTTATCCACAGAGTAGTCCATCTATCATACTTATGTCTCTCCAGTTTAGAGACAAGGATGCTGTGTGGGACAGCATCCAACACTCAACAGAAGTCCAGGTAGATACATCAGCTGTTCCTCCCCTATCCATCAGTTGTGTAGCCCCATCAGAGAAGGCCACCAAATCATTTGCCCTTAATGAAGCCATGCTGGCTGTCACCAAGCACCTTGTTGATTTTCATGTGCACTAGCATGTTTTACAGGAGAATCTGCTCCAAGATTTTGCCAGGCAAGGAGGTGAGACTGACTGGTTTGTAGGTCCACAGGTCTTCCATTTTCTCCTTCTTAAAAATGGGGGTTATATTTCCCTTTTTCCAGTCATTGGGAACTTCACCTGACTGCCATGATTTTTCAAATATGATGGCCAGTGGCTTAGCAACTTCATTCACCAGCTCTTTCAGGACCCCTGGACTTGTGCCTATTCAAGTTCCTAATACAATCTCGAACCTGGTCCTTTCCTATAGTGGGCCTAAGGTCTTCATTCTCACAGTCTTTGCATTTGCCTTCCGAGACTTGGGCGACGTGATCAGAGCACTTGCTGGTGAAGACTGAGGCAAAGAAACCATTGAGAACCTCAGCCTTCTCCAAATCAAGGGTAACCAGTTCCCCCGTTTCCTTCCAGAGAAGGCCTACATTATGTGTTTGGCTAATTGACATGTTGAATGGTTAAATGGCTGGCATATAGACAGTGAAGCTACTTTCTATTGCCCAGCTCCTGACAGAAGGACAGGAGTTTCCATTACTTGTCCTCCTTGGTGTACCTCTGACTTTTCCTGGAATGTTCAAGACATTCCATATCCAAATGAAAGTGCAAAGTGAGGGAAAAGAAGGCAGGAGATAAACAATGAGAAAGCATGTCAGCAATAACAGAAGAACTGAAGGCATCTGATCAGTGTCTGGGCAATATGCCTGGAAGAGGCGCAATAGATAGGTCTGGTACTACTCTGCAATACAGATTTCATTGGTCTTATGTATCCCCTTAAGCACCACCACACAAGTTTGTGCCATGTCTGGAAAGGGTGCTGGAGGCTTCTGTTCTTTTGACCATCTCTGTTTTATTTTCCTTTCCACAGACACAAACCAAGAAAGGAACAGAAAATATCAATGCTGAGAATCCCTATTGTCCATGAAACAAAGTCAGCACAGACCAGAATTATGAGAAAAACTGCAGAAAGCAAGATTGGCTGGAACACACAGAACTTGTGTTTCAGAATAACACGTGTCACTCTCTCCTCCTCCTCCCAAGTAGGACCACAAAAATGACTCCAGCTAGCCCTGCTCAGAGACAGAACTTCTGGAAGCAGAAAGCAACTCTGGTCACTTTTTTTCCCTTTAAATGTATGAAAATCAAAGCTGGAGACACTTTTTAAAATGCTGAGTGCATATGAAACTTCAGCTTCTTGTCCTCCTTTTGGCTGAGCAGTCCCATGAACAATACTCAGCTCTCTTCTAGGACAGGATGCAGACACAGATATGCTCCTACAGATTTATTTTTTTTTCCGATATCCAGAGGATAATTCAGACATAGTTGTATCCTTTTACCTTCATTTGCTCACCTATTTTCCAAATCTGCGACTCCAAGTCAGCTTATTCCAAGGAAACAGAGATCTGATTTTACTGACAGTTTTCTCTTGCTGAATATACCTGCTGCTGCTATCTCTGTTATTATATCCATTTCTGTTATTCCATCAGCCACCTAAACCAGCCACCCTCACAAGAACATACCTCTCCAGATTTACTTATAGTCATGACTCAATAATCTTCAGCTACAAAAGCTTTTTCCCATGAGATTTTTTTAATCAAATAAGAGTCTTCCTTCTTGCTAATAATGGTATGATTTGTAACTTCACCTGTCAGAGTTCAGACTAAGGGGTATCCATCTTTCTGTACAAACAGAAACCTATCATCTCAAAAAGTCATATTCCAGCCTTCTGCTACTCATGTAGCTGCTAGGACCATCACACAGCCAGGAATTAGTGGCAGACTGCAATCTGGACATCCATAAATCCATGGGTCCAGATGGGATGCACCCGCGGGCGCTGAGGGAACTGACGGAAGTCATTGCTAGACCACTCTCCATCATCTTTACCAAGTCTTGGGAAACGGGAGAGGTGCCTGAGGGCTGGAGGAAAGCAAATGTCACTCCAGTCTTCAAAAAGGGCAAGAAGGAGGACCTGGATAACTATAGACCGGTCAGCCTCACCTCCATCCCTGGGAAAGTGATGGAACACCTTATCCTGGGTGCCATCTTAAGGCATATCAAGGATAAGAGGGTTATCAGGGGCAGTCAACATGGCTTCACCAAGGGGAAATCATGCTTGACCAATCTCATAGCCTTTTATGAGGAAATAACACGGTGGATGGATGATGGCAGAGCGGTGGATGTGGTCTACCTTGACTTCAGCAAAGCATTTGACACAGTCTCCCACAGCATCCTCACAGCTAAATTAAGGAAGTGTGGTCTGGATGATCAGGTAGTGAGGTGAACTGGCTGAAGGAGAGAAGCCAGAGAGTTGTAGTCTATGGGGCGGAGTCTAGTTGGAGGCCTGTAACTAGTGGAGTGCCTCAAGGGTCAGTACTGGGACCAATATCATTTAACATATTCATCAACGATTTAGATGAGGGAATCGAGTGTACTATCAGCAAGTCTGCTGATGACACTAAGCTGGGAGGAGTGGCTGACACGCCAGAAGGCTGTGCTGCCATCCAGCGAGACCAGGACAGGCTGGAGAGTTGGGCAGGGAACAACTTGATGAAATATTTTTGCTAAGGCACATGAAAATCAACAAGGTGCTTGGTGACAGCCAGCATGGCTTCACTAAGGGGAAATCCTGCTTGACCAATTTGGTGGTCTTCTATGATGGGGCTACAGAACTGATGGACAGGGGTAGAGCAGTTGATGTCATTTACCTGGACTTGTGCAAAGCATTCAACACTGTCCCACGTGACATCCTCGTCTCTAAATTGGAGAGACATCAATTTGATAGGTGGACCACTCGGTGGATAAAGAACTGGCTGGATGGCTGCACGCAAAGAGTTGTGGTCAATGGCTCAGTGTCCAGCTGGAGACCAGTAATGAGTGGTGTCCCTCAGGGAGCAGTGTTGGGACCGGTCTTGTTTAACATCTTCGTCGCTGACATGGACAGTGGGATTGAGTGCGCCCTCAGCAAGTTTGCCGATGACACCAAGCTGTGTGGTTTGGTTGATACGCTGGAGGGAAGGAATGCCATCCAGAGGGACCTTGGCACACTTGTGAGGTGGGCTGATGCCAACCTTATGAAGTTTAACCATGCCAACTGCAAGGTCCCACACCTGGGTGGGAGCAGTCCTAGGCACAGCTACAGGTTGGGCAGAGAAGAGATTCAGAGCAGCCCTGCAGAGAAGGACTTGGGGGTGCTGGTTAATGAGAAAATGAACATGAGCCAGCAGTGTGCACTTGCAGCCCAGGAAGCCAACTGTATCCTGGGCTGCATCCAAAGGAGCATGACCAGCAGGTCGAAGGAGGTGATTCTGCCCCTCTACTCTGCTCTTGTGAGACCTCACCTGGAGTATTGTGTGCAGTTCTGGTGTCCTCAACATAAAAAGGACATGGAACAGTTGGAACAAGTCCAGGGAAGAGCCACGAGGATGATCAAGGGACTGGAGCACCTCCCGTATAAAGACAGGCTGAGGGAGTTGGGGCTGTTCAGCCTGGAGAAGAGAAGGCTGCGTGGAGACCTCATAGCAGCCTTCCAGTATCTGAAGGGGGCCTATAGGGATGCCTGGGAGGGACTCTTCATTAGGGACTGTAGTGACAGGACAAGGGGTAACGGGTTAAAACTTCAACAGGGGAAGTTTAGGTTGGATATAAGAAGGAAATTCTTTCCAGTTAGGGTGGTGAGGCACTGGAATGGGTTGCCCAGGGAGGTTGTGAATGCTCCATTCCTGGCAGTGTTCAAGGCCAGGTTGGACGAGGCCTTGGGTGATATGATTTAGCGTAAGGTGTCCCTGCCCCGGCAGGGGAGTTGGAACTAGATGATCTTAAGGTCCTTTCCAACCCTAATGATTCTATGATTCTATAATATAACAAGGGAAAGTGTAGAGTCCTGCATCTGGGCAGGAACAACCCCAGGTTCCAGTATAGGTTGGGAAACGACCTGTTAGAGAGCAGTGTAGGGGAGAGGGACCTGGGGGTCCCAGTGGACGACAGGGTGACCATGAGCCAACACTGTGCCCTTGTGGCCAAGAAGGCCAATGGCATCCTGGGGTGTATTAGAAGGGGGGGGGGGGGTTAGTAGGTTCTCCTTCCCCTCTACTCTGCCCTGGTGAGACCGCATCTGGAATATTGTGTCCAGTTCTGGGCCCCTCAGTTCAAGGACAGGGAGCTGCTGGAGAGAGTCCAGCGCAGGGCAACTAAGATGATTGAGGGAGTGGAGCATCTCCCTTATGAGGAAAGACTGAGGGAGCTGGGTCTCTATAGTTTGGAGAAGAGGAGACTGAGGGGTGACCTTATAAGTGTCTATAAATATATAAAGGGGGAGTGTCACGAGGATGGAGCCAGGCTCTATTCAGTGGCAAACAATGATAGGACAAGGGGTAATGGGTACAAACTGGAACACAAGAGGTTCCACTTAAACTTGAGAAGAAACTTCTTCTCAGTGAGTGTGACAGAACACTGGAACAGGCTGCCAGAGAGGTTGATGGAGTCTCGTTCTCTGGAGACATTCAAAACCCGCCTGGACACATTCCTGTGTAACCTTATCTAGGTGCTCCTGCTCCAGCAGGGGGATTGGACTAGATGACCTTTTGAGGTCCCTTCCAATCTCTAGCATACTGTGATATTGTGAAAGCAGAGTGAAATAGAATTAGTGCTGATCATAGCAAATTCCAATGCCAATATAAAAAAATGAAGTGTAACTACCGCCAAGGTCTCACTGGAGAAGACCCTTTTTTGGCCCTCCTTGCATGCTTCCTGCCCACGGTTCCTCATTCACCTTTTGGACAGGACAGGTCTGATAGCCGATTAAACCCATTTATTGATGCCAAAAGGCCAATGAACTTGGCAATCCTTCTGCTGGCAATCAGTCAAATCGTAAAAATACTTCTTTAATTTATAAAGGTTAGCCATAGGTGGACAAAGGTGAATTAATTCTAATATTGTCATACATGCTATGCACACATACACATGCACAAAAATAATCCTCATTATTAAATCACAAAGCAATTAAAAAATTAAAAATTTCATAAGACCCCACATAAAAGAAATACAAGTGTTTAATGATGGATTATAAAGTGAAAGTGAGAAAAAAGTAAAAGCTCAGCTGTCTCAGGGGCTTCTCTTGCAGCCTGTGATACTGATTTCTGTCTTCACCCTCACACAAGCCGCAAGAGCTAATAAATTCCTGGCTCCCCTGCCTGGGAGCCAAGGCCGATTAATATCTGCCTACCTTGTTACCTAATTCATTATGGAATAGCAGTTAATTTGATTTGATATTATTTTAATAAAATTCTGTAATATATTAGATTGTTTCAGGCTATCAAAATAATTTTCCAATTATTACGGTTACTCAAGCAAGTCTTTTTTTCCTTTCATGAGCGGCAGTTGGTCTGACTCAGAATACATTAGCTCCTACAGCTTCATCCTGGCCAGAGGAATACGAAGTATATGCATGATTACACCAGAAATGTTATTGCCAGTAATGTGAGCCTGCAGATCAAGGCACAGAGTCCAGATTGATGTGCAATTACAGGCCCCCATGATGTCATGACATTGCTGATTACTCTTCATCTACAAATGAGTTAATGCATTAATATACATATACATGCTTACATATGCATATATGTGCAAGCATGCATGCATACAAGTTCCTATTATTTTCTGTATCCTACTACTAGCGTTTGAGTGGGAGCAATACACGAAGGCAATGTGGGATAGATGCTGCATCTCATAGGAACCTGTTACTGGCTTTTGGAATGGGCAGTACCAGTCTGGCCAGCAGGAGAGGGTGGATAAATTTTGCAAGCAGAGGTTTTTGTTGTCATCACTTTTGGCCACTTCAACAAACAGCAACTTACATCTCTGCTCAGGTAGTGTCAGGCTGCTTTTTTCTCTTGGTTATAGCAAATGTCTAAGAGCCAGAAAAAAGAAAGGACATGGGTGGAACTTGATTGAAATAGGAAAAGGCAGCCTAGACAAAAGAGCAGGTGCAAACACAGCCATTCCATTTGAAGATGCGCTGAATGTCATAACATTCTTCCTGGGTACATGAGAGCATCTTTATTGCATGCTTCTGGGGTTGAGAGGTTGGCAAACCAAACACTGTCATGGCTTGATCTTAGTCCCACTGGACCAGGAAGGAGTTTGTCATCATATTCATTATGAGCAGAACTGGGTCTGCATTAGTAATTTCATGTAGTGTGAACATAAAAAGAATTGATTAGCAGCTATATCTCATCTTTTCTACAATACTTCCTCTAAGGGCTTCTGTTCACATGAATATATACAATATCTATACTGCCATGCTGTGAGGGTCCTGAATTTTAAATGGTGGAAGAAGATAGTTGGTCCTCAAAAATGAGAACTGATGGGACCGGCTGCCTCTCTCTCAGATCATCATTCAAGTGAATATGCTGACACCTCCTCCTCATTCCTGAAGCAGTCTCTGACCTTGTTGGGGTCCATCCCATGACAACGTTACAGTTCATGAAGGATTACCATTTTGCCATTCTTTCCTACTGTTTCCTCTCCTGGATTGAAAAAAAGTAGTGTAAGCACCTGAGTTTAAGCCGCTGATCATATTTAAGTGATGGTTTTCTGCCTTGTACAGTACATCACAGTTCCTCTTTGATATTTTGCCTCTAAAAGTGGTTATTCCCATTCCTCTCAGCTATCTTAGAAGAGTGGTGGCTGACCCATGGGATGTATGTCAAATATGATTTACAACCTTTTTCATGCTTCAGCAGAAATCAGCAAAAGCATAAATGGATCAGAACATACCCTACATATGTGAGGAAATACAGCTTCTTTTTGTTTTAGCATTTGTAAATTGCCTTATTTTTTCCATTGCTTAGCTATCATTAAGTGCATGAAATAGCACTGTTAATAGCAGGGTGATGGAATGACATTTACTGTGCAAAGAGTGCATTACTATGGGTAAACTGTATGCAACCTGCCAAGTGAAAGCACTATCATATCAAATGTAGAGGCTAGTATAATTTTTCCTTCTGTGCATCAATATTTCTTAACTTATGTTCACCTCTGGGTGGGTTTAAATTACTGAGACAAAAATGACAATGTCTACTGAAAGGATATTAGTGAAAGATGGCGAATTGGCGTGAATGCCTAACATGAGGTTATTTGTCTCTCTAATCACACACAGTAAGAATGTTTCTAGGTTTTCCTCTTAAAATCCTTGCATTTTTCTACAAACTAAAGTTTTGCTAACCCTTATAGGGTAATATATAATAAAATTGTTGGCTTGTCACAAAATTCACATATGCAAAAATTGTTGAAAGCATTTATAGTTTCAAATGTACCCATTTCAAAAAGGAAACTTCCTATACAACATTCAATGACTAGAAATCTTGGCTTAAAATCTGTCTTTCGCCAATTTTTAGTTTTAGAATATGCTTGCATTTTTACATGACTAATATTCTTTAAAGATGCTGTAAATGTAACTGTCACATTTTCAAAACAGGCAAAAAGACTTGCAAAGAATCCTGACTTTATCTTTTGAAAAAAAATTCAATGTCATTAATCATAACTGAAGTTTTTCAGTCACTCAGTATTAGTGATGCTGAAGTGAATTAACTAAAAGACTTTCATGCTTCTTGATCTTGGACCCCATGCCTGAAACCCTCATTCATTCAAATCTTCCTTACTCACATAAGTTGTCCTATTGAAGTCAATGTATCTCAGCATGTAGAGTTTGAAGAGAGGCCTTTGGTATATAAAAGCAGGAAACAGAGTTGGTTCTCATGATTCTTGCATAGAATCTGGTAGGTTTACATTCTTTTCAACATTCCTAATGCATAATCAGCTAAAATGATTTTAGATCCTAGAAATTGCTACAAGATGGTTATAAATTCTTTGTGTGGACAACTTTTCCATTTGGTGGTAAAACTGGAAGGCCTTATCACTCTTTTATAACTTTTTATATAATTTTTATGAATGCAAACATAAGACATCAAAGACTGTAGGCTGAAAACTTCTCTGTGATCCAAACCAAGTGGCAAAATTAAGCCCTGAAAAAGTTAAGAATCACATCTGGTTTATGGTTTGCTTAGATGATTTGGCCTGAGAACATAGCACAGAAGTAGACTGATGCAGAATAAGGCTCAAATTTAATAATCAAGCTTGATTATTGAATACAGCTATAAAGATGGATGAAATAAAAAGTTTGTATTACATGTCTCCACTCATCACGTAACAAAAGAACATAAAATAAGGAGATGTTTTAGGGCTAAAAGAATGGTCTGTGCTGAAAATGCATCAGATGTAAGCAATATGGAATAAGACCTTATTATAGACAATACCCAAGGAAGAACGTAATGTCCATTGTCTGATAATTGGAGAGGGACCTGAGAACCTTAGGCTCAATCTGCTGTCACTCTGTACATGTGCTTCTCTTTATGTGAGTGACAGAAGGTCACAAAATCCTCTGTTATTGGCTGCCAATGAAGGGCTCTGCCAGCATATTATCACTGCAGAATGTCTGCTCTCCACCCTTCTTCCCACCTCCCTTCACTTCACTCCACCCCTCTTCCCCCTGGGTAGTCATTCTCTTGGCTAGTTAACATAGTTGCTTTGGTAACTCTCTCTTCTTCTCATCCTTCTCTATCACAGGTCCTGCAATACAGCTTGTCTTGGGTGACAACAGTAGAAAAGAACATTTAATTGAAGAATTACATGCTGTGCTATTGTAATAACAATTACCATATATCTTGCTCATCTATTCAGCCACATCGGCAAATCACATGACTGCAAACCCAAGATACATCAGTATCTCTGAGGTCCTTAAAGTAACTGTTACAGGAGCTGGGATATAGACCTGATGGAAGGTGAAATCCTGGAAGCAATATAGCTCCAGCGAAATGTTCTCACAGTGACTGATGACAACCAGGAAAGAGAAGATTTAATGTGCTTTTGTTGGGCTTTCTGAATTGTCCTGGTTAAAACTGTGGCCATACTGAAGACATATCTTTCTAGATATCCATCCTAGTTATGCACATTACCCCTTTCAGTGCCTCAGTCTCTTGCTTTGACGCACTAAACTACCTGCATCTCCTCAGAACTCCTAGTCCCATCTAAAAGTTGAGGAGTTGAGGCACAGCCTATGGTGTATTGACTCTTCAAACATCTTTCTATATGAACTGCTAGATAAGTATATTCAAAGATATGCTCTTAATAATGTGCCCTTTTGGACTTTAATTGCTATTGTGCTTAGTGAAAAAAATATGCACTTTATACCTTAGGCTTCTCAGAATTAAGTCCTCTTTATCATATGTAACGATTTGGATAAATGTTTTAGATAATGTTGCACAGTATTCCTGCTATATAAATTCCACAGTATTTTTCTGTTTGTTTTTTTTTTTTATGAATACATCACAGTCATTTTCTCTAAATAACTTTCCCTTTTAATACATTTTAAGGGTACTGAGTTTCTCTGCTTCTCTTCTCATGTTTCTTTTTAAGGCTTCAAATTAATGCCTGTGAACAAGAGGAACAAAGCTCTGATGAGGTCAGTCTGTATGGAGAAAGCCTCGTGGTATAGTGACAAATGTCTACTTTTTCTATAGAACAACACATATAATCAGCATCCCAATGACGAAAAAGGTCACATAAAGGGCAGTTCAGAACACATCCACATGGAGGTAAGAGTGGAGTATATGTTAATCAGTGCACAAATGTTACCAGACTTCTGAAAAACAGAAGCATTCTTTGGGTTCGGAAGCCTCAGCATCCTCAGTCTACAGCTAAACAAGTAAGGAAACATTTCTATGGAGATAAGTAGTACACGTTCCTCTTCCATGTACTGGGGTATAAATCATGGGCAATGGTTGAATGTGCTATATGAAAAAAAAAGTATAAAACTGTTATAAAGACTGAATGAGATTTTTTCTTATGTTAAATTTTCGATTCTTAAATATAAGTTCTTAAAGAGATAACTAATTATATCTGGTTAACTAAGCATATCACAACTTCAGGTTAAGGCCTCCAATTTTGTAACACCTACATGAATACAAAAGGTATACACACATCTGACTTCACAGAAAACTGTAAAAGAAGCCATTTTAATTATTCAGAGAGAAAGGATGAATGAGGGCTAGAGATTTTAAGAAATGAAACAGAGTGCGTGCTCTTTCCTCTGTAGCTTTTCACAAGTAATTTAATGTTTAAGTTTTCCAGATGTCATATGAGTGCAATACCATTTCCATTTTCACAGAGGTGGTCAGGGGATGGACATGTTGAGGTACTGACCTGCTCAGACTCAGCTGAATGGGGTCTGCAGAAGTGGTTGTACATTTAGCAGTTTGCCATCCTATTCAACAGAAAAGGAGAGGCAATGATCCTAGAGGTGAGCAGTTGCACAAGAGACATAAAAGTAAAGTAATTAAAAATCATTGGGTAGAACAGTGATGAAGTTTGAGTAATTGCATTCTCCCTACTTAAAAAAAAAAATCCCTCCCTGAAGCTTCAATTGGATCTAGGAATTTTTTTTTTCATTTGAAGATAGCAGGTGTTGTGCGATATCGTTGTGCATTGTTAATGAGTTGCCATGTTTCTCCTCAGCAGTGGATTGGCAAAGTGATTCCCTTTAGCATGTAAAACACTTTGTGGCTCTCTGAGGTGAAAAAATATATAGATGTAAAATCAGCCTAGAAAGGCCTCATTTCTTAAGAGTCTAGAGCAGGGTTTCAGTGGTTAGAGCAGGTTTCTGTAGAAGGGAGCAGCAGGATCTGATTTCTCATGGGCATTCTCAAGCTCAGCAATACAACCACATTCACCAGCTGCTGGTGAATTGCCCCCACAATTTTCTTGGTCGAAAAGACCATCACACAGACTTCTCAGCATCCAAATCAGTGAGTTTGGTAGAGGCAGTGTTGTAGGTTAGCATAGTTGCTTTCACATTCAGGTTAGTGATGTAGTAAGGTTAAAAGGAGGATGGACTAAAAGAAGGTTCTTTGTTTTCACATTATGCCCAAATCTCAGGAAAGCAGAACATTAAGGAAAGAGCAAAAAGTACTGGCACACCTTTAGCCTTCAAAAACTAGATTTCTTGCCAGTCTATTCTAGTCTCTAGTTCCTAAAACCGCTTGCCAGTATAACATCTGAACATATGTATTTCATATGATAACAAATCCTGGATTGCTTTCTCAAGTTTGGGCCATTCTGGGAGAAATTGGGCTTATATATATAGAATCATAGAATCATAGAATAGTTAGGGTTGTAAAGGACCTTAAGGTCATCTAGTTCCAACCCCCCTGCCATGGGCAGGGACACATCACACTAAACCATGTCACCCAAGGCTTCGTCCAACCTGTCCTTGAACACTGCCAGGGATGGAACATTCACAGCTTCCTTCGGCAACTCATTCCAGTGTCTCACCACCTAACAGGAAAGAACTTACTCCTTATACCCAATCTAAACTTCCCCTGTTTAAGTTTTGATCCATTACCCCTTGTCCTATCACTGCAGTCCCTAGTGAAAAGTCCCTCCCCAGCATCCCTATAGGCCCCCTTCAGATACTGGAAGGCTGCTATGAGGTCTCCACACAGCCTTCTCTTCTCCAGCCTGAACAGCCCCAACTTCCTCAGCTTGTCTTCATACGGGAGGTGCTCCAGTCCCCTGATCATCCTCGTGGCCCTTCTCTGGACTTGTTCCAACAGTTCCATGTCCTTTTTATGTTGAGGACACCAGAACTGCACACAATACTCCAGGTGAGGTCTCACATCCTCTTGATGCAGCCCAGGATACAGCTGGCTTTCTGGGCTGTAAGCACACACTGAAGCAGGCTCATGTTCATTTTCTCATTGACCAACACCCCCGAGTCCTTCTCCGCAGGGCTGCTCTGAATCTCTTCTCTGCCCAACCTGTAGCTGTGCCTGGGATTGCTCCAACCTAGGTGTAGGACCTTGCACTTGGCTTCTTTGAACTTGGTGGGCATCAGCCCACCTCACAAGCATGTCAAGGTCCCTCTGGATGGCATTCCTTCCCTCCAGTGTATCAACCAAAAAACACAGCTTGGTGTCATCAGCGAACTTGCTGAGGGTGCACTCAATCCCACTGTCCACGTCACCGATAAAGATGTTGAACAATACTGGTGACATATACACACGTAAGGAAGCAAGCCCCAAAAAATCTCTATAGGCAAAAAAAGGAAATATCAGAATTTGTAATGGTCCTTCATTCCCAAGCATTTATTCTGCAAACTTGCAATGAAACCTTCATAACACACAAAAAGACAGAAATTTCCACGTAAGATTTTGACATTACTTCAGGTGGTCACTTACCAGCAAAGACTTCAAGAATTGAATAAGCACCAAATAAGGCAGAAAAGAAGTAAAAATGACCCCTCCATTTAAGTTTCCCATATAATTTTTTTTTTAAAGGAAGTCAAGAGAGAACCCAAAAGGAAGTGCATAACAAAAACAAATACGTTCTGAGGTTTGTGATTTAAACAGCATAACACTAGATTGTGATCTTAGTTATAGCAGATAAATCTGAAGTAAAACCATTGACATTAAATCAAAACCAGAGTCACTGAAGTCAGTTACTCTGGATTTAGAGTGCCATGGCAAAGATTTGAATTTGGCCCATGCTGTTTAGATAAGGTCAATGTATATTAAGGAAAATAGGAACCAAGACAGCAGAGTGCAGAGAAACTGAGCTGATAAATAGAATGAAAGAGTTTACACACGAGGAGAGAATTACTTAATCTTGGAAGAATAATAAAGATGATTAAGAGGTGACATTACTGAGGTATTTAAACAAGCTGAAGATTATTATAAAATTAAGCTTGATGATCTATTTGAGTTTGTTGAAGAGAGGAGAAGTGGAGGATTTAGGTTTAAGTGGGAATATGTGTAAGAAGAATTTAAAGAAGTACTATTTTACAAAGACTGATAAAAAGATGGAAGGTATTTCAAATTCAAACGTTTGAGACATGCTGCATTAATATTTAAGCAAATACTGTAAGACTATCTTCAACCTAATACATTTAGGTGGTATCAGTCAGTTTTCTACTTGGAAATAATCATTTTTAGAGACCTAATTCTTACTAAGTTTTTACCCTGAATATCTAGATTAAATCAAAGATACAGATCTTAAAGCTATGCAGATTTTTGAGCAATGTCAGTTTCTACCAAGTGCAGATCTGGTCTTGTGTTTTTCTTTCATTTGGCAAGGCTAGCAGACTCTCAGGCCTCCAGAACTTGGATGCATGCATCGGCATGGTGGCAGGAGGAAGCTTACACTTCTGTTGTCCACACATAACCTGTTTGGTGGGTAATTAAAGGATTTTTATCCCCAGCACAGTCAATCTGGCACCTTTCAATGACTGAAACTGACAGGAGCAGAAGACAAAAATGCTCTTTTTTCTTATTGAAAGATTAAAAAAATGTAGAAAAGATAAATAAGTCTTATGAACACTGTATTATTGGATTTTTTTTTCTGTATCTCTGAATCACTATTGAAGACGACAAAGCTCAGCCTAATGCCTTACTTCCAAACATCTTTGTGTATATAATCTTCTGTCTTCCCCAATATGTACAGGTCTGCTACAACTCGAAGTATATTTTTCATAAAAGAAATTGATAAGTGAGTCTAATCAGTGTTGTGCATCTCTGCAAATCAAAAGATAAATCTATAAAAGATCAAATAAGGAAATAATCCAAAGGTTTATTTCCATAGTCCCACTTTACATTTTGTCCTCCCCCTTTACTTTCCCAATCCTACAAGCCTTAAAAATGAGTGTAATCAAGAGAACGTTTTAAGTCACTGTAAAGAATGGTGATAGCAGGGATTGTTAATATTTTCTCTTTTTTCCCTCTCATATTATATTGTAAGACTCTGCGGAAGTGTTATGTCAGTCATACATAAAATCTCAACCCACCTCAGTTCCATAAAGTTTACCTTTTAACTCAGACTTCAGAGCTCCAGTGTTGTTATGTGAATAGGCCTCGCACACCACATTGAAAAGGTTTTGTCAAGAGGACTTCATGAAGGGGTGCTTTTTGGTCATTAAATGTGCCATTCAGATGCGAAGTTTGAGGCTGAAATTCCTCAGGACACAAATGCTCCAGATTCCATTGCTCATCAGCAGTTACTCTAACCCCTTTAAGCTATCAACACACCCAAACTGGTTTGTAAAGATGAAAACAAACCTGTCATTCACAAAGAAGGGAAGGATAGGAAAAAGCACGGCTCCACGAATCCCATTCTCATGGAGGGGGAACTTGGAATGTGAATAGCAAAACTGAGGAGATAGGTGGGATTTCAGATGATCTGCCACCACTTCTTCCTTCGTGAATCTATGTTGTTGGATATTTTCCTCTTACCCCATTCAGGGCTGAGTCCATCCTATTTTATCTAAGCAATTAAAGTCGGAACCAAAGTCACTATAAATTTCTTATATAAGTGATGAAGAAAGCTGGCTGTCTTCATCAGGAAATTCAACTTTCAATCAACTGCAAGGTAAATTGCCTTTTACACTTGTATCTGTCTTTCCCATGACTGTGTAGGGAGACTACAGTGGCTGCAATTCTAAATCAAATATCTCAGTTTTGTTTCTAGTTAGACCCCGTAGAGTGTGATTGTGAAGTCCATTCCTGAAGTACTTGAGCCTTTTCAAAAGCTGTTATATATAGTGAATTTGTTTGTGAATTTGACTCCTGGAACCTGACACCTAAAGTTAGGTGAAAAATCTTACTAAGTACCTTTGTGACTCTTTCCCAGGGTCACAGAAGTTGTTAATTGAACTCATTCCACTCATAATTTAGGTTATTGTGCTAACCACTGTAACATATTTCCCTTTTTTTAGTCTCATTTCCTTGAAGAAAGAAGGCTGATGGGATTACAGGTGCAGGCTGGCTGGCTGTCCACAGCTTTGAATAGCTTTTTCCATGAATAAATCTATTGACTAATTTCAATCACACACAAAATCATCAAGCTTTTTAAGTTCCAATACACTCATGAAAATCAGTAGGTAGAGGAAAGCAAAACTGATGTCTCCAGTGAAAAGAGAAAAATATAGTTCATTGTCCACTCTGGCAACAGCCAACTGGCTGATCAAACACAGATTGTGATGGTTTCTGCTCAAGAAAGATAAAATAAAGGGGAAGGATTGGGGGGGGTATGCCAAGAAAGGGGAAGATGAGGGGACAAAACACTTTTATCTTCCAGTTTATTGAAAGACAGACTGAACTTGTTCCATTAGTGAAATAACTTATTTTTCAACAAGAATGTGGTAGGTATGATTGTTTCTCCCATCTTTTTTTTTTTTTTCACTAGTATCTGAAAGGTAAATACATGAGGAAGTTCATTGCCAAAAAAAAAAAATAAATTTTTAATTTGTTTTGCTCAGTTGAAAATATTTTGGGGATTGCAATTTATTACCAGCCAGCAAATACCTCTTTCTTTGCGCATACCTCCATTTCTGCATACACAAGTGACAAATGGAAAAGCCTATTTCTTTGTAATCTGCAGTTGGGAAAATGGCAGAAGCAGTTTTAGGGACATACTTAATGGATCAAAAATGCTATTGTCACTTGTGGCAAAATGCAGAAGTAGTACAAAGTCATTTGGCCAATTCACGCTTGTTTATTCACACTTGTTTGATGTATTTCAAAAGCATAATGCTATGCTAGATCAGCTATCATCTGTCTTCCTATAGCCATCATCAGCCCAAGATAAACACCATACTATATGCTCTGATTAATTTGACATAAGTATTGCCAAGTTCTCATACCTGAGCCAGATCACATTTTGTATAGAGGACTATCCAGTTATGCACAATCTGGTATTAATGAGGACAGACCAAGGTCTAAACTACAGCTTCCTTCTCTGTTTAAGACATAAACGGTAGTCAAGTGCAAGTTACTGGCTATAGGTCTCCTCTGATGCTGTCCAGTTTTCCATATTCGGTCCAAGTACAAGAGCATTTTAGCACTATAACCATATGAATCTCACTTTCTGTTAAGCTGTCCCAAATATTGTACTGAGCCTGCTTTACTCCCAGATGATTATACATAATGGGCAATGTCTGTTTGGAAGTGTGCTGCAGGGATTGTGAGCAAATGAGCTGTCTCAAACTTACAATGTGGGACTGCTCTACCGTTAACAGAATCTTCTGACATTATTTCAAGCAGTGAGATTATTAAGTGTCATACAGCTAAATAGAAGAGGTCATTCAATGGAAATATCAGCAAACTCAGTCATATATGAAACATAGTAGCAAGTGCTCTATGTGACATTAGCCCATTTCTGCCATAAATCTATAGAAGATCTGTTTTAAATTGGCATGTGATATAATATAATTTTATGTGTGGCATGGTAAAACAATGCCAACTCTGTGCATAAAGACTTTTCCTGCAGTGGAAAAGTCTCTATGCTTGGGCCCTTGTCCTGCTGCAAGAAAGAAGGAAGAATGCATTTTAGGAATGCAAATGAAATACAACTGTATAGTTAAAGGAATTACTGTTACTAGACAGCTGGCAAGAGATAGATTTTAAGAATATTCATATCAAACAGCTGATCACAAGTAAGGTTAGCACATCTGTCTAGCTCTGATCAAATGGTCTCAAATTATGTGTATATATACATAACTAATCTAAATAATTTCATGGAAAGCAGAAGACACTATAAACCCAAAATATCAAACCTGATACCTAATCTCTTCTCCCTGAACTTCAAAGCAGCAGCTTCAGACCTAGGTGAAGCCTGATCTCAATTTATGAAATAGGCATTGTGCTTGAGGGAATGGGGAAGAAATACTCTGAAATTAATTTAACCCAGATGGATCATGTTGGATAACAACATAACTAGACAAAGTCGTGTCTCCAACTCAAGAAGAGAGCAACCCTTTCACTCTCCCCGCTCAGCGAAGGACAACAAAAAGCAGAGACCAACACAGAGTGAAATAGGATCTTGTGGACAAAATACTGGATTATAACTTAGATGCTTGAATTACTCCTGGCTTGCTGTGTGAATCTGTTGCTTCACATTTGGCTTCCCATGCCATATGCATCTTTTCCCATTCCTTTGTACAGTTTCTAGTACAATGAAGCCTATGCATGTTACTATAACCGAGTGATAACAACAGTGGCATGGGATAGCCTGCAAGATTAGAAGTATGTGCAGGAGCAAATAAAATCTTGTGCTCTGTGACAGTCTGCTCCACCATGAAAGTGTTGCATTAATCATTTGGAAGACTGAAAAGGAGATAGTGCTATTGTTAAACAGCGTTGGCACAAACAGTTCAGTAAAATTCTTTTTATCTGGAACAAAATGGTTAATTCCTGCATGCCCAGCCCCACCTGTAAACAATAGCTGGTGTGAGACTTGCTGGAGAATTGAAAGCATTTCATCTTTTAACCCAGTCAGGAGGTTCTACGACTAAAAGGATGTAACAGTTGAATATTATTTGCAAGTATTGCTTTGGAAACTGAGATGATAGAAAGGATGCCTTTGTGGTGAAGGGAAAGAATTATTTCTATAATGAAGGAAATTCAGTTCCAGCCTAGTTCACCAATGCCCATGTGACCTGATGAACATTTAAGCTCAGGTTCTCAGCAGAGGTGCGAGAGTTTACCTATGGAAGGTGATGAGGCCAGAGGTGTATTATAGGTCCAGAGAGGTGTTAGACTCATGCAGAAAGGCTATCCTTTAAACATTATGGTCTGAATGACCTGGGTGTTTTCAAATCTCATCAAATCTCAGTAGAGAAAGTGAAAGGATGCACCAAGGAAAGATCTCTTCATAGTTGCTTTTTTCCCCCATGCTTTCATCACTGCCACTGCCAGAGACAAGATACTTAAAAGGTTGTTCTGCTGAGGAATGGTTGCTTTTCTGTTATAGCTGTGTTTTGATACCGGCAATTCAGTGTGAGTCTCAAATTCAGATCTCTGCAGGTCTCGGTTTCTCCTGTCCACCCTCTGTCTTCCATAACTAATTTGTTTGGAAGTTTGACTCTTGGCCCCACTGGTTTATGGGATTTTTGCCATTAGCTTTGCTGAGCAAAGATTTTCTCTTGCAGTCTTTGAGCGCAGAGCTGCCTCCTATTATGTGTATGCTGTGTCTAGCTCACTGGGGTGCTGAAGTCAGCTGGGACTGCCAGATGCTACTGTAATGCAAATAAATGCTAGTATATGTGGAGGAAGAAGAGAGATTGTATAGGTTTTCTTTTAACCACTATATAAAAACTGCCTCAAACTTGAAGGGCTTCAAGATATTACATTTAAAACAGCATTTTTTTTTTTTTCAGGATCGCTAGCATTTTTCACGTGCAGACTGATGGCTAACAGCTCTTCACAGTATTTACAAGAAAAATACATAGTGCTAAATAATTGCCACATGCTGTGGGAGGAACTTCTGATTTTAATAAAAACAATCTGGTCTGGATCAATGATAAGGGGGCATAATTTCTTCAAATAGGAAGCCAGCTCTTTGAAAGGAATCTTACAGTCTACACTGATCTCAGATCAGGGTCTGCAGGGTAAACATAAACCAGAGGCCTGGCCGTTTTTATGAATGAAGAGTATTGTCCTCATCTGACGGGAAATTTTGGCAAAGAGATTTTACTGCGAGAAAGAAGGTTATGGTGCACAGGACATAGTGCCCTGGAGTATGTGGGGCTAATTGCTGCTCTCCCTTTCTTTTTCTTTATTTACTGGATGATTTGCTCTTGCATTAGGTCTTTGCTTTTTTCACTCAGTTGCAAGGTAGGGAGCAATAACAGCAGAATTGCTGCCCACATCATGATTGCTTTTAGCACTGTCCACCCATATTTCATACGTTACCACCTCTATTCACTGCTGGCAGCCCATCTCTCTGGTTTGTATGTGTGTGGGCTGCCCAATGCAGATGAGTCAAGCCTTACTGATATCCAGGGGACTTTGTCTGCACAAAGTGATCCGTCATACCAGGAGGACCAAGTAGCAGGACTGAAGTTTCACTGTCTTCTCCTCTTTGCTACGTTTCTATCTTGCTGCTTGATCAGCTCTCCAGTCTCTCCTCTACTGTTGCTGCAGACACTGTGTCAGTATTCTCCACCCTGCATTTCTCACCAAGACACAATCAATCTAATCTTACTGTCCATTGTTTCTGCAATTAATGCATTGGTGCATGACAAATTGCTAAACAGAGGAAAAACAGATAGTTGTCTTTGGATTGTATGGATACCAAACGGAAACTGCAGGAAGGAGAAGAAAAAGACAGCAGGTGTCCAAGCAAACCAATTGTTGTCAGTGGACTCAAGGATGACATTTGAAGGGTGGGCACCAAAAGCAGATCATTTTAGGCAGCTGTACAGTCAGACAGTTACATTTGCTGCAAACAAAGGGGGCTGCAACTAGAAGCACATTTCCTTGTTAAAGATCATTTTTCTAAATATTACAGGTGAACCAAATCCCATGGATTTTCTTCAGTTTTATAATAAATGATAACAGTAAGGGCATATGTAGTGCCTTCATCCCACTGATCTTAACCTGTTCTATAAACTTTAAGCATCCTTCTTTTACAGCCGAGAAAGAGCAGAGGAGATTTACTCAAGGTGACAATGTAAATTAACAATAAACTGAAGAACAGGCCATACATAAGTCTCCAGAATTCAGCTCTACATTCATACCAATAGATCTCAGTTTTACATTGGGGAGGCACCAGCTGATTTCATTTTGTGTAAAATGCATGCGCACAGACACTTAGAATACAAAAAAAAAAAAAACCAACAATTTTGCTTTAATTAATATGCATGGTTTGGGACAGTTTTTTTGTAATTCTAAATGCATATGCTTTGAATACTTCCTTAGCTGTGCATTATTACATGTCTCAAACAGCAGGCTGTATAAACGGATACAATATTTTTCAAGTTTCTGCTATGGATGTGACCTCCAGGAAGACAAAAATTTCCACGGTGTTGGAAAAACAGAAAAACAAGACATATAGCCAACCATAATAATTACTTTTTGGCAAAGTGCTTGGTGGAAAATTTTCCATTGTCATTGTACAAACAATGCACATTCTCCCATGAAACAGTGTCAGAGTGTTTCTCATAAACATACGCAGCATTTCCTCCTCAGAAAGGTCAAGTAAAATAGCATCTAGAGCATTTAGAGGAGCATTTAGAAGCAACCCACCTGTTATTGCCAGCCAACAGCAACTCAGAGAAATGATGCTAGTGTATTTTAGCGAAAGACAATGGGTCTCTGTCTACAGCGGATTTTTATGGCTTAAGAACACACTGGTTGAAATTCACAATCCATTACTTTAAACTAGTTTTGTGAGGCCCATTAAAGTCAGTAAAGATAAATCATTGAGGTTTGGATTAAATGCCTCAATGGGAGTATTGAAAAGATATATGCTAGTGTATCAATGGAAGAAGTCTTTGGAGGCTTCCTACAAGATACTTCCACTTAGAGGCCTTCTTTTTTGAAACAGGAGTTACAGCAATCAGCAGACATCTTTCTAACAAGAATAATGCAGCTCAGCTGAAGGTTGTTTGCTTAAAGCAGTAAAGGCTGAACAAAATTCTTCAGTCCATGTTATGCAGGACAGCAGACAATTTTGTCATAATGATCCCTCGGTCTTGATTAATCACAGATCTATACCACACCTTACAGACCATGGTCTGTACATCCCTGATGATCCATAAATGAGATCTACAGGCATGGAAAAGATGATGGTAAAAAACAAGTTAATTTTCACTCTACAGCATATAGTGGTTGGGCGATTTCTAAAGGAGAGAAGGGCACATTACCAGCAGGAAAATATTTATGGGTCTACCAATAATGAGAGGTGAGAGATTAGCTACTGACAGCTTAAAAATAATCACTCCCAGGTAAAAAAAAAAATAAACAAAAAATAACAAACCAACTTTGCTCTTTCAATTGATTGTGACCTTGACATTTAAAAAATAGAATTAAGGAATTACCAAAGTATCTTCCAGGAAAATTAGCCCCTCAAATTTCATTCCAATTTTCAGTCTCCCCCACTATTTTGAAGCACCTCTTCAATGTTCATATATATGTATTTTTATACTTATGTGTACAGATCCTTTGAATAAGGTATTCTTTAGGAACCTGCATTCAGGGGTTCAGAGGAGAACACATCAGGGTAGGTATTGAACAAACAGTAGTGAAAGGTTTCTGAGTGACTATAATGCATATGACAAATGGAAAGGGCCACTGAAATCTGAAGTCTTACAGAAGAGAAGTTTAATATGCGGGTCATCAGGGAGCGGAGGAAGAATTGGACAACTTGAAGGGCAAATCATGCTAGAATTCTGTGCAAGCCACTGAGCACAAATGACAAATACACCCAGAGACAACACTCATGTGCACAAATACGCTGTATAATCCCAGACACTGTAAGAAACATGTAAACATTCAAGCTTGCATTTGCATACATTCTGAAAATGCTAGAGGACGTTTTTGCAAGCTATTATTTAATTTATTCACAAGGTCGATTTGGAAACAGTGTTCAAATGTTTTGGAAATACGTCAAGAACATCGTTTTCTTTCATGGTATTGTGGTAGCATCTCATTATATTAGTCTAATATGAATGCAGCACAATGAAAAAGCTATTGTGATGGTATTGTACTAGGCTAAATAGATAGAATGTTATTACAGTACTGTAAAAGGAAAGATTTATAAGTTACCATTTGCATTTATGAGTAAGAACAGCACATGTAGCCACATACTTGGCTATTTGGACTACCAAGGAAACTAAACCTTTTGTTATATTCAGAGTAATCAGACATTTGAGTAGTGAACGACCCTGCTATTGCTGGAAAAAAAGCAGCAGCAAGGGAGAATAGGTGTGTTGACTCTGCTCCTGGAACAGTTTCTTCTGCCACACTCCCCAGAGGGTTTATCCCCTTTCAACAAGAACACCAGGATCCCAGACAGAATAAGATCCAATTGGACATCAAAGCAGCCTTTTTTTTCAGGGTGGACAACTAAGGGGCACAGTTTTAATTTCTACAGAAATGCAGCCAGCAGGGAAACAAAACTACCTTGTATGAGCTGAGGAATGTCTTTGCCTTCTCCAGGTTATTTTCCACTGTGCTTAGAAGCAGAGGTGATGGAGGAGAGCTGAGCTGATTTCTCCGTCTCCTTGCTAAAAACATTTTGCCAGCTACAAGAGGTTTTCTGTAGGGCATCCCTTCATCCCTTTTTCTTCCTTGCTGAGTTTGGATTGATAAGATATAAGAGGTTTCTATTTAAAGGAGAAAATCTCTGTTTGCTTTCAACTTAGGTGAATAAAAATGATCTGGAGAGGAAAAAATCCTGAGCATCAGATCCTCGGTGTTGTAATTACCATAGTTGTGCTGACTAGAATGAAAATACACTGGTTTGTGTCAGTGAAGGCTCTGGCCCTATAACATGAATACACCTTTGTAAGACATTTTTTTTAACATTTCTCCATGCTTTGACTGTTGCTGCTGTCTCTTGAAAGAATACACATTTTAGTGACAATCGATTCCAACAGAAAATCTAATATAAGAATTCTTAAAAACAGGAAATAGCACTCAGCTGGGAACAAGGGCTTGATGGAGAGCCTACGAAAACCAGTGGGGATCCTACTAAGACCTCACAGATTTGGATTATTCCTAAAAAATAAACATTAAAAAGTGTCTGAAGGAAGACTTTTAGTTTAGTGTGAGGTGTCCCTGCCCATGGCAGGGGGGTTGGAACTAGATGGTCTTAAGGTCCTTTCCAACCCTAACTATTCTATGATTCTATGAAACAGGTGCTTCATTCTCAGTAAACACTGCAAAATGAGATGTTAGGTTCCTTAGGCCCTATGGAAAATCCCAAATAAGATCACAAATGCAGAAGACTGTCACATATAAGAGAATTACCGAGATAGATTTTTACCATGAAATTTGCAAGTGAGGCTGGACTGATCCTGAGTGATTTCAAGAATCCTCCCGTTCACTTTGGCAACACATGCATCGATTGGATATCAGTCTGGAAGAATAGCTTTTCAAACTCACTTTATGGAACAGATATCTTTGTTTAAGAAGGGACACCAGCCTGTGAAGTGCTAGATGCTTTCTGCCAGGCACTAAATGTCTTCATTACTGCTGAAAGTACTCCACATCCTGCCAAAGTTGGTCAGCAAGGCAGGATGACGGTGTTTGGAGAAAGCACAAAGGAGTGGTTGGCAAGCCCATGCTCCTCCATACCAGCAGCGAGCTCGTAAATACACTGGCCTGTGCTAGTAAAGACTAAAATGAAGTAATAATGTTTTGTGAGATTTATTTTCCTTCTCATCCATCTTTCAGTGATGGAAACAACTTGCTTCAGACTTCTTCATACAAGAGAGTACACCTCCTTTATTCATGCCAGCCCAGCTGCATACCACATCTGACCCCCCAAGAAGAAAGAAGGACCAGCAGTCCCATCGCTGTTCTTCCTTAGAATATGCCACATGGTATGGGAGGCACTAACACTGTAGTCATGCAACACCTCGCTTACTTCCTTCCATGGAGTCTGAGTCCATCCTTATTTGCTTACCATCTTACTTGCTACAGAAGCATAATAAAAGCAAAAAACAGAAATGTTTTCAGGAATTTTGAAGAAGGTATCAGTCAAGCTGCTAGCCTGCTGCAGTCTGAAAAGCACTGTATCATAAACCTTTCTGCAGAAATGAAATCTCTTAAAGTACTGATACCGATGTCAAGACATGTCCTATCACTCTGCCAGGGTTACCTCCCAACTACCTTAAAAAATGTTATTAAACTTCTTCAGGAATAAAATCTCTTGAGGAATCCATGATACAGTAATAAAATAATAACTAGATCTAATGAAAAAAAAAAAGGAAACTTTTGAAGGTTTGGCCCATGAAATCTTTATTGTAAAAAAGCAGACAAGACAGAGTCTTTAGGATGCTTAAGAGAAATTTTATCAAACCTGTTGATTTTAAGTAGAGAATATTCAGATATTTTTGGAAGTAACAATATATAACTGATAAACAGATGGATAGGTAGACAAGCAGACAGATGTTTATTGATTAAAAAAAAACAAAACAACATAAAGAGCTGAGAAAGGCCTCTTTCTTTTATATACGTTTATAAATATCAGTCTTTGAGATGCTGGATCCTGTGGGATGCATGAGGAGTTCTCTAGTTTTAGCAAAATTGTAGTATCAATAAGCAAATGAATTATTACAAATAAATAGTTCCTTTTAGAGTTAGAAAGTAACATTACTGAGCTGCCTGTAGTTATAAGAAACTACTGTTCAGAAATACCAATTAATTCTAATCAATGTCTTAAGTGATTATTTAAGACCATTTTAATCACATTGAAACTATTCAAATTAAATATTTGAATTTGAATAGTTTACTACCATAACATATTCCTCCTCAACTTAAATAGAATCAAACAGAATTAACCCCTGATTTAGTTACCCACATCTTATTTATTTGTGTTAAAACTTGTTGCTGACTACTGAAATACAGATTGTTCCAAGGTTAATGATGAAGTTTAAACAGATGTTATATTTTGCTGGAGAATTCCCATCTATGTCCTACCTAGAGATCTACCAGAGTGAGTTCTGCACATAGACCAGATGCTTGCAGTCAAAAACATATTCGAATGCTGAGTTTTAGGTGCTTCATGGCCTTTGCCATACAAGTCACTGTCTTAAAAATGTAATTGTTAGGTGCTTATTCCCAGAAGCACAATCCATGCTCTGGATTACAAGTAAAGAAAGATGCCTATGATTTCACCAAAATAAAACCACCTTCAGTTCAGCAAACAGCAGAAAATTAGGAACTGCACTGATTGTTGACTGGTACTGGCTAGCCTTCTGTGGCTCTTCCCTCAGTATCTCAAATTTTTTGGCTCACATTCCATGAGGCTTCTCTCATTGACCATACAGGGAAAATAAACAGATTATTTTGGTCCTACAAATCACCTGCTAAGGCCAGGTAGTTAATTTTTTCTTTAGTAGGTATGTGAAAATAAAGTATTTATACATAGTCTTACTTCCACAATGTAGAAATAAGTCCACTGACTTATAAAAGCACACATATTCTTAAATCTAGGTATCTAGTTAAAGGTCTACATGAGTCAGTACCTTTACGCCAAAGCAGAAAATATTAACAGACTTTTCTCTTTCGTACTGTCATCTCCCAGCTGAATTCAGCTTCTAGAAGCTTATGACATTTTTGTTTGATTCTTCTCAGTAGGTCATATCTTCAAAGAACGATCATGCTACACATTTGCAAATAGAAATATTTGTTACAGCCAATGTTCATCCCAAAGGGATCTCTCCATATTGGTGTACTGCTGGATTTCTGCATTTTACAGGAACATAAAATAGGAAGTCATTTATTGTTCTATACGGACCCTGTGACAGACTTCTAACTGGAAAATTGGAGACCATAAAACATCAAATGATCATATTTTTGAGTCCTGCTATCATGCTTGAAAGGAAATGTTTTGGTTCATTAAGCATTCCGCAGGTTAAAAACAAATTATCTCCATTTGTGTTTATTTGCAGATCTAAAGAGCTATTAAGCTCAGAAACCTCTTCTGGACTATTAAAACAATCCAGCACCAATTTTAAGAGTTATTGGGAAGCAGCTTGCAAGCAAGTAGCACCCAAAACCAGGGGCAGACTTTCAGAGAGCTCCACCTCCAACACATTTGTTGTTTATTTCAGGTCACAAACAAGAACCAATCCCTTCTGAAAAATCTGTGCTTCATTATGAATTCTGAGTATTATTAAAAATCTGTTGCTCACTGAATGTGCTGAGTACTTGAAAACTTAGTGTTGGGTTGGAAAATTGTTTGTATGCCAGAAAAACTTTTTGAGTTAGAAATGTGTTTTTAAAGGAATTTCAAGGTACATATCCAGGTACCAGAATACCTTTTAAGAATGTTTACGTCACTGGTGTAGGGAAAAAAAGAGAAGGACTTCATTGTATGGTGACATCATTATATATCACATATTCATTTGCATCATAAAGAAACAAAAATGTGAGCAAGTTTATCTTGAAGAGTTTAAAACAAAGCATTTTCAGTCCAATAGTTAATAATTATTCTGAAAATGATAGGTAACTTAGGGTTTGGGGTTTTTTTTTTTGACTAATGTATCTGGATTAATTGCTGACATGAAATAGTGGTAGAATTTTGAGAAGCCAAGACTCAAGTTTAAGAGCTTTACATTTTAAAGCTACCAACACAAAAAGCTTTTGCAAAGTCCAAAGGCAGTTAAAACAGCAGCCTTTTAGACTGGGACAAATTATTTAATCAGAACAAAGCAGTTAAATACTGAACATTTGGCATTATTTTTCCCCTCTGGGCCACACCATTGTTCTGCCATTTGGAATAAAAGAAAAAGGAAAAGAAAAAAGATAATATTTTTAGGTCTTACACACTTGTACTTTCCCATTAGCTCTCAGATCCTCACTGAAGAAAAGGCTCTGACTTCTCTTCTTGCATATGATTTATGATTGTTTCCTTCCTTTCCCTTACATGGAAGATAAAAAGATCTAGGCTTAGGAGGGAGTATTCAGTGGAGAACAGCAGTGCTATGTCCACTTTCTCCTGGTGGTGACTGCTGGATGAGAGCTCCAGGAACAGTCCTGTCCTAGCCGACCTGTAGGAAGGTGTCTATGGAAAGTGAGAATGGCTCTACCCGGAATATCTTTCGATCCACCCCCTAAGAGCAGATAATTTCCGTCTGCAGCATACTAATGCAAGGTAACAGGGAGGTAAGACTGTTGTGTAAAATGATCTCTATTTCATTTCATCTGATTCAGCCCAGTGAAAAATTAGTCCTACACCCACCAACACCCTTAAAGGGATATGTTCTTTTAATGTGTGAGATGAAGAACAGGAGGAGGACAAGAGATGAGAAAGAAGAACTGTGATAACTGTGGGACCTAGAAGCTATAGTGTGCTCAATTAATTAGAATCTTCACTTGTTTAAAAAAAAATGGTCTCTGTGTGCACATATTTAAATACTGGTAATAAAATATCACTACTGTACCACTATGGAGTCTCTTTGAGATGCTCAATGAAATACTTGAATTACAGAGTAACAATTTCCATTGTTAGGAGTTGCTGCTATTCTCTTTTTATTGATGTCATAAAGTAGGTATTTATGAGATGAGGTTATTAAGATCAATAGTATAAATGGAACACCTAATTCTCTCTTTTTCAGGCCAGTACAAAGCATTCCTCTGGTGGAATATGTAAGAATAAAAGGTGACTGGATACTGTCAGTTAACCCTAATCCAAATACAAAGAGCTCACCCTATTAACAATGAGTCAGTTTTTACATGTTTCTTAGATCTGAAACTATCCTGTCCCTAAGTAGCCTTTATGAAATGTACAGATTTGAACTCATTGCAGAACTGGATTTGCCACATTTACAACTAACACCGAAACTCTATTTTTGCCTTTTTTAAAATAAGGAAGAGAAGATGGAACATTTTATTTTAAAATCCATTTAGTGGTGTGTTTTTAATAAATATAATCCTTCTCTGTGAAAAAGTCCTTTTGCAAAGACCAAAAATCTCAGATTACAGGGCTGTTACTCACTCTTCCTATCTACTGAATAATGAGGTACAAAGAAATTATGTATGGACTTGATTAAATTTATATATACTAATGAAGAACTGAGTTTCACTACTCAGCCCAAGTAGTAAGAAAAAAATTTGAGCAAAATGCAGTTACCAAACTCTCTCAACTATTTCTAGTGATCTGACTCTCATTTACCTTTTTCACTTGTAATCAGCAGCATCATCAATCACTGCTAATTTAAACTCATGATTAAGTAATAGCAGCTTAGTTTAATGGTCATTATTAAGGAAAAAGATTTGCCAACAACTGATCATGTTGTTGTTCCTAATGACTCTGCTCCTAGAACTCCATTCTACAAGTACTTGTTAATTTCAGCAAGATTTACACATGGGAGCAAGGGTGTGAGAAGTTCTTTAACCATGAGATGCTACAGAAGAGTACCCTCCATTGTTAAATGAAGAAAAATTCTGAAGAAGTATATTTTCTAAGATGTTACACAAAATACTTAGAAAATTTGGATCAACTTCAGCAACAGAAAAATGTAAAAAAATAAAATAGAAGTAATTAATATTGTGTAGTACCCTGCATTAATCATATATTTTTAAACCATGTGGTTTTCAATAATGCACTGCAAAAGCTGCTATATTTAAAAATCTGAAAAAGCATACAAAAAACCTTTAACATCTTATTTCACAACAAAAGATATTTGTCATCCTTTATCTTAATTGTTTTGTTTGTAGTATTGTACAGTAAGTTAATTGAAACTGTTAGCAAACTGAGACATGAGTTTCTACTATAGCTCTTCCCAGTGAAAACTTAAATAAGAAAAAGTTCAACACCTCACAGAGTTCTCCTGTGTGGCTTTGCATAAGAACATTGTACCCATCGAAGAGGCTGTTACTAGATACAGCAAATTTGCAATGAAAATTAAAGTACATAATCTGTTGCATACCAACACTGGTAGTACTTACTACCAGTAGTCATTGACTGGTAGTCTTTTCCACCCTGCTTACAAATCTCTTGTGGTTGCAAAAATCATAGAAAAACTATCGATGGGGTTTGCATGTCTGGTGACAGAAGAAAGTGTACAAAGCAGTGCTAGGATAAAAGAAGAGTTACGGTGAAACTCAGCTCTGTAAGTCTCCACAGACATATCCCCACACGTGCACAGTGCTCCTGCTCAGCCCTTTTCTCTGTCCTGGGTGTGCACGTTTCTCCTGGGTGTGCAACCAGGTGCTATAAAAACTTTACAGGCTAATATAAAGCTAATATTTGTGCCATGCTGAGAAGTATTTGAGGATGAAAAGACCCATGTTTGTCTGCCAAGCTGTCTATTCCCCATACTGTACTCAAAACCTCTTTACTGTCACGCCACAAAGTGTGAATCAGAGGGAATAGGGAGCAAACCCTTCTAGACGGCAAATCTGAGTAACAACGTGAAAGCTATATACCATGCAATGCCATTATATGACTTCAAATCTTTTGTCCCAGAGAACATTATATACCTATTACATGCTTAAATACAGGCATTGCTATAGCATAATTAAAATGTTTGTGATTACAGAAATTAAAGGAGAAGTTAAAAAGCAATACTGCATTACCTCTATAGGACTGCTAAACTTTGTCTGTCGGCACAGAAAGAAAAGCCACCAGCATGAGGCAAGGCTCCATCTGAAAAACCAAGCTAGCAGGGAGAAGTGCCATTCTCTGTTGGTATGTACATAGCAGTAGAAAACTACTTTCTCTTAGTTCTGCAAGCATTGCTCCTTGAGCAATGTTTGTACACCTGAAATGTTCCTGTGGACACACCACAAGCCATCAGCTTTAGTGAGAGCTGTGCTTCTCCGTGGTAATACTAGTTAACCTGTGCTAGTCCTTGTTGCAAGTTCTTTTCCTCTATTGAAAAAAAAAAACCTGCATTTTGTCAAAAGAAAGATACTATTCCTAAAATACTTCAAATGCTATTTTGAGACTTGGTGTTCTCAAATTCATTGATTTATTTTTTCCAGGAAAGCAGCTACTCATTTCATTTAGTATGAAAAAACAAACCAAAACACAGGGAAATATTTAAGTGAGCATTTGCAACCAGCTTTATTCATAACTTTTCAGACCTACTGCTGCAAGCACCATGCAATGGTATGTTTTGTCTTGTTTAATAATTCTAGAGAAGTCCAAAGTAAGATTGTCGCCATGATACAAGGAACCCTTGGTTTAGCTAAGAGCTAGCTACAATGTCCTGAGGATGTAGATGTAGAATTAAATGAGGACTTTGCCCTCCTTTTCCAGTTTGATCCCAGAAGATGCTTCAGCTAGATTATCTTCTACAACATGTTTTGCTAGAGTCTCTAGAGAGGACCACCTTCCTAAAAGGACAGCATAGTAATTTAATAAAAAAAACCACAATCTATGGAGGTCTATTACTGCGCAACTGAGAAAAACAAACCAAACAAGATACTAATATAAAAGCCTCAGTGAATTCCTTTGTGCATTATATGTACTACAGCATTTACAAATGACCACACGGATCATGTAATATTATCTACTGTGGAGAGTTTCTTTTATAGGTCCCCATAGGCGAAGCATTTAGACACAACAGAGCTGAGCAGAGGGCCCAGTTGTAAATTTAACTGGGAATTCTTCTGGGTTTATGGGCCTGCCCGTCAGCCATATCATTGCTTTAAAAATTGCTTTTGTATTAGAGAGCTTGACCCAAACATAGTAACAACACATGTATCCCTTTAACTAAGCTCTGCATACAACTGCAAATTGAAATGTAGAGAGAGATGTTAGCTCTGTGAGTTAAGATGTCATTAGCTCCCCAGGAAGGGTAACTTTGTCAATTAACATGTTTTTTATACTGGTACTTTAGAGATCAGAAGTGTTAACCTGGAAATGGCATTCTGATTTAAATCTCTTGAACATTTGGAAGGATTGGTCGTTTCTTTATACTGTATTGCTCTTTGAGGAGAGTCCTGCCTTTGTTCAGCACCTGTAAATTGCCTGTATGTGGATTTCACTTAAGAAAAGAGAAAAGGATCCTTTCAGTTGTTTCATGAGTTACTCAGATATGTCATAAAACTGCCACTTTGGATTATTGCTTAAACGTTGGCTACAGACTGAAAACAGTATGTCCATGCAGCATTCACCCAGTTCAGGTGGAGTTTATAAAAGGGAAATTCTTGCACTGCAGGGAGATACCTGTTAACCTTATTAATTTGTAAAATTCATTACATGTTTTGGCACTCGCTTGTACAGTCTGACACTGACAAAGCTGTTGACAAGATGAAGTAGATACGCAACATTTACGTAATGTTCTTAGAAACTGGAGGTTCAGAGCAAATTTTATTAACTAGACCTGATCTCTCTGTGTCAACCAGCAGCTCTTTGCAGGAAAGAACACAACTACCCTTTGTTTTTTAGCAAGATGCAAGCTGGGATGCAGGTGACAGAGGACTCAAAATTAGCAGTTCCAGCTTTAAATGCATTCTTCTGTTTTGTTACTGACATGTCCTTTGCCAGGCTACAGGTTGTGTGGGACAGAAGGTGAGAAACAACAAGCTCACCTTGAGAAATGTTTCACAGTTTCAGTTCCTACATACACCAGTTCCCAGAAAATGAAGGATTCATTCTGCATCTTACTAGACTAGGTTCTGTATGACTGGATTTTGTTTTATAGTCAAGGTATAAGCTCTGAATAATGGCAAACCAGTCTTAAGAATTTTGTAAATACATTTACCTGCATGTGTAACTTAGAATTTCTTTACTAGTATGCCTTAAATTCATATCAAACTGCATTTAGAGTCAGAATCATAAAATAGTTAGGGTTGGAAAAGACCTTAAGATCATTTACTTCCAACCCCCCGTGCCATGGGCAGGGACACCTCACACTAAAATATGTCACCCAAGGCTTTGTCCAACCTGGTCTTGAACACTGCCAGGGATGGAGCATTCACAACCTCCCTGAGCAACCCATTCCAGTGACTCACCACCCTAACTGGAAAGAATTTCTTCCTTATATCCAATCTAAACCTCCCCCGTTTAATCTTGAACCAGTTATGCCTTGTCCTGTCACTACAGTCTCTAATGAAGAGTCCCTCCCCAGCATCCCTATAGGCCCCCTTCAGATACTGGAAGGCTGCTATGAGGTCTCCACGCAGCCTTCTCTTCTCCAGCCTGAACAGCCCCAACTTTCTCAGCCTGTCTTCATACAGGAGGTGCTCCAGTCCCCTGATCATCCTTGCGGCCCTCCTCTGGACTTGTTCCAACAGTTCCATGTCCTTTTTATGTTGAGGACACCAGAACTGCACACAATACTTCAGGTGAGGTCTCACAAGAGCAGAGTAGAGGGGCAGGATCACCTCCTTCGACCTGCTGGTCACGCTCCTTTTGATGCAGCCCAGGATACAGTTGGCTTTCTGGGCTGCAAGCACACACTGAAGCAGGCTCATGTTCATTTTCTCATCAACCAACACCCCCAAGTCTTTCTCTGCAGGGCTGCTCTGAATCTGTTCTCTGCCCAACTTGTAGCTGTGCCTGGGATTGCTCCAACCTAGGTGTAGGACTTTGCAATTGGCTTGGTTGAACTTCATAAGGTTGGCATTGGCCTACCTCACAAGCATGTCAAGGTCCCTCTGGATGGCATTCCTTCCCTCCAGCGTATCAACCGAATCACACATCTTGTCGTCATTGGCAAACTTGCTGAAGGCGCACTCAATCCCATTGTCCATGGCACCGATGAAGATGTTAAACAAGACCGGTCCCAACACCGATCCCTGAGGGACACCACTCGTTACTGGTCTCCAGCTGGACACTGAGCCATTGACCACAACTCTTTGTGTGCGGCCATCCAGCCAGTTCTTTATCCACAAAGTGGTCCACCTATAAAATTGATGTCTCTCCAATGGAGATGTTGTGTGGGACAGTGTCAAATGCTTTGCACAAATCCAGGTAGATGGCATCAGCTGCTCTACCCCCGTCCATCAGTTCCATAGCCCCATCACAGAAGGCCACCAAATTGGTCAGGCAGGATTTCCCCTTAGTGAAGCCATGCTGGCTGTCACCAACCACCCTGGTTTTTTTTATGTGCCTTAGCATGCCTTCCAGGAGAATCTGCTCCAAGATTTTGCCAGGCACAGAGGTGAGACTGACAGAGCTGTAATTCCCAGGTCATCCATTTTCCCCTTCTTGAAAGTGGGGGTTATATTTCCCTTTTTCCAGTAATCGGGAGCTTCACCTGACTGCCATGATTTCTCAAATATGATGGACAGTGGCTTAGCAACTTCATTTGCCAGCTCCTTCAGGACCCACGGATGGATTTCATCAGGTCCCATGGACTTGTGTACATTCAGTTTTTTAAGATAGTCTCGAACCAGTTCCTCTCCTACAGTGGGCCTAGGGTCATCATTCTCACAGTCCCTGAGTCTGCCTTCCAAGACTTGGGTGGTGTGGTCATGGCCTTTGCCAGTGAAGACTGAGGCCAAGAAGTCATTCAGAACCTCAGCCTTCTCCAAATCCTGTGTAGCCAGTTCTCCCGAGAGCTTCCGGAGGGTGCCTACGTTGTCCCTAGTCTGTCTTTTATTCGCTATGTACCTATAGAATCCCTCCCTGTTATCCTTAACATCCTCAGCCAAGTTTAATTCTAACTGGGCCTTAGCTTCCCAGACAACATCCCTGTATTCTTCCCAGGCCACCTGTTTTTGCTTCCACCTTTTATGAGCCTCTTTTTTCCCCTCGAATTTTCCTCAGCAGCTCCTTATCCATCCAAGGAGGTCTCCTGGCACTCCTGCTGCACTTCCTTCTAATAGGGATGCGACACTCCTGAGCTTGTAACAGGTGATACTTGAATGTCAACCAAGAGTCTTGGGACCCCCTGCCCTCTAGGGCTATAACCCATGGAACCTTACTAAGCAGGTTCCTGAAGAGGCCAAAGTCTGCTCTTTTGAAGTCCAGGGCAGTGAGCTTACTGCATGTTCTTCTCACTGTCCTGAGGATCTCGAATTTGACCATCTCGTGATCGCTGCATCCAAGGCTGCCCTGGAGTGTCACATTTCCAACCAGCCCTTCCCTGTTGGTGAGCACAAGGTCAAGCATGGCACCTCTCCTTGTCAGCTCCTCTATTACTTGCAGAAGGAAGTTGTCTTCCACACAGTCGAGGAACCTCCTGGATTGCTTGTGCTGGGCCATACTATCTCTCCAACAGATATGAGGTTGGTTGAAGTCCCCCATGTGAACAAGGGCCTGCAAGCGTGAAGCTGTTCCTATCTTAAGTGTGCTTAATCCACGGATTTCTCTTGACCAGGCAGTCTGTAACAGATCCCCACAGTAATGTCTCTCATCCCTGTTCTCCCTTTAATCTCAAATGTATTTTTCTACAGTTAACATTGGATTCACACCATGTCAGGAAGTTCAGTGAGGAAAAACTGCAGAAAACAAGAATTAGGTGGACCAAAGTGTATTAATTTTGTAGTCATTACATAGTTGTCCTCGTTACGGGGGATCTGGTTTACCCCTGAAAAATTACTGATTTCTGCCAGAATGTTTGCATAGATTCCTCATATGGTAGGATTATGGTGCATATTTGGAGAAAAAACAAGTGAGAGATTTTATCATGATCAAAATCTGTCAAGAGAAAGAGTTGGTTTATCTTAGCCTGTGTGGCTGCCTGGTTAAGGCCTTTCCCTGGATGCTCCCTGTCTTGGCCAAGAGGGGATTATTATTGCATGGGTTTAGGTTATTGGCTTCTCTAGGGATTTCTGTTGGGACATACACAGAAAAAAAAATGTATCCCCAGCTTAGCTTACCCCCTGAACCCCCCTCTCTACCTCCAGAATACTAGTATTTTTTGTTCTACCTTCCAACCCTACTGTGACTCAGCAAGACGCTTGGATTTCTCCTTTGATTACATACCAGCTTTGCAATATGAGCACTGTATTGCAGGCTGGGATTTTGTATACTGTAATCAAATATGATCAATTCACTGCAGGTACTATGGCAGGCAGAGGACGATACAGTCCCTGTTTTTTAAATGCTTCCAGCCTAACCTCTAAATGTTGCTACCAATAGGGGTGATTGGCAGTGCCTTCTGTACTGTGAGGAGATAATTGTGGTGCTATGGTATAAGCAAGTGAGACTCATTCTGTATTTTTGTTGTAGTGCAAAAAAATTCTGATAAGAGCCATCTGGGGTAAAAGACTAGGGTTACAGCAATACAATTACAGGGTTGTTTTATCCAAGCACAGGTGTGACTGAGACGACAAGTGAATTTTCCTACCATATACGTATGCAGGCAAAGAATCCAAAAGACTGTAGTGTCTATTTCTAACTCAACTTACTGTGAACATTGAAGAACAGGAGAATTTTCAATGAGGAATTAATATTATGAAGAGGTTTAATAGTATATAGTTCATGGCACACCAGAAATCCTTGGCTCTTAGCTCGTGATAATCCAGATAAAATTTAACCTACAAAACTTAAAAGGTGAGTCTGTATCAGTTTTAAGTAGAGAAAAAAATCTATTTTATATTGTCATTCAGGTCCAATCCAAGGCTCTTAAAGTAAGTTAACAGGTCTCTTTCCCTCGATTTCAGAAGGCTTTGGATCAGGTCCTCATAGTCACAATTCCTAACTGTGTGGTATGTAAAAATGTCTTTTTTAAGTGCTCCTTGCAATCAGATAAAACCCTCTCCTAAATGGCATCATTCAATATACAGATCGTAGCAGGTAATTGTAATTGTAAATTACAGTAGCAAGCTTAGCATCAACTATTTAGTACTCACCTGACAAACTGCAAAAGCTAACTTTTTTTCTCCTTACATTCCAGTATATATTTCATTTTTCATGGCTCCTTAACTCAGATATTGCAGTGGGCATTTGGATTGAAAATTGGCACAGAAGTTGTCAGCCTCCAAGCAAATATTTGTCACTTAAAAATCATGAGGCTGTTGAGAAAAACTTGGCAAACTCTTCTAAAACTATATATATGGCAACTATATTTGAAAAGTATTAATGCACAGGGTACACATGCACTCTGGAAAAACACTCACTCATGCATGTGTGAGCAAACACATAAAATGCACAAATATTTTCTTTCACATCAGTACTCTCCGTAACGTCTTGCTGATGACTGTGTTTCAGACATCTGACTGTGAACATCGTTCTGGATGTACCTTCCATAAAAGGACTGCTTGGTATCTTATATTCACTGGCATAATAGAGTCTAATCCCTCCAAAAGGGGTTTTAACGACTAATATGCACACAGGCACATTTTGAAAGCACACACTTCAAAAATATGGAAATAGAAGCATAAATAGTAACTTTATAATTTCACACATAGTATAAAATTGTATAACATTGGGCTTTTTAGAGATGTCTCAACAAGGGGAAAAAGGAAGGAAATTATAGAGCTATTTCAAGGGACTCCATAACACCGAACACTTCATTATCTAATTATCATTACCAATTTATAGCTTCATCTTGCCAACTACAGAAGTGCAGAGAAGCTTTTACAGTTGATGAGTTTACGGAGAGTTGAGGCTGACCAGCAGTTAGCAGTTCTTCTCAAAACTTGTAGGACTGAGTTCTTTGAAGACACTCTCTTGGTGCTTCATGATCAGCAAACGAGACACCTCAATGAATGGGAGATATTCAGAGCCAGGGATTCAATGCTGAAAGCTGAGGAAAGAATTGGAGATGAGAATAATAATGGAAGGTGTAATTCATGCCAAGCCAAACATGAAGGGCTTAAAGCCAGCACACAACCAGAAAGATTTACCTAAAAAGATCACAGGCCTACTCTTTGCCAGTGTAAAGATATTTTATCAGCTGTCTTCTTCAGCAACTGTGACTCAATATATTAACTCATATGGCAGACACTACACTACAATAAAAAATAATCAGTTGAATTTGAGGCAGATTGGAAGCTTTAATTTAAAAATGTCCATGCTTGTCAATTCAATTAGATGAGAATTTACTGGCAAGACAAGTTAAGGAAGCCTTGCCAAAAGCTAAGGAAAAGACAACTCATCAGATAACTGTCTGAGACAGGTACAACCCACCAGGCTAGACATTTCCCTTTACTTAAAAGTTTCCTCCACTGCATTCATATGTCAATATCATCCCACCCCTGAACTGAGGACAGGTTGCCATTGAAAGCTGCCTATTTTGCCATCCCTCTCCTCTTTCACTCTGTGTAAGCCTAAATACTTTGCCTTTTTTTCTGATGAGAGAGAGGGACACAGTGAGGTGTTCATAGCTGCCCATCTCTAGGTGCCTAGCCAACTCACTTCTGACTTAATCTCTGTATTTTCCAGCAACCAAAACCAACAGATATTCCACAGGTGTGGGAGGTCAGACCACTGCTACCAGAGTTCTCTCCTAAAGCTCTTACAGTGAATAGCATTGGGTTGGAGCTTTGCTTTGGTTTGGTCTGGGGAGGGGTGAGGGGGAGGGAACGTTTGAAACTTTAAACACTAAAAAAAATTGGGCTGTGATTATGTGATATACACCTAATTAAAATGTCCTACAATTGCTGAAGTATTTTACTGAGGTTATTTTCTTTGTCCAGCGATGGGTTTACTAGATGATATAACTTGTGGTTTCTCTGCGTTTGCCGAGAAGCTCAGAGCTAAGTACAGAGGGTGGGGTCAATCCTGGACACCAAACTACCCCGCTCCCCATGAATGACAGCAATTTTCACTAAGCTCTCATGCTCAAGGCTTAAGTCAGGCTTTTTGCCAAACACTCAAGCCCAAGGCAAATAGCCTATGTGGGTGTTTCATGCACAGAGATGACTGAGGTTCATTTTAGCTAGATGGATAAACATTTTGAAATCTGGCTTATTAGAACTGACTACATTATAGATCAGAGTTAGCTGTTTATTGAAAAGCACTGTGAAAGGAATGTAAATTACCCGTGAATCAGAACAACCCCAGAGTGAAGCATCAGTGGCTCTTAGTATGTTGTTATCTATTCTTGCAAACAATGCTACCATGTATGTAAGGTAGATCCCTTTTTTTTTTAAATTACCATGTTCCAGTTCTGTCTTTTTAAGTTTTCCCTTGCTCCACAGAAAAATGGTGCACAGATGCACAGAATTTGCACTGAAAAATGCAAGACACTCTAAATCTCATGATTAAAAAAAAAAAATCGATGCATTTACTACAGCTCTATTCCATAAGGGCTATTTTCTGATGGTGGTAGGGATGAAATGTCCTTAAGAGTAAAAAACTGAGGTGATTCTAAGGCACTGTTAGGCCCTAGTACTCTGTGGGTCCCAAAATAGCTTTATACACCAGCAGAGGGAGGTTTTGGGTTTAGTTTTGTTTTTTTAATGTCAGCGGCTAAAGCTCTGTTTTATTAAATGTTCTGCCCCTAACCCTCCACAGCTTACCACTGAAAAACAAAGTATTCCTGACTTGTCTTGCACCTACAAGTTCCTTTGCCCCTTATAGAATCATAGAATAGTTAGGGTTGGAAAGGACCTTAAGGTCATCTAGTTCCAACCCCCCTGCCATGGGCAGGGATACCTCACACTAAACCATCTCACCCAAGGCCTCGTCCAACCTGGCCTTGAACATTGCCAGGGATGAAGCATTCACAGCCTCCCTGGGCAACCCATTCCAGTGACTGACCACCCTAACAGGAAAGAATTTCCTCCTTATATCCAATCTAAACTTCCCCTGATTAAGTCTGAACCCATTACCCCTTATCCTGTCACTACAGTCCCTAATGAAGAGTCCTTCCCCAGCATCCCTATAGGCCCCCTTCAGATACTGGAAGGCTGCTATGAGGTCTCCACACAGCCTTCTCTTCTCCAGGCTGAACAGCCCCAACTTTCTCAGCCTGTCTTCATACAGGAGGTGCTCCAGTCCCCTGATCATCCTCGTGGCCCTTCTCTGGACTTGTTCCAACAGTTCCATGTCCTTTTTATGTTGAGGACACCAGAACTGCACACAATACTCCATGTGAGGTCTCACAAGATATCAACCAAGAGTCTTGGGCCCCACTGCCCTCTAGGGCTATAACCCATGGAACCTTACTAAGCAGGTTCCTGAAGAGGCCAAAGTCTGCTCTTTTGAAGTCCAGGGCAGTGAGCTTACTGCACGTTCTTCTCACTGTCCTGAGAATCTCAAATTTGACCATCTCGTATTTGCTGCATCCACTGCTGCTCTGAGCTGAGGCTCCTGGACACTGATCTTTCCCCTGCTCCGGTGTTGAAGGCGTCCTCTCTTGAGCTACTCACCTCAGCAATTTTTTAGGTCTCCTCTAACTTGTTTCTCACCATTTTTCCATTCCAGCAGAAGAAAAAGAATATGTAATTATTCATAACTGCCCAAAACTTTGGAACCCAGAAGCTGTAGCCTAGGGTGTTACTCTGTATGATAATCCAGGGAAAGGAAAGCATCTGCAAGGTCCTGCACTACAGTGAAAAGTTTTATCTTCCCTACAAGGAGCCAGTATTTATCCTTTCCTTTCTCTTGCCTGGGAGAAGAGCTCTGGTTTCATTCTGAAGGTCTGCTACTCAGATAGCAACAAAGCCAAAAGAAGTTGTGTTGTTGAAAGGTACCACAGTCTACCATGTTTTACAACCATGATGAAAATACAGCCTGGAGAGTGACTCTACCATGTATTTCTCACTGACTATTACCCACTTCTAGTTGCCCATGTGGGTGCTAGTGATATAGATAGCAGTAGCCCGGAGAACATTAAGAAGGACTACAGAGCCCTGGGAAAGGTAGCTGGGGGCTCTGGAGCTCAGATAGTCTTTTCATCAACACTCCAGGATAAAGGGGAGAACCTTAAAAAGGCTCGGCAGATTTTCCAGGTTAATAAATGGTTAGAATGGTGGTGCTATAGTCAGAGGTTTGGGAATTTAGAACATGGGACTTGATTTGGGAGGCTAGGTCTACTGGAGGCTGGTGGAGCTTGTTTGACAACGAAGGGGAAGAGTGGTTTTGGTAGGAGGCTTATCAGGCTGGTCAAGAAAGCTTTAAACTAGATGTGTTGGGGGAGGGGCATCATTCTATCCCAAAACACCCGGTAAGTTGCCAGCATCTATAATAAATGCTGGGAGCAATGTAGAGATATTTCAGCCGCTCCAGTCAATGAGCCGGCTTCATTTGGAGCTCAGCTCAGATGCCTCCACACAAACGCCCATAGCATGGGGAACCAACAAGAGGAATTAGAGATGTGTGCACGTCTACAGGGGTATGATATAATAGGCATCACAGAAACATGGTGGGATGGCTCCTATGACTGGAGTGTTGGAATGGAAGGTTACAGGCTTTTTAGAAAAGACTGGCCTGGCAGATGGGGAGGCGGAGCTGCTATTTATGCTAGGGATAGGCTGGAGAGTATGGAACTCTGCCTGGGGACAGGTGAGCAGTCCACAGAGAGTTTGTGGGTCAGGGTTAAAGGGAGAACAGGGATGGGACACGTTACTGTGGGGATCTGCTACATACCACCTGATCAAGAAGAACCTGCAGATGAAGCACTCTATAGACAGATAGGAACAGCCTCATGCTCATAGGCCCTTGTCCTCACGGGGGACTTCAACCAACCTCATATCTGTTGGAGAGACAGTACGGCCCAGCACAAGCAATCCAGGAGGTTCCTCAACTGTGTGGAAGACAACTTCCTTCTGCAAGTAATAGAGGAGCCGACAAGGAGAGGTGCCATGCTTGCCCTCGTGCTCACCAACAGGGAAGGGCTGGTTGGAAATGTGACACTCCAGGGCAGCCTTGGATGCAGCGATCACAAGATGGTCGAATTCGAGATCCTCAGGACAGTGAGAAGAACATGCAGTAAGCTCACTGCCCTGGACTTCAAAAGAGCAGACTTTGGCCTCTTCAGGAACCTGCTTAGTAAGGTTCCATGGGTTATAGCCCTAGAGGGCAGGGGGTCCCAAGACTCTTGGTTGACATTCAAGTATCACCTGTTACAAGCTCAGGAGTGTCGCATCCCTATTAGAAGGAAGTGCAGCAGGAGTGCCAGGAGACCTCCTTGGATGGATAAGGAGCTGCTGAGGAAAATTCGAGGGGAAAAAAGAGGCTCATAAAAGGTGGAAGCAAAAACAGGTGGCCTGGGAAGAATACAGGGATGTTGTCTGGGAAGCTAGGGACCAGGTTATCACTGACTGTGATAAAATTAGTATTCTTTTGCTACTATGCAGTAACTCTGCATTGCGCTTAACATGCAGTGTAGGCATACTTCTAGAATCAAAGCAACAAGACTCTGGTATGTGAACTTGCATAGCCAAGGACATGGACTGAAAAGCACCATATAACTTTGCATTAGAACTCAAGGAAACCAGAAGACTCTAGAAAGTTCTGTTTACTGATGACCCAGGCTGCAGCTGACCCAACAGTGACAAAAATAAAACCTGCCAAAATTTGGTCCTAGTTGATTACTGTGGTGTTGACAGCACTCTAATGGTTGCTATTAGAAGCATGACAATTATCACAGTGTTTATGGTGCACCTCTGTGGGGTTTGAGGAATTACACATTCTGCACGCATCCTAATTGCAGAAACATTCAAGAAATACTTTAACAAAATGGAAAAGCATTTTGGCAAGACCTCATAAGGTAAATGCAGTTGTAATACATCCTGTTGATCAAATTACATTAAAATTGCACAGACTGCAATGGAAATAAAACAAGCTATGGAATAGCATCTTGTTTTATAAACAACACTCATCCTGTGTTCAGAATAAACTCTGGATCTTATAGGAAAACTACAAGGCAATTATGTAATTAATATTAATATAAGCCATATGTCTAATATGGTTAAATTCAAAGTTGAACAGTCAACTTTAATTCTGGCACTACCTAAATCTGATTGCTTTATTTTCAAGGTATTAAATACTGCTATAATAATGTTGCATGCTTGATTAATTTTATTTTGTAGAACACTATCTTGAGGCCACTTTTGTGCAGCAGTGACCATCAAAACCTTGCTCCCAAGATAGCTAGAATAACCATTAGGGTTTGTATTCGTTTTAAGGTAAGTATTTCCAAATAATCAACAGCAACTATACCGACATACACATTGCATGCTACAAAACAGACATGAATTGGCATGTGTTTCCCTTGCCCATTCAGGAATAACAAGCAGCGCAGCACATGGTTCATGTCACCTGATGTGCTGTTCCTCTTCCCCCACCATCAAGGTGCCTTTCAGCCCTGTAACTACCAGTTGCTAATAGGTCTGTTTCACAACTTTTTTTTTTTAAAGCTCCTTTCTGTTACACTCCTGGCATCTGTTTCTTCCCCATTAGGAGCTGCTCAACCTAGGTGCATAACACTGTTTTATAGTGAATCCAAGGCCTGATCCAGAAGTAATTTTTAGTACAGTTCAGTGGGGCTAGCCAAGCCAAAGTAAAAGATATAAGGAACACAGAAATGTTATACTGACAGGTCTGTTCAGAGAGTCTCAGAGGTGCAAGAGGCACAGTGACAGAAGGACCACGGCTATCTGTTGTGTAAATCTGTGTGCCTGTTTGTCACTAGTTTTCATCACAGCAAGTAGCAGGTTGTTACAACCTCTGTGGTTTCTCTCCTCTATGAGACCATTAAGCATATTATTCCCTCCTTGCTCTCAGACATAAATCTTACTTGAGCCCCTTGTCTTTCTGGAGGCACATCTTGCAAGACTTCCCCCTGCGTTACTGGCCGGTGGATCAGGGGCTCTCACAGACAAGAAGCAGCTGAGCCAAGTGAGTTTTACACACAAACATTGACCTATTTCTGTATAACCTGGAACCTGTTTCTCAAATATCTATTGCTTTTGGGCTGTGCAACAAGCCTTTTAGTGCTTATAGGCATACAGTGGGAAATGAACTTTTATTCTTGGATTTGACAGCTGATTCAGTCAGCTCTCTGTACAACCTCTTTGCATAAGTCTGTAAAGTTGGAATTGCTACCTCATTTTAAGTCTCATCAGCTGAAGTGGTACAAGATTTAGGGTATGAGCAGGCCAGCAGAAGCAGCTGAGGTACAGGCCTCAGCTGAGAGTTGGTAACAATGTGTATATGTGCCTGTTGCAAATAAGAAATAAAACTGATGATTGCCTGAAACCAAACTCACAGTGAATTAAAGCCACTTCCTGGGTAACTTTAACTTGTTTGGTTTCCACATGTATCAGATCTACACAGACATGTCTCAACAGAGGGGTGGTAAGTTTAAAGGTCCCTGTCAATCTACGCAAATCACTAGTGAAGTCTTTACTTTCTGAGATGTTCAGGACAGGATGAGGTTTTGGTTTAGTATATATAAGTCATAAAACTGATAAACATAATAAGGTATATAAACATTAGTATTTTGGTGTCATGGATATTCTTGTAACAAGACTTTTTTACTGTGAAGGTTAATTCATTAAGGCCTGAAAAGCATTTAGAGGTCCCTGTAAGAAAGGAGTTAAAGAAATGAAGAAGTGTTGCTCTGGTATTGTGTTATTTATCAGCTGTCTGGTTAGCATTTGTGCTCAGTCCGCAGGTTTCACATTTAAATCAAATGCAATGAGTCTATGACAACTCACAAGATTTACACAGATGGGACCTGACCAGCCCTCTCGGAAGTCACCAGAGGTGGTCTGGATTCCCTAATGATTGCAAATAGGAGACACAAACATAAATACTATTCACTTTTATAAAACTTTTAATTAGGTTAATAAAATATCTCTGCATAAAAGCCTATTGCTCATAAAAACCCAGACACTGTGCATACCAGAACTGGTGTGGGTCAGGATAATAGGAACAAAGAATTGCATTACCATGCTAATACAATAGGGAAGTTTCCTGTCTCTCTTTTAAATGACCTCTCATGCAAATCTGAAATGTTGACCATGACACTAGACCTTCATAGGGCACTGAGTTGTGTTTTCCTGTGCTTACAATATATTTGATTTCAATACAAAACTGCAAACTCATCAAAACCCCACCTTTCTGCCAGCATTCAATTATTTAAATCCTGAGGGGGGGGGAGGAGTTGCCCCAAATCTTGCACAAAGCACTTCAGGCAAGCTACAAATAATATACTAGGAAAAGGACAAAAATCCAAGTGGGAAGAAATTTTAATCAACAAAATCCTTTTTAGCTATTAGTTTCCACCTTTTCTCACCTTGACTAGCTGTTTAAAATACTGTTTCCAAAATGCATTTAAGCATACAAACTTATAAATCCAAACTGTCTCCACAATAATGCTTCTGTAATCTTCTTAAAGCCAAAGGCAGGTTTATTTGTAATTGGGGTCATTATCTGCCCACATGTTAAATTGTTTGACCACATGCTAAATATTTGAACTATGCAAAGGTTTATTATTGTTATCCAATTACAATATGTTTAGTTTCTCATGCACATAAAAATGGAATATTTATAAATATACATGGTACTTATGTTATCAACAGAATCAGAAAAATATATAGAGATGTTCAGTATACACATACACATATATATATAAATGTTGCTAACAAAGTATTTTTTATCTCATGTGCCATATGCTGTCCTCAGTTCCTAGAGATCACAGTGCCGAGGAAATGGTAAAATACATAAAGGATGATTTCAATCACTTCCCATTCTAATAGACAAAAATTTAGTTTGCCTTGTACAATGAGACCTGTTCTAATCGTATGGGACAATTTTACAATTCTTAGGGAGTAAGAAATGTCAGAATTATTCATTTATGTATTTCTAGGAAAATCACCCAAAACATAATGTTTACAGAAATACATCCAATTTAGTGTTCAAAAACTGTGATACATTGAAACTAAGAGCTAACTTCTTTTTCAAAATGTATATATATTGTCATATACATACACTAGTTTTCTTCTGCAAAATCTAAAAAGTTAATGACTTTGTAGTTTAAACTCAGCACTATTAGCATCTGTCTTTGTGCAGCCCAAAGAGAATAGCTTTGAAGGACTAAGTTGCTGCCATCCAAGCTGTGATTGTATTGCCCTCCTGATTGACACAGCCCAGTGTGCTAGGACAGGGACCCTTCTGATATCCACCAGCAGGAAGATGCTGAGGTTTGCCATGAGTCACAAAAGGTGGGATGTGCTGGTTCTGCATGTCCAGCTGGACTGCAGCTCAGGAAGATGCTTAATGGGTTCAGTGTATTGCTCCTCCAGGGCTAAAACACTCATGGTTTGACAGGCATGAGACACATCCTCCAGGGACTGTGGTTCCAGACCTCCCCATGCCTGCCCACAGCCAGGACATCCCACTCTCTTCCCTGCTGCATCCTGAGGAGGAGCAGCATGTAGTACCCAAAGCCAGCCATGTCTGAATGAACCATGCTGCCCACTTTCCTTGTGCTGGATGCTGTCCCTTTCAGATTTGTCTCAGAGATGGTTGAAGGGAAAATGTCCCCCATACTCAACAGGTTTGGGGTTAGATCCCAGACCGCAGACAAGTTTTGCTTCAGAGGAGCTTGGAGTCTAGGATATAAATCTGTATCTTTGTTGCAGACCTAAACGTAATTTGATTCCGGTAGCCATGAATAGGACATAAGAATGTGGAAATATCTGTACATGTTCCCTGCTCAAACTGTGGATGCCATTAGAAAGCATAATAGTGTTCTGGGCTATTGATTTTACCGCAGTATTTCCTTGCTTAGAGTGTTTTCCACTATGAGATATTTGCACCATGCCATGGTAAATGTTTTTAACAGAGCTCACTGCAGTCTTGTTTGAGAAACTATGTGAACAATGTTGAGTACTCTCGCAATGCTGAGTTACTCAGCTGGGCTGTCTGATGTCCTGTTTAAAAAAATAAGTAGGAAGAGCTAAATGGAAAATAAAGCTGAAACAGGTAAAAGGCAGATACTAAAAATACTAAAAAGTGAACCCCCGTTAAGTAGTTTAGATACTAATGATATTAAAACGGTCACTATATTCATAGGTAGAGTTTGGATTTTTATTATACTGGCCTGGATCAGAAACAAACACCCAAACCAGACCTCACCTTCCAAAATAAATACAGATGAAGTCATGTAAGATGTGCTCTTATTTATAAAACTTACTTTTCCCTTATTCTGTTATTTTGCTAAGACATTCACTTTTTCCACCATAGGTTACTAGGGAGAAACAAGAGGCTAGAGGGAAAGGGCAGGAGAAAATTAATACTTGTAAATGAATAAACAAGCTGAATATGCTCCTAAGTTACAACCAGTAATTAATTAAATGTAGATGAGATCATCTGTTACAATGAGGTCCAAGTTTCATTTAAGTGCAATTGGTTTAATTTTTGTCCTTTGCTTAAGATGGAATAAAATTACATTTAAAAGAAACTGATCTTTGTTGATATGAATTGACACATCTCCCTTTTTCTGAATCTGAGTTTTTAATTTCATAACTCAAAAAAACTAAGATTTTACAAGTACTTAGAGTATATGATTGAAAGCAGACAAAATATTAGTGAAATTTAACTAAGGCATATATATTTAGTGATTTCTTCTTATCCTAGATGGATGCACTGAGTGTTCAGTGGGGGTCTGTCTCATGTTTGTCACTAATCTGTATTTCATTAGTTTGTCCATTAATTGAAGATGGAATAAAGTGTACTTGCAGTAAACATACAGATGATATGCATCTAAACCGCACTTCAGGCACTTTGGATTAGACTTCAAAATTAACTGGATGAAATAATGGCCTTAAAAAGTAGATTACAACTTCTTAAGGATAAAGGTAAAGTTCTACAGTCAGAAATACTCATCATGAATGAGTATGTCACGTTGTAGGAAAAAAACAAACAATTTGTATTAAAATTGTCATTGAAAAAGCGCCTGGGTAATCTGTCCTGTCCTCTGAACCAATACAACCACAAATGGAAAATTGTATCCAGCTGTGCCTTATACTTCAAGAAAGATGTAAACTTATTGAAGAGACTGTGGGAGATGGCAGTAAAAACCAGCACAGATCCAGAAAAAGACATTAGAAAACAAAATGGAATCATCTGCTCTCTGCACTATAAGGCAAGAAATAATGAGCCAAAAAAAAAAAAAAAAAAGATAGTAACTGTAAATTTTGGATTGCATTATCTAAATATATGATGGAGTCTAGGTTGTAGGAAATTCTTAAAAGCAGGTTAGGTAGTAGTGATAAGACTGGTTTAGGTACAGCTCATTCTGCCCTGGGAGACAAGGACAGACCTAGGTTTTTTGGTCCTATTTCAAATTTATTTCACATAACTGTATGTTAAAATTCTATTACAGTTACAGTGCAAAGAAGATATTAAATGGGAACACTCTCTCATCTGCATGGATACCCACAGGAATCCCTTGACAGGACCATTTTCATGGATACCCCTGACAAATAAGACCCTGTGTCATTTCTGAAAACCAAATTCCCCACTGGGTTCACTAGAAAACAAAGGACTGGACTATTCAGTCCATATATATAACTGGAAAAGGAAAAGACAGACTATTGGAGAAAATTAGCTTCAGGTGTACATTTTCACTAACTCTGCAGAGAAATATCTCTGAGAGATTTATCATCCTAAATTACCATTGGATCTACATAGGAAATAAATCTTCACAGGTATCCACTTGGAACAGGAAGAAGAAAAAAGAAGTAAAATAAAAGAATGTTAGCTTTCCTGTTCCAGGTTGTATTTTAATGTATTTCTTTTTTACAGGCCTCAGTAAAGGTTTTCCTTGTAATGGGCTGTTGAAGATAGAAGATACTTTTAGTCTTTGTTTTGGTTTGGATTTTAAGTGGGGGCAGGGGGAAAAGACAAAAAACTCAAAACCTCAATATTTTTTCCAGAAGTTCAAGGATTTACAAATATTGAACCATAAATGACACTATGAGGCTCTACAAGAACTGTAATTCATCTATCCTTTCTCCCCCATTTATTTTTCTTAATATTATACTTCCTAGCAGGACTATTCCTTGAACATCTTCTTTCTTCTTATCTTATCTGCATGCACCATAAGAATTATACAGTTACAGGGCATCATTAGAGAGGTACTCCACAGAAGGAACTTGTCCCAAAAAAAGAAAATGGAAACAGGCAATTCCTGAAATACAATTCCCTTGAGGTACCACATCCATATTTCAAGTCAAAATATTTTCAGTTTTCAGGTGTTAGGTTTTTTGTCCTATACTGAAATTATCTACAAAAAGATGACCCTCTTTAAATGGGTTTATAAAAATTTCTGTATTCAGAAAGTTATTCTTCAAATATAAAAGGAGACTAGTCCTTACTTCAGTGAGTTCCCAAATCTAATCAGATGTTCTTTATTGACACTGCTGATGTGGAAGAAGAATGTAAACTCATTGAAGAAATTCCAGAACAGGTCAATAAGGACTACCTAAGAACCAGAAAGGAGTTCTCGAAACAGAATGGACACTGATCACGTCCAGTGACACTAAAAAGAGTGGACAGCCGGACATACACACTTACTATTGCTAAGGGACTTGAAGCTGGTGAAAGAACAGAAGAGAAATACTCTGCAAAGTTCAGTGACTGCCCTCACAAGGTATGTTTAGAGGAAACAGCTGGCTTGGCAGGCAACATGTAATATATCCTTCCTTGAATATACATTCATAAGAAGAAGTGTAGCATAAAGAAAGAGGAGTGAAAGCTAAGAACAGTCAAAGAGAAAAATAGAAGTGGAAAAGATGAAGGGAAAGAATTTCAGAATGTTTCTCTGGCCACAGGATGGCTTTTTATGTGATCTTAGGCTAACGTCAAAAGCTAGTCAGGAGATCTCTACTATCAATCAGCTACTGTAATGAGCTCAATTTTGCATTTATTAAAAAGCTTTAGCAAATGCACATTCCAGCTACTTCACATTATGGTGACATTTTAATGGTGATATTTTAAACAACTGGGTTTAAAATGTCCCCCCCATCCACTTCTAGCTGAAGTTCAATCTGCTGCAATTGAAGATATCTTTAAGACACCCTTCACCAAAGGAGATGCCACTTTCTTTTCTGTATAACAGTTGGTGGATGTGTCCTGACTTGGAAACTCTTGATCTCAGTTCACAAGAATAATTTCTGAGGGACCTATGGCAGGTCATTCTGAAAGACAGTTCTCAAATTTCAGGTACTGATTCTTTCACAGTTCAGGACAGGTCACAATATTTTTTTAAGCTTCTCTTTTATCTTTTAAGCTTACTTCTTGTTTCTGGACAAATTAATTTCTGGGATGTCTGTGGCATCCTTAACGCTCAGGAATTTAGGAATATTCCATTGAGAGAAACGTCGAAATCTCCTGACTGGGTTTGAAATTCAAAGATGTAAGACTTAGGAAAGTCTTCTATTATGGTGAAAGCTGCAATGCTTGATCAATATTTCCTAGTTACAACAACTTTTTAAAATGTCATAAAAATTTGGAGTAAAGTTGCCTGTTCTATGGCTAGGGTATGATAGTTTGCCACCAAACAAAAACATAGTCTGCCAACATGCAACTCATCTGCTCTCTGTTATTTCATACAGGAAAATCAAAATCAACTTACATGAATGTTTGAAGAAAAAGTCATGCAGAACCTACTAAAGCAAAACGAATACTAGAGTCACTGGTTCCCAAAAAGAAGAAAGGAAAAAGTAGCTACAAACTCCATAGAAAGTGGAAATATAGACGTTGTTATATAGACCTCTAATCTCTTGTGCAGTGTTATATGTGGAGAGGAAAAAATGCCTTTCTTGACCTCTCCAGGTGATCAATTTACACTCTGAAGCCTGAGAGCTGATCTGTATCTATTCCAAATTAACTGGAATAGAAAAAGGCACAAGGCTAAAACATAAAGAAATAACACTGTAGTAAGCAGAAAGTACCTTATTTATCAGTACAAGATGAGATGTCATTTGCTAGCAAGAGTTCCTTTCATAAATATGCCTCTGCAGATTTTAATATCAAAAATACCTTAGAACTCTCAGTGAAAATAATCTCTACAGGTACTGGTCCAAAGCCTACTGAGATCAATAGGAATATCTCCCTCCAGTGCAGTAGACTCTGGATAAGGCCCTTTCTCTGTAACAAAGGTTCCTTCCATCACAGGGTTGAAATGTCTCCTCCTTCCTACCCCCTTACACTACACAACTTCTGTTTTGAAGCTGACAGGAAAGCAACAAACAACCCAGAGGAATCTAACTGAAAATGTCCTTTCAGATGGGAGAAGATATGCAAAATCCCATCAGTTTTACTCATAGCTAAGATAAGATGTTACAATCCGATTCACTGTATTAAATGTGATCATCATGCGGTATAATTCTATAGCTTTTATTTTTTTTCCCCAGGTCTACTGAACTTCTGTTATTTCCAAAGTGTTAAAAATACCTCATTTGCTAATATAAATGATTATAATTGACAGTGCATTGTCAATCTATTGCAAAGCTGATTTAATTAAGAATGCCAAGGGGCATCATCTGGGGCCAGGTATCTAAGCCACAAATTTTTTTGATCTCAACCTCTCCCTATAGGACCGTCCACACTGGCACCAAAGGCTGGAGGGCAAGAGAACAAAGGGAATTTTATGTGTCTGAATTCAAATTCTTTCCCTTTGAAATGAAGCGTCCAGAATGGGCAATAAAACTGTGAAAATGGATTTCTGGCCGCATTTGATGTTAAGCCTTTAGTGTCAAGAGCCAGGTCTTTTTTTCTCTTTCTTTGTTTTCTTTTTTTTCTTCCCTGAATGGTCTTATGAGGAATTTGTCCTATAAATTATTTCTTACAGTTTATATGCATACAGTATGGTCTTATCTCATGGTTAGAACTCAAAAGTAGGCTATTTCATGTGTATGTTTTAATTAACTTGTGTTTTCAGTAAAATTGTAATGGAAAATATTGTGCTAAAGAAAGTTTTCTACCTATCAGCCTCTGTGAAACTAATGTTTATGAAGCACTTCTGCAGAAAGAGTAACTTTCACTCTGGTCTTCCTTTTTTCATACCCAGTAGTAATAATCGTTTGTGTCATGTCTTCCATTCCTGTACTATTTAAATGAAATAAGAAAAGCAGAGGATTAGGCCCATTTAGAACGATCATGCGGAGGGATCTATTATAATAATGATTACACCCATTTTATCTTCAATAGCTAGCCACTGATGGAAAGGCAAGAGAGGGAGAAAGAGAGACAGAGAAATCAAAGAGATATATTGAAATTACTTGTTCCTAAGCTGTGACTGTATATGAAAATTGATCTTTAAAAATTTATTTGTAACACAAGCAGTTGTCAATACCTTATTAAAGCTGGTTAAATTAATTTAAAATGTTACGCACCACTTACGCAGTGTATTCTTGCTGTCTGAAGAAAAATTGTATCTGTATGTGTGTGTGTATGCATGCCGTTTAATTGCAAAACACTTTTTTTTAGTAAAATTAGTAGCAGTTCACCACCAATTCCTCTGCAGACCATATTTTCATGAACCATTACAATGATTACCAATTCTTTTCCTACCCAATCAAGTCAAGGTATTGAAAGCAAAATTTAGTTTCACAAGTATATGGAAACCTTTTTGCCAGAAGCCAGACTCAAATTTTCTAACAGAGAATAACAAGTGTTTAAAAACATACCTTTTGCCCCTGTTAAATAAAGAAAAAAAAAACCAAAAAACAAACAAACAAAACCCACAAGAACCCACAAAGCCAAAAACCAGAATAAAAATCTTCTCTTTGGAGTGTTCATGGATTTCATCTTGTCTAGTCCTACATTTCTCCTCTTTCAGCCCCTCCTTTTTTTTTCTGATATTCTTTTCTTGTAGTTTTGTTTCTCTAGGCCTCCCTCAGGCTTCCTGCCATTTATCTAGACTTATTCTCTTTTCCATCTACTCTGGTTCATTCTGATCTTTTTACTTTTGTTTTATGCACCACAATTACTTTATTTTTTACTCCTTTCTCATATATAGTTTTTCCCTGCTTTTTCCATTTTCCTTCTCTGTGCTTGTCTATGTTTCTAATTCTCTGTTTTCTGCATTTTAAGCAAGCATTTCAGACTGTTATATATAAACCTGTGCAAATGAAGAGGAGAAAAATTGCAATCAAAGGAATTCTTCAAGATTTAGGCAGCCTTCATTTCAATCAGCATCTGAAGCCAAAAGAGTAACACTAACAAACTTATATACCAATGTCTGTCATACCAGAATTGGGACCAGAATGATTTGAATGAAAATAGTAAAAATTTTACAAGATAGGTAATTACCTTCTCTAGTATTGCTTTACAGGAGCTCTTACTTACCAGCAAGTCAATCACAGTACTTTTGCTGATTTCTCCTAACTCAGACTTCACTGAGACTCTTTTGTGGGACCCTATGGGTCAGTTTATCCCACACAAAAAGGAGTGCCAATGTGATTTTTGGGCAAACCAGATTTTCTCTGGCCTATTTAGTTCTCAAAGGAATGCTTCTACAGGTACCTGTATAAATCCAGTAATGCCCTGAAAAACATGCTTTTGTTTGATTTCAAGATATCATATTCAAAAAACACAAGGAGCTCTTTAATAGGCTATGAGGGAGGGGATTTTTGAACATTTAACAGCCTGACTTCACTTAAAATATATTATATGCATTACTGTGATGAGCACTGTTCCTTTTAGTTTGTTTGCATGAATGGAATCAGGCTCTCACACTTAATATCAAAGTTATGCCTTGTATAAACAAGTCTATCTATTAGATATTGACACATTTCACACACAATTTCCCATAGTTTAGGTCTGTTGGGTTTTTTTATATATATAGATGCAGACTTACACTGCTTCTCTTTGGTCACCACACCCCCCACCTCCCCACCTCTGAGTAACAAAAAATTATAGGACTGAGTTGGGCCTATGCAAATCTCCCTCACCCACAAATTTAGTGAAATATATTAAGCTACAACTTCATTTCAGTGACCAGGTCCTACAGTTTAAAGTCAAGCATCTGTGAAAATGCTTTATCGAAACACCACTTTTATAAAATAATGAAAACTATACTGAGTCAAGTAAATAGACAGAGGGATCAGAAATGGAAGGAACTCCATTTTTTAATCTGTATATATAGGTTGGTACAGACTTGCTAAAACACACTTTAGTACATTTACTACATTTGCATGTACACAAAGACCAAATATCTTTAGTTTAGTTCAGCTATGTAAGTAAAATACTGTGTTAGCTGGTTTACATGTAGAATAAAAATCCCAGTTAGACACAAAACTTAGAAAATCTGGAACAAGTCTTCAAAATTCTCATCTTCATTGCTGCTTTTAGGACAGACATACTAACTGCTATGAACACTCAATTTGATTTAAACATTTTTCAGAGGAAAAAAAAAAGAAACATAGTAACATAGAAAACTTTTCATAGAAAATATTCCAGTTTCACAGACACTCTGTGAAACAGAAAACAGGAACATGTAAGATTGTACCAAAACCACAGCCAACATTCATGTATTACATCTGTTAGCCAGGCGATGCTCTGTCCTGTCCAAGATGTGGTCAGCTTTTGAATTAAGATTTGCTGAAAACAGTTTCCCAGGATCCATTGCAGACTTACAGCCTCAGGCTGCGATAATGTGAGATTTTGGCAACTAAATAGGATAGGGCTTGCCCAGTAAATGGAGGGGAGAATCTGAAGAGAAGCAAGGCACTGCAAAATGTTTGGCTGCTTTTCAGTTCATAATGGTTTGTACCTTCTTGCTGAGACGGGCAAGATATTTCTCTGAAGGCACTGGCATTGTGTCCATGGTTTGTGGTTCCCCTGTCCTGACCAAAATGGGGCCTTGGAGATTCCTCATTGCTGCTTTACACTTCAAAGCTTACTAACTCCACCCGGCCTCGCAGAAAAATCAAAATGGGAAATGAGCGAACAAATATCAAATTATTTAATCTTGGTATCTCCTTCACAGCTTCCTGCCCTTAATGCAAGAATTTGCTACTCAGGAGCTAGCACACTCCTGTATAGATTCACCTGCAGTTCAGGGACAGGTAGGGCTTTCTTTTAGCACTCATAGGAACCATTAAATTATTATTCGTCACTAAAGTAGGTTTTTCCTTATGAATATTATGTGTATGCTTTCTGCTTACAGTTGGCCCCAACATGCCCTTTCAGAAATAAACATTTTTATTTAGTTCTTCACATGTATGATAAAGGTCATCTTAAAATACTTCTGTATCATAGAAGCAGTATGGATGCTAAAATTGCTGATCTTGATTTCTTGATTTTGAACACTGTGAAGCACAAAATAATTTCCACAAGCCCTATGAACCCCTTTTTGCTTCCCACACACATTCAGCTATACTTCTACACCACAACTTCTGCAATAACAGATGTTTAAATGTTTTCCTTGGAATTTTACTTCATTGAATCAAGACACTATGTGAGAATCTAAATTTTCATTGTTTTAAAAACTTGAAAATGTGTCCCACATAGAGTGCAAAATTCAGAAGCAACAAAGTAAGAAGATAGAAAGTAAACAAACAAACAAAAAACAAATACATTCATATTTACTCTTTTTTAAAACAGGTTTGGGAGTTTGATTTTTATGCCATTTTGAGGAAAATAAAGTACCAGCCAACCATTTTTAAGCAGCACTTAAGTGAAGTGTATTACTGCTGCTGAGCCACGATACAATCACTCAGCTGCTGTAATAAAGCAGATTCTAGCAGAAAATGCATTGCATAGTCTATATTCTTTTCTTCTCTTGGTACCAAGGCTGTCACCAGCCCACAATCCACTCAACCCAAATGCTGTAAGCCCAGAAGCTGAGCTCTTAGTGTCACAGATACAGACTCGCACACATGTACACCCCTGTAATTGTGTAGCCTGCTTGTGCCAGGTACCACACACAAAGATCTTGACAAGAGAAAAGTGTGACACAGTCAAAGTGTTCTGTCTTCTGGTAACAAACAGCAAAACCTCTCTATCAATGTGAAACTCTTTAATCTGAAATGCAAATTTTAAAGCCTGAAACATTTCCAGACAGGAATGCTCTAAGCCAAAAATGCCTTCACTCTGGCCAAGGTCTTGTATTCACAAGTTAGGCCACAAGGTGACCGTCTGCCACACACAAGAATCATATAGCAGTGACCTTGCACATATGAGCCCAACTGAAAACAAACCACACATGCAAAGCCAGCATATACACTAATGCAACACTGACATAGAATCACAGAATCATAGAGTAGTAAGGGTTGGAAAGGACCTTAAGATCATCTAGTTCCAAACCCCCTGCCATGGGCAGGGACAACTCCCACTAAACCATCTCACCCAAGTCTCTGTCCAGCCTGGCCTTGAACACTGCCAGGGATGGAGCATTCACAACCTCCCTGGGCAACCCATTCCAATGCCTCACCACCCTCACAGGAAAGAATTTCCTCCTTATATCCAATCTAAACTTCCCCTGTTGAAGTTTTAACCCGTTACCCCTTGTCCTGTCACTATAGTCCCTAATGAAGAGTCCCTCCCCAGCATCTCTATAGGCCCCCTTCAGATACTGGAAGGCTGCTATGAGGTCTCCACTCAGCCTTCTCATCTCCAGGCTGAACAGCCCCAACTCAGCCTATTTTCAATATGAGGGGTGTTTCAGTCCCCTGATCATCCTCATGGCTCTTCTCTGTATTTGTTCCAAAAGTTCCATGTCCTTTTTATGTTGAGGACACCAGAACTGTACACAATACTCCAAGTGAGGTCTCACGAGATTGAAGTAGAGGGTCAGGACCACCTCCTTCGACCTGCTGGTCATGCTCCTTTTGATGCAGCCCAGGATACAGCTGGCTTTCTGGGCTGCAAGCACACACTGCTGGCTCATGTTCATTTTCTCATTGACCAACACCCCAAGTCCTTCTTCATGACATGTGGCCGCTGGTTTCAGGTACACAAGTAGATGAAGTCTACCCGAATGTGGCCAATATTGTAGTAAGCTACACAGAATATATTTTTTTCCCAAGAGGCCTTTGCAGCAAACACACAAGTTTTTTGGAGGTAACTTCACTGCACAGTTTTCAACTTGCTGGATAAATAGTAATGGTTATTCACTACTGGTACTGCAGCAGTAGCTATTTCCATCCGTCAGCTCATTTCATTTATTTTCTTTCATGAGTGCCTGAAAGGGGAAAATAATACTTGACGATTAGCTAGATACCTTTTGGGTATAAAACTTCAAAGAAGGGAGAGCAATGACGAAAACATAATAACCAAAGTTTCCACATAGATTTATTATTTATTATTACAATGAATATTTTTCAGCTTTTAGAATGCATGCCATAAAGAAAATGCATGTGAAGCTTTTGGGTTTTAGCATTCTATTTATTAACAATAGTTCCATTTAATGTCCATAAACAGAAGATGCAATTTTAGTGAAATCCATAAGCAATAAAACTACTCATATTTTAATTCAGGTATATCTTGACCCATTATTATCAATTCTGGTTCTTGTGATTATTTAGTTCCATTACAACAGTAAGTGCTAAGTGCTTTCTAAATTAAGATTCATGATAGTCATTCCAGCCATGTTAAGAAAAAAACAGCTTTAACCTGGTTATCTAAATAACATCTTACACTAATACAAAAAATATTGAATGCATTCTTGATAATACCAGTAAGACTCTTCTTAACAATTTGACAACATTGTATTTAAATTAAACATATTTTATACATGCACAGAATTTATTGATTGTTGAACTTCAGAAAGTACAGCGAAGGTTATTACTTATTTATCATTCAAAGGTGTGCTAGGAGATTTCACAATTATTAAAAGCAAAGGGTCACCTTTGAACTATGACCTAATAGCCAAATCCAATATCCAAGGAAGCTATCCATTATGACATTTCAAGGGGACCACTCCCTGTTCTAGACAGCAAAAACCAGCAGGGTGTACCTGGCTAAATAAACAAAGACACATTCATTGAGGTTTTTTGTTCTTTCCCCTTAATTCTAGTTAATATTTGCTTATTACCCTCTCTGTTTAGATTGCATAAGAAAGTAGGCATGCATCTAGGGAAAGTCATGTCTGCCTTGCAAATTCTTGCATGGTGGACTGTCATCTGTGATTGGACACACACCATACACACCTCTTATAAAAATCAGCACAGAGCACTTTATAAGAGCTACTTTGCATTCAGCCATAACATTGCTACACTTTACTTGTTTCTGATACACGTTTGTTGGGCACAGGCAATTTATGGGAAAACTTCAGTTTGACGGTCCAGTTGCATTTGAGAGAGACTCTCAGAGAACTTTACAGTTAATCTACACTGAATCTTTTCCTTCCAAAAGTCAAGCCTCCCTTTTATGGAAGGGAGCAAGGGACTTGAAGTTTGGATCAGAAGCAGCGTTTTTATGGATGGTTTCATAAAGAGCCACACAAAGGATTAAAAAATAATCATGTCAGAAAACTGATGAGCTTTTGTAAAAATAGACAATATTTGGATTCAAATATTTATGAGATATTTACTGCATCACAATGCATTGTCTTTCTAGCCAGAAGTTTTTCAGCTGAAAAAGTATTCAGACTGGAGTCTATCAATCTAAATTTAGAGATTTTCTTCTGTGAGCCACAGAAGACATGCCTGCAAATCTGTAGCTAGATCTCAAGATCCAGTGTGGACTCTCTGAGGTCAAACAATGTTTGATCCACTCAGTTGCTCTTCCATCAGTGGGGCTCAAGAATGTTAGCAACTTCTATCTACTCTGCATAGCTGTCAGCTTTTATAAAATCTGCAGCAACTTTATATATTTGAGATCTTTGCCTCTTAAATTTGCTTGAGTTTAGCTAACATGTTCTAAATGTACTGATGTACAGATAATACATACACATAGTGTAATCATTATTTTTTCCCTTCCTCAACAAAGCAGGCTAAAACCCATACAAGGTAAGCTTCTAAGACTATTAAAGACCTCCTGTGTTAAGTGCAGCATTGCCTCTTAGTGCATACAACCCCCATTGTTTTGTCCAAGCCAATTCTAAATGACATCATGGATTTGTGAGAGGAGTATCTAGTAATTAGCTCGTTTTTTTAACGGTCATGCCATTTGACATACTAAATGTTGTGCATTACTTAAACAACAGGGTAGAAATATCAATAGTCTGGTGCCACTGTGTATGGCTCCTTTCCATTAGAGTGCATATATGTGTGAGGTGAGTAACAGGGGACTGGTTTTCTGATACTTCTGGTGAAGTCAGCATTAACTTCTTATACGGCAGAGCTCTGGGGGTAGACAAAAATACAAGGATTTTATTTATCTTTCTGGGGCTTTAACAGAAGATTATTTTCAGGTTTATTATGAAATTTAACTGGATTTTACCCTGAGAGATACCTTTAAATGGACCTCCCCTACCATTTGTCTCACTGACAACAGGCTCAGTAGCTGTTTTCTTCACTTAGTGCTCTCTGTAATGCTAATGGCAAGGGTTATTTTGGGTCTCTGTTGCTGCTGTATTCTCTTTTCTTCTTCTTCCAGTGCTGTTGTTTAGCCTGGAGAAAAAATGATGCAAGTGGGAACTAATCCCACTGTGAAGGTTATTGGAAGATAGAGCCAAAGACTTCACAGCAGGGCATAGCAGGATGAACAAGAGTGAACAAAGAGGTTGAAACACACCCCCATCCCTCAAGAACCAGCTGGGCAAAGCCCTGAGAGACCTGGTCTGAATTCAATGGCCCTGCTTTGAGCAGGATGTTGGACCAGAGACCTCCTAAGGTCCCTTCCAACCTGAATTATTCAGTCATGTTATAATTCTATGTCTTTTAAATTCACTTTCTGTACAAAGACATACCTGCAGACACTGGCTTGCTATAAGATCTCAGTCTAGTGAAAGATCCTTAACAGTCATTTAAAAATCTTGCCTTAATTGTTATTTCTGTAATACAGTTTTGAGTCTGAAAGACTTCAGTCACTTAGCTGCTGTGAAACACAATGTTCTATGTAAACATAAGGTCTTCTTAGGCCCTCACTGACTTTTGGTCTGTAGTCAATTTGGTAAGCTACACTGGATAGAAATCGTCCCTAGGGTCCCTAAAGCTGTTGCTAGATTTTCATGGTTCCTTAGGCCATCAGACCTGTAAGTTTTATATCCTACTATAACTTTATATGTGAGAAGGAAATGAACAGTGCACATTTCAACCCGCTAAGATCTCTAGACGGTCATATATATAAGGAGTAGAAATATTTTATACTGATGGTCACTGGATGCATTTAGACCTCACCTGGCTTTAGGTGATTTCTTTAAAAATATCACATTACTGAGAGAACTTGCCTTCAATAAGGCTTTTGCATTATGGGTAAAAGTTATTTACAACCTTGGTGGGGTCCCCTTTGAAGTCATTTGTCTTGTTGAGAGGGGAAGTGGAGCTGGCCTTTGAAGACTCTCATTTCATCTTGGATCTCTCCCTTTGAAGTACACTTTACCCTGTGAGCATTCTCGGTGGAAAATCTCTCATTGTTCATGGGTTTCCTAAGAAAATATTCCCCAGAGGCATGCTTCCCTGAAGAATAGTTTACCTTGGAGATACAAGCAGTGATGTATTTTTCATGCTTCCCAACATCAGGCAGAGTCTAGTTACACCAACTGCGCAAACTATTTTATAAAGAAAATATAGCTGATTGCTAGCTTAATATGTAGAGGGCAGTTGCATAACATACAGAGTGTCCAAATCTTGATAAACTCAGCTTCCTTAATGCTACTGAAAAAATATAAGGTATTTTGGTAGCAATACTCTGCCTTGAGGCAGCCCTAAATCTTTTGCACCTTTGATGCTGAAATCTTCTCATTTTTATTTTCTACCTGGAAAAATTCTGTGAAAGCCTGAGAAAACCCAGTCAACCATTTTCAGGCCTGATTGTGCTCAAAGATATCTATTCCAAGTGTGATAAAAACAAAGAGAAGGCACTTTTCCTCTTTAAAGAATTATCACTTTTTTTTTTTTTTTGTTATAGAACTTCAACAAACAGCAAAGAAAACCTTTCTTTATGGCTCAGTGCTCATTGAGGTCTAGTACCTCTGTGAGGTTGCAAACTACAAATTAGGAACATAAAGTCAAACAAACAGCCACACCTATGGTCCATAAAAGCTTTTCAACCATTAAAGCAGCGCTACTTCTGCTATATCCTACCATTGCCTAATTTCAAAGGCATAATAAAGGGTAATTGCTATGCATACAGGATCAGCTCTAGGCACAACCAAAACAAGCAACTCACTTGGACAGCAAAGTTCCAGAAAGGAAAAGCAGCCACAGCCCTGCTGCCTATTTTGCTTATACCACCGCCTTAGAAAGCCAGACCGGCTGCTTCAGCTGTGTCAAGATGCATAATACGCATGTGATGGGGTCAAGTGGGAGCCCTCCCAGAGGAAAAATCCTTGCCCCAAGCCTCTGAATCCCCTGGCAGCAGAAAGCCCAGTGAATCTGACCATGTGTGACTTCTCTTAGGGCCTCATTTCTGACTGTCATTGCAAGATTGATTGCATGTCCCACAACTTATTTTGAAGGGGTGCAGTGCTGGAAGCCTAGAACCAGCTCAACACACTACATATGTTCTTAAGCACCGATTTAATTTAGTCTTTTCTAGCAATAAGCCTACCGTTCTACAGAATGCTGGGTCACTCAGAAAATCTATGGTAGATCACAGAATCACAGAATCCTAAGGGTTAGAAGGGACCTCAAAAGATCATCTAGTCCAACCCTCCTGCAAGAGCAGGGTAATCTAGAGTACATCACACAGGAACTTGTCTAGGCGGGCCTTGAATATCTCCAACGCAGGAGACTCCACAACCCCCCTGGGCAACCTGTTCCAGTGATCTGTCACTCTCAAAGAGATTCAGGATTGTTGCAAAATTATCAGATTAAATTCTCACATTTCATTCTGACTGTGAAGAGGAACACTCAGTGGATCACAGTGGATATTATAGCATGCACAGTTTGTAGTTTGTTTATATATATATATATAAACAATGAAAACTTCAATTACCTCTGCAAATAGAGGATTCTGACAGAAGATAAGAGCTCAGTCAACTTGACTGTTTCTTTTTAAAATTATGTAACTGATTTGGGTAAAGATAGCATGATATTTCCCATTGCACTGTATTTAAGCATTAATGGATTTTTCCAATGAAATCTCTATCTCTCTTCTGTAAGGCAACCTTTGACCATCTTGCTTGTTTGATATTATGCTCCTTTCCATGGCAACAGATTGTGATGCCATGCATGGACATATTATGAGGTTAAAACAGTTGCCAGGTTGAAGCTGGAGGAAAAAGTAGGAAAGATTCTGAAACTGCATAGGCACTTTTTAGAGTAAGTGTTCAAAAGATCTGGAAAACATGCTTATAGCAAATGCAATAAGAGGCTTTATGGTTGGGTCAACCCTAATACCCTCCTCTGAAATCTCATTGCTACCAAAGGCAACCTGGTTTAAGGTATACATGATAATTTACACAGAGCAAGCTTGGTTTTTAAAAGTCTGGTTAAAATGCACCAAATTCTACTAAGGGGTAACTGAGTGCCATAGATTTTTCCAGCAACCACATAGGTTTCTTTAAAGTGAGTTCAGATGTGTCTGTGCAACACTGAAACTTGAAGGCTGCAGGTACCATTCCTTATGTGAAATTATCCCTCTATAAAATGGGATTAATACCACATTCAGATGAAGTGCTAGGATAAAAACATCAGTCTGGTCAGGAAATAAAATAGTACCCAGAGGTTTCCATTTTTCTTTACTGGAAATAAAAAATTCTACCTGGAAATCTAGCACAAAATTATATCTGTTTCCTTCTTTTCATGCAAGTATCAAAAGCATCAAAATACCAAGAAAACACGCATCAGTAAATCAGATTAAACATGGTGAAACAAAGGCACAGGTTATTCTTTTCTGTTTTGTCTAGGAAACTGTTGACAGCAAAGACCTTTCCCACCAAAAACAGAGGTTGGACTGTGTCCAACCTCTATAATAGGTAATAGATGAACACCATAAGGGTTGAATGTCATCAGTGGGAGATTAGAGCATGAAGATACTATGGAATCACACTCTACAACTTAGTTTGAGACTGATGATTCAGTAGAGAGCTGTAGTTAATCCTATGCTCAGTCTCTAACCCTTCCAGCCATATTCTGCTCTGTTTCACACATTCATGTTTATGTGCTCATGTCTTACCCACACAATGATGTACATAAACATAAAAAAACTTTTTCTGCCTTATATCTGTGCATGGACATGCTATCCCGGTGGTTAACGCAGCCTTGATTTTGTTGAACTCCTTTAACATACTAAGCACCGTCTTAGAAGAGGATTCCTTTCTTACACACAATTTTGGTATATTATGAACTCTCTCAAATTTAGCATAGAAATGGGGAGGGGAGGGGGAAGAGGTCTATTCAGTGAACAGCAACATGTCTTAGCAGAACACAAACTTAAGTCTGGATCTTGCATAGGATGTGGTGAGGTCTGGAAGGACAAAGATGTCCAGAAAGGATTATGCACTTGTGGATTTTTAAAAGTCTAGTCACAGTCTCCAGTTCAAGAAGTAGCTAAATTGCTGGTTGCATGAACCTGGGGAGCGTAGACTGGGAGAAAAGTCATTCTATATTTACCTGTTTTCTTATTTTTTCCCCTGGAAATGTACTATTAACTCCGCTGGAGAGAGAACACTGGGCTAGATGGAGCTCTGGTCTGCCTGAGGATGTAAACTCTGGTGTTTACTCTGCTATAGTAAATGTTGAAAAGCCTGAAATCAAAGGGGAAGTACTACGGCTTGATTGCACTTTCATAATAAAGTCCATCCTTGTTAAATAAAGAGATCACCAAATTCCAATGAATTCAAATTTAAACTGTGTCTATAAACATAACATTGTTTACATCTTTCATTTATGATGATATTTCAGCTAAGTTGTTCTAAAATTGCTCTGCTTTTGCGCTACGTCATAAAATGGAAGCATATATTACATTAAGCAGTAAGGAGCTGTATCTCATTTAAAACACATAACCACATAATTTCAGAGATATATATCTATATATATGTTCATATATCTATGAACAATGAAATTGCCCCAAAATTAAAACCCTCCTGGCAGTGTATTTGTAAACACAATCAGCCTATAATCCAATAAAGAGACTCTGCTTTGAATTAATGTGAATTGCTTCTCTATTCTGCCTTTACAAATACAACTTTTCATCTGAACTTCCTCACTCCCTCTCTTTCTTTCACTAAAAGTAATTTTAGTGATTTTCTTCCTCACTTGTAAACAGCAGAGGAAACATTTAAAAAGTAGAATAAAATTGAGTTCGGGAAAAAAAATCCAACAAAACCAACTATAAAATAAAAGAAGCAGATATAATTCCTTTTATACCTGCAAACAGAAAAGGCAAACCTAATTTCTCAGAACTTCTGGCATGAAACACTTTGCATTTTAAAAAGAAACCATCACTTCAATCAGTTTTTTATTATTCTGATAATGAAAATGAAAGCTACACTGTTAAATGGAAAGTGCAATAATTTTATATACTCATAAAAATAAAACCATTTCTTTAATTTTGAAAATTTAACAGAAAATTTTCCAAATGTCAACCTTTTAGTTATAATTCATTAACCTTTCATGCAATAATATTTGGTACAAAAGCAAATCTTAAGATATATGGATACAAATTAAATATTTAGAGGTTAATCCCCGAAGAAGACAGGAATTCAAAGGAAGCTATGTTGCTTGTAATATTTACTGAACTGAGTTTCAAAAAGGAAAGAAAGAAGATCTTTTTCTCAATACAAAGTACACAGAGTTTGGAAGGTAAATCAAAGACTGACACATTTGAAATATTCAACTACAAGTTTTTCTTTCCACTTAGTGTGTACTTTTCTTCAAATTTCCAGAAATTTAGTCATACTAAAAACAATTCAGTACAAAGAAAATTTTACCTATTTGTGAGGCTTTCTATTTTTATGTCTAATTTGGGAAGCTGAAGAAACATTTTCTAATAAATTCTTAGCTATTAAACTTTGACTGCTAGACATGATAACTATATAGACCAGATGGTATCAATTCAGCTTCCTGACTGATGCTAACACAATTTTTTACTTATTATCTCAACAGAGTGTTATCTGCCTATCTTAAGCTGGTGGGTTCAGAAATAAAAGTTTTATTACGTGAATACAGGATCGATGGTCCTTCATGCTGCAAGGAAATCACTTTAAGGATATTTGTTCCCCCATCTCCTTACTTGCAAAGGGAAATATAGTCTCTTTTCAGTGTTCCTTGCCCTAGATCATACCACCTTGACTTTCTGATCCTATAGAAGTTAGTGGTCAAGTCCCACAGATTTTGGTAGGACTGTGATACTGTGGTATCAACTCACAAAACCCAAAGACTTTGAGGACTGAAGATGGGAGGATATGTGAGGACTGGAGCTGCATATTCTACTGGATCCACTCTGTTCTGTACTGTGCTTCAGAGTGTGTCTGGAAGACTCTAGTCAAGGTGTCAGATAGGCAAATGGCAAAGGCTGTGGAAAGTGAGGATTCAAGGATACAAAAAGCCCACAATTTATGAAAGAGCTGGCGAATTAGCCTTAAGTCTCTGCCTTTATAAGCAACTCTGAATGTGAGACTACTGCAGCTCCTCCCCAGACATGCAATGCTTATCAGCAGCAGCAGGATCTGCTGACAGAGCTACTAAGCGAATTGCATGTCTTTAGCGGTGTGAGAAAATAAAAGCACATTGTTGATCACATCAGAAACCTGCAGCATATTTACTACCACCATAGAAATCTCAACATTTTTTTAAATTGTTTCCTTAATCAAGCCTTACTTCTAATGAAAGTCCACAGGGCCAAAGCAAGAGGAGACCAAAACTGGTTACCCTCCGGGCAGGCTGCAAGTTTGAAGGCGCAAGAGGGGAGCCTGGCCTTGTAGTTTGTGCATATGGAGGGACCCATAGAAACAAATGCAGCACAGGCCAAACAGGCACAATCTGCAGTAAGTGCCAGTCAAGACAGCACTGCCCTTATCAGTTTGCACACTTAATGTGTCCCACACAGACCATGCAGCAGTCCTTGCTCACCCTCCCATTCCTCACACCGCATTAGGTGGGAGCAATCTCCTTCCCTGTGGACTGCCCATGTCCCACCAAGCCACAAAGAAGACATTTTGTACCTCATCAGCTTAGGCCAGCCAGAGCCAGAGGCTCTCCCAAGCTCCAGTTCCACAGAGTGAAGGAAAACAGGACCCTGTGGAAGATCCTCCTTCCCTGCTCTCCTGCTTTCCCCTCCAGACCCACTGGCCCTCCCTTCTCCCCCTGTGGCTTCAGATCAGAGACAGGCTGTTTCTTTAAATCCTCCAGTTTAGATTGGTTGCAGGCCTCTGGGAGTCTGCGGCCAAAACTAAAGCCAGGGACAATTCCTGAACAAGTAAACTCACAATACCCTGTTTATTTATACAGCACAAATGATTGAAATCATTATGCCCCAGCCTAGTAGGACCTATTTATAAACAGCATCTTAAGATGAGCAATATAGCAGGACTCTTCACCGCTTCACAAGAAGATCCAGCCCCATCCCCTCATCCCCCCTATAAAGCACCAAGGCCCTTCTGACTTGCCACATAAAAGATGCATTCCTCGCCTGTTAAATTAAAATCTAATCATATTCTGCAGTAAACAAGGCACAAAGAACACTCTTGAAATTATGGGATGAAAACCAGCAACACTAAGGGCCAAACTCTCCCCTCAGATCTATCCTACGGCTCTTTGACAAGTGCAATCAGTTAAACATTTGAGTGCTTGACAACAGCTACCCCACCAGACGTTTGATCTGTCTGGTATTCAGCCCTCTTCCATAAATTATGGATCTTCAGATCTGCATGTTCTCCATGTTTGTTATGGCTGGTCTCCAACAGAGAGGAGGCTTGGGAAGAAGTGGATATTTCTCTCAAAACACTTTAATTACTCCTATGTTTCTGTCTATACAAAGCAGATCTGCAACTACTTAAGTGGGCATCAGTTGCATTTAGAGCCTTGGAAGGAATAACTTTTGCTTTTCATCTTCTTCAGACACTGATCCAACCTATACAAAATGTGAGATCTAAACAGCAGCCTCACACTTCAGTGCCATCTGGATGTTTTATTTGCAGGAGCACCCTTCAACTCTCAAAATGCTCACACTACCACCTAGAAACCCATACACAAGAGGACAGGAGCATGGCTGGAATCGTGATTTGGTGGCAAATCCCATAAGGAGCTTTTCAACCTGTCATGTGATACTCATGGATCAACATGGATGACAGGTCCCTTACTGTATATCCATGTACTGCATATCCAGAATCAAGTGCTGGATGATTATTTGGGCTTTAATAATCTTACCAGTTCACTTAAATGTGGTAATCACAATGAGTCCTTGAGATGGTTAGAATTTAAGAATTAATAGCACCTCCATGGTGCTTTGCATTTTTCTTTTCAGAGTAGAGAACAAGTATTAACTAATTGCTCTTCAGAAAAACTTTTATCACAGTTTTATGAGATGGAAACTAGGAGGTTAAGTAACTTGCCTGAAGTTATACAATGAATTGCACTGGGATTAAAATTCAGGAGATGCTGGCTAACAGCCCTACTTTTTGACCACTGGACCACTCTGCTTCTTACTGAAAGAATTTAATTTACTTGGCAGGGAATGCATCTTTCATGTGGTAAGCTATATATTGCATTTCTAATGAAGTTGAGGCAAGGTGAGAAGGCCAGCAGATCTCATTGTGAGTTGGTGAAGAGTCACATCATGGCGATTCTGTTTTAAAATCTTAATCTAATAGAAGTTCACTTCTACTCTCCAAAAAAAAAGAGCTTTTTTTCAAAATATGGATGCTCATAGGCAAGTATCTAAATTTCTATTGATCCATGTGAAGTCTAAGTAAACTGTGACGCTTCGTACTTCTGGTATTTTAAGACCTATATCCTACATATTTCATCAGAACTCAGGCAATGTTTTGACACCCAAACACCAGAATATATGTATTCTTCACCCAGTCTTCTGCTCCTGGTTCAAGTTTTTGCTTATGTTTTTTCCTGTGATATTCTTCTTTTCAAACCACTTTTTTTCCTTTAGTGTTGACTTTTAAAATCTGAAGATCCACAATAAAGACACAAGTGCATAAGTGTATGTGTGCGCATGATGGAAGCAGCTATATAGCTGGAAATATATTTTCATGTATCCTTTTTTTTTCTCTCTCCTGGCTAATGTATTAATAAGAGATGTTCTGCAAATACTGAAAATCAGTGTTTCAATGGTCATCATCTGGAGGCAACAACAGCAACAGATCTCTGTCTATGTGTCTCTGTGTGTACATGTGAGAGTAAGAGGGGACATACTTTGGACAACCACATCTCCACATATATCCATCCCTACTGTATTAAAACCTCCAATGAAAATAGCCTCATGAAGAATTCATATACAGGTAGATGAACTTTATTGACATTACATTCCAACTCCAAGCTGGAACTATGCAAGTGTATCATAAATTCATCAGTAAATAAAGATGTTGTCTTTTATTCTCTTGTAGAATAATAGTCAAAACATAAAGCCACAAAAGTAAAGAAAGAACTATCAAAACGATGGTAATGACCATTAAGAGAATGTCTGGAGACCTGAAGAAAGACCAAAACCTGCATCTGAACACAGACTGGTTTCTGCAACAGAAAAACAGCACAGTGGCTATACGCAGATCCAAGAAAAAGATCATTGCCATTAGTGGGAGAAAAACCTTGCTCATGCAAGACACTTTAAAAACAGTGAGGAAAAATAATGAGAACTTGATAATATGAATGAGATCTAATGCCAGAGGTTTAAGTTTTCAAGACTTAGGAAAGCAGTCATTATTGAAAATGTATTCTGACATGTAAAAATCACCGCTAAAATCACCTAACAAATAAAAAAAAGCACACCTGCAATAAATTTTAATTATTTTTGTGTACAGCAGATACACCCATTTGTCAAAAGTACAGTAAAAGTGATTTGTTTAAACTCCAGAAAGGTTTACTGACACCTCACTTCATTTAACCTGTTTGTTTTCTTCAAACATGAGTTATTTGATTTTTACTAGGCTTTGTCATTGTGGCAGTACCGCAGTAGTTACCTAAACAACACAAAACTTATTGTCCACACCCCTACATCACTTATATTTTATGGTCACAAGCATGGATATGAAACCTATGACTGAACCACTCTTAGCAATGGGCACTCTTAGGAATGAATGCCAGTTTCGGCAGATTTGTCCACAATGCTCATTTGGTCCTGGCCTTAAGCCTGAGGAGCCTCATAGTCCATGTAACTAAAATTACTGCTGATAACTCTGAAAGATCTAGTAAGATTCCCCAGTCATCCAAGTAACCCTGTGCTAAAGATCTTTTCATGAGCTGTAAAAGGGATAGGATTTTGCTGAAATCTATGATTAGTTCTCTCCATACTCAAAATACTCATTCCAAAAATATAGTCCTTACTGGTTTTCTGGGAAACCCTGTGGAATTGAATGACTGAAAAGAAAAATTAGTTGTCTAGAAAAATGTCTTTCTCTTTATAGGGATCCCAAGGCTCCTGAAAATCAGTAATGTTGTCCCAAATTACGTGAAGCTAAGAGCAACCTGGACTCTGCTGGTGGCATTCTAACAGGGGAGCATTTCTTATTTGGACAGTGGCCATTGTCACTTTCAGTAAAACACAGGATGGGGGAGAGAGGCAGGTGATCTTCAGAATGTTTGAACCTCTCTCTCCTTCTTTTTTCCTCTCCCCACTTTTTTTTTTTTTTTTCTCCTTCTTCAAATGAAGAGATCGTGCAAGTTTAAGGCGGATGATTCTACCATGCAATTTTTCAAATTCCCTATAGCAGAAAAGATTCCTATTGCTGCGCACCTTCTCCTGGGAGCTACACTGCCTCTGCCTGGATTTGTGAGAGGATGTTACTCCTGTCACCTGTAAAGGTGGATAATCCCAGTGGATTTGTAGCATTTGGTTCCACCTCTAGTCTTTTTCCACTGTTTCTGGGTCTCTGGAACTATTCCTGTGGCAGAAAATACTGATGGCAATTCTAATCATCTTCATGTATACAATATATCCCTTACAAACTTGAGATAAATGATAACATGAGCTGGTGCCTTTACCACAGGGATCTTGAATTCAGCTGACGCAAGGTCAAATGAAGTCTGTAGGCACCCTGATCTAAACGCAACTTCAGTCTTCCTGCAGGAAGAGTATGGAAGAGTACAGCCACAGTAGGATAGTATTGACACAGCATTTTCTTTTTCTCTATATTTGTTAATACAGACAGTTAATACTCCTAACTTACCAGTTTTGCCAGGAAATTTGAAGCCAAACTAAGCTTTGAGCTATACATGTAAATCATTGTGGGGTTATATGCATGAAAACAAGAGTAAAACTTAGACCACAGATTTTCCAGGGAAAAACAAGTGCTGCATTTCAGGCAATTAGGAGCAGTAAAGTAAACATTTAGTCACCATTGACTCATGAGCCGAAAAACACAGTAGTCGATTACAGCTTTCTGCAGCAATAATTAATATGGTGCTGATGAAAACTGTGTTTTTCTCTCAACATACAAAGCTATTCCAGGTAATTAAATGTAACCTCAACTATATGAAATTTGTCTTTAATCTGCACATGATACAGTATTTTAACTTCATATCCTGTATTCTGGAAGGCAAATAATATAGGAACATTACCTAAAGCATATAACCAATAACCCTAACATGATTTGTTTACATTTAGAATTATATCACACTTTATGATTAAATATTTGACTATGAAAAGATCTGTAATTTAATCATTTGCACAATATTTCTTACATTTCTCTTTATGTCTGATTTATGGAGATAAATTAAGAGGTCAATTCTAACTATGTATGCCAAATAGACATTTATTCCTTTGTATGTTTTAACATCCCAGGCTTTTCCAGATGCACAAAATGGAAAGAAAGTAAATACTTACAAAACTGGTGACTCTGGAAATTTCTGATGAAGGATTTATGGTATTGTGAAGCTTCTGAATAGAGAAAGAGGTGTTATGTACAAAGTAGATTTTAGTTCACTGTATAGCCCTGATTTTCCAAACTGCAGATTATCTACATTTCTCAGTGAAGCTAATGGAACTTGATATACACCTCTAAAAAATAATGCATATCACTGCCTTCTAAGTCACTGTTTATAAACCCAAGTAATTTAAAGTCCATATTTCCAGCTTGACTACCCAACTATTTCCAGCTGTATAGTTCATATAGCAGTAAAAATGGAAAGAAAAATTATCTTTTATCTCAAGAAGCTTCAATTTACTAATTTTTAGCTTTGTAAGAGTTTCTTTGCATGCTACATTAGTTATCCCTATTAGGTTCTTAAAATAAGCCTCAAAAAAAACATAGAATCATAGGATTATAGAATAGTTAGGGCTGGAAAGATCATCTACTTCCAACATCTCATTAAGATCATCTACTTCCAACCCCCCTGCCATGGGCAGGGACACCTCCCACTACACCATGTCACCCAAGGCTCTGCCCTTGCACACTGCCAGGGATGGAGCATTCACAACCTCCCTGGGCAACTCATTCCAGTGCCTCACCACCCTCACAGGAAAGAATTTCCTCCTTATATCCAATCTAAACTTCCCCTGATTAAGTTTTAACCCGTTACCCTTTGTCCTGTCACTACAGTCTCTAATGAAGAGTCCCTCCCCAGCATCCCTATAGGCCCCCTGGAAGGCTGCTATAAGGTCTCCACTCAGTCATCTCATCTCCAGACTGAACAGCCCCAACTTTCTCAGCCTGTCTTCATACGAGGGGTGTTCCAGTCCCCTGATCATCCTCATGGCCCTCCTCTGTATTTGTTCCAACAGTTCCATGTCCTTTTTATGTTGAGGACACCAGAACTGCACAAAATACTCCAGGTGAGGTCTCACAAGAGCAGAGTAGAGGGGCAGGATCACCTCCTTCGACCTGCTGGTCATGTTTCTTTGGATGCAGCCCAGGATACAGTTGGCTTCCTGGGCTGTAAGCACACACTGCTGGCTTGTGCTCATTTTCTCATCCACTGACACCTCCAAGTCCTTCTCCACAGGGCTGCTCTGAATCTCTTCTCTGCCCAGCCTGTAGCTGTGCCTGGGATTGCTCTGACCCTGGCGTAGGACCTTGCACTTGGCATGGTCAAACTTCATGAGGTTAGTATCAGCCCACCTCACAAGCGTGTCAAGTCCCTCTGGATGGCATTCCTTCCCTCCAGCGTATCAACTGAACTACACAGCTTGGTGTCATTGGCGAACTTTCTGAGGGTGCACTCAATCCCACTGTCCATGTCAGTGACAAAGATGTTAAACAAGACCGGTCCCAACACTGATCTCTGTGGGACACCACTCATTACTGGTCTTCAGCCGGACATTGAGCCATTGACCACAACTCTTTGTGTGCGGCCACCCAGCCAGTTCTTTATCCACCAAGTGGTCCATCTGTCAAATTGACATCTCTCCAATTTAGTGACAATATAAACTTGTATACAATATGAAATAAAAAAGGGTTGTTATTACCTTTAGAGAACACTAATACTTTGTATTATTCCTTAAAAAGTAACTTTGCCATCTTTCTTGGCACAAAGGGAACTTGTTCCAGAGCCCTATCATAGCTTTAGTTTCTAAATTAGATTAATGGCTGGTGTATAGCAAAATATTAAGTTACTGTTTAATTCAGTAAAAGCAAATAATTCTCAACTCTTAGCATTATCAATTCTGCCAAGTCAAATAACATGAAAACATGAACAAAATTCTCAACCAATTCATTTTCTGTTAATGGCATACCAAAATATTCTATACTGGTGGTTATCATTTTTGTTGGCCTAAACATTTACTACAAGCCTGGATTCTCAAAAGCAATGTCTTTGAGCAAAATTCAGGAAAGATGTGTAGTTCATTCAGGTGGATTTTTGGGCCATGAAATGTATGAAATACAAAATTGTAAGAGTTTTTTATACCAAGGAAATTCTCTAGCTTTGGCATCAAACTCTTTCTCTGAGCATGAGCAAGAACAGTCGTTAACAATTCCAGAGGGGGGGAAAGCCAGAAATAAGGGCACAATCAACCAATAAACAAAAAGCACAACACGGTGCCCTACCTGTGCATAAGTAAACTTATTTGTGTTATTCATTTGAAGGAACAAAGGGGCTTTTCCAGAAACCATCTGTACTTTTTAAAGAGTGAATTACCTATAGCCTTCAAAGAAAATGATGCTGTTAAAATAAACTTGGGGATTGGCAGGAATTGGGTTACTGAACATGGTGCTGTGTTAGAAGACTTAACATGTCTCTGGATTTTGTCTCATTGGTTGCACAAAACCCAGGTACACAGGGATGCAGGGTTTCAGCTGAGAGACATTGCCACAGCTGTCAGGTCTGGAGCCAGGCTTACTGATACCCAAATTTAGTGGTTTTTCTTTGAAGTTGTCTTCTGAAGCACCATAAAAATAAGAGGAGGGAGAAAACTTAATGTCCTCTGGCTAGAATGTAGAAACACAGATGGTAAGCTAGATTTCATGCTCAAAAAATTGTTAGTTAAGAATCTAAAACTGAGTTTAAAATAATAAAGTGCATGATGGAGTATCTGCAGTCACCTTTGGTTTTGAACTGTTGGTGCACTTGGGCACAAGTTCAAGCTTTTCACCATAACTACTGGGACTGGAAACTTCTCTTTTAAATGAAAAATGAGATTTTCACATGGTCAGTTTGTTGAAAGCATGAAAGCTTTAAAGAAAACATCAGTTAGGGTAAGTTTCATGATAAAATGGTAAAATCTGGCAAAGCTATAGGTCTTTTCAAAATTCGTAAGCCTCAAAAGAAGCTGGGCAAAATCCTCTTGGTTTCAGGTTTCACAGAAGCTTGCAGCTCAGCTAAAGTTTGTCTTAAAGTTCACTAAAGTTCAGCCTTTCAAGTCATTCTGATTCGATTTATGGTTTTTTCCTAAACCATATAAAAGTTGGGGTATTACATGGATTTCACATGAGCCAGGTGGAACTCAGTAGTTTCAACAGTGTCTTCATTTGAGATTTTGAATTTGTTTAAATGCAAAATAGAAAGCAAAATTCCATCTTCCTCCAAGGCCAGAGAAAAGTTTCATATGATGCCCTGGGAGCCAAATTCATTTCCTTCGGAGTTCTTGGGACTCACAGAAGTCCATGTTTGTGTAATTGTGCAGTGAGGCTAGTCTTTGGGGTCCCAGCACAATTCCTGCAGGGAAAGCCAGGAATCCTGGAAACACTGCAAAGGGAAGAGTATAAATGTGCCTTGCTACAGAGAGAGTATTTACCTCTCCCAGGGATGCAGAGCACCACAGTCAGTCCTCAACACAAGACTTACTAGGGCTTGAGGCTTAGTTTTCTGAAAGATATGGCATACTAGTGCTCCTTCGCAGAGTACATTTACAGTGTATGCTTCTCGGTGCTGATAGGGTTTTTCTCTCTTTCCAGAATTCTAGCTAATAGAAGCAGAGGAAATGGAGTATAGCTGTCAAATAATTTGCTGGATTTCAAACAATCTTCCATTCCTTATTCAATTAAAATTAAACACCTAAAACTTCCTGAACTGACAATTCAAAAAAAGTTCAGGAATTGAAAAAGCCAGCTAAAAACAACCACATAATGTCACAGTATCAGTGTACATTTTAACCGTTAGCTACAAAACCATTACCAATCTAATATTAATAAAAAAACCTATAAAATATTTCTGAAAGTCAAATATTATAAAACTGCGTTTTGTGAAATGATTCATGAAAATGTTTGCCTACAATAGTCTAATGTGGAGCTACTCATGATACAGTTATTGTCATCAGTTCTTTTTTCTAAAGTTTTAATGTGCAGAGGTCATATCTGAAGTGAAAACCTTTCTCTTTTATTTTACCTCTAATTTTTGTGGTGAAATTCTCACTCTAGTTAAGAAGGCATAGCCAATTGTCATCCATTATAACAGAATTTTGAGTAATGAGACAGTTCTGAAGTGAAAATTGTGCTATTTTAACACCTTTGTTTCTCCACCATGTAAACTCAATTAATATAAAATGAAGCTCTGAAGGATTTATTAAATTATTACCAATATTTACTGGTTTAACAGGAAAACAGAAGATATGCCTCTTCTGTGATTATCTACATCATTTTTATACAGTTATTAAAATTCCCCCAAAATATTATTTTAATAATCTTAAAACACAATATCCTGTTAAAATGAACTCTTTAGTTTGGGAGAGTAATTACTCATTTGAGACGCTTAATTTGAAGGGTTACCACAGATCCTTATCTCTGTAAGTTAGATCTCAGTATTATAACTTCTTCTTATAAGAAGTTCATTTCAGGGTAAAAGTCATGCTTGGACATTTCAAAGGCGCTTAAAGCCCAGATTTAATTCAAGTAATATTAAACCCCTCTGTTAAATATGCAATGGTGCAAAAAATTATCCTTTGCTCCCTTTATACAATTACTCAAAAGATCTTATTTTTTTTTTTATTTTGATTATATGGTTAGTTTGTTGTACCAGTGCTTCTAAATTCTGTCCCTGGATAAATGCCTTAGGAGTGACAAATACAGACATCAGATGCCAGGCATACATCTTTCATGAAACCTTAGTTTTCTCTGAAAAGTCCAGCCTTCATCCAGATTTCTAGACGGGGCGGAAGCAATAAGAGCATGAATTCATTCATATTTTTCCTAATAAGGAAATATGCAGTCTTTATAATCCACAATTATTTTAAATCATAAATCTGAAATTTAGGAAGTATCTGCAATCTCTATGGAGTTAGTTGTCAATCTGGCCACTGAAGACTGTGAAGTCCATTTTGGAGCAGTACAGGAGAAACCTCCAAGCTTCTGCTGCTGCAAGCTGATAATAGAAAATGACCCCTTTTTCTTCAATACTTTCTCTACTAAGCTATATTCTATGGGGTGGTTGTTCAGACAGTCTGTATTATTCATGTCTTCTTGTGCATGCATACATGAATCCATCATTTCCTTCTAGTTTATTTCTACATATTAGTGAAAAAGAGCCATTTTGAGCCCTCTGTGGACAAAAGTTTGGTTAGCAAATGGGAGCATACTGGAAGTTAATACACTGCGAATTAGTTGTTCTCATTACAAGCAAAAACATGTAACAGTGAAATACTATGGTTGCTTGTAAAGTCGTACTAACCTTACATGCACGAGTCCTGGATTTCTGGCCTCCTCCTCCTTTAGCTTAGCTCTCCCTTGAGCATTTATTCATTTGTTTGACCTTGCCAAAATAATTATTCACCTAAACATAGCCCTCTCATGATGTCAATGGAAGTCTGAGCAACCTACGGCAGAGAACGTTCAAAGTTTATATTGCTACAAAGCAATGTTGTCTTCTGGTTTGTTTTGTTTTCTTGGATATCCTGTTCCGTGAGAAGAGTAATCCTGTAACTAAGACTGACTGGAGACTTTTCATAGTATAACAAAGTATACCAAAATGCCTCTGTTTCACCTTTTAAGATTAAATCACTGCAATGCCCTGAGCCTTGGACATGCAGGCACACAAATAATTTTATGCACATGAGCAATTCCACTGAACTCCTTGGGTCTACACACATGTAGCCCTGCACATATTCCCATCAGTAAGATCAACAACTGGTTTTGTTGAGAACATCCCTGGCAAAGGAATTTTCCTGGAAATAACCATGGTCTACATTAGCAAACCTCACAGCTTTGCTTTAGTGCTCAATCACCCACAGAAGTCACTTACTGTCTTACATAGCACTTGCTTTGAGCCATATTCTTTAAGTAATTTGCTTTAAATTCTTTATACACTATGATAGCATAGTTTACCAAAGCTTTCAGAAAATTAAAAAAGAAAAAAGGTTATAACCACTTATTGTAGGTAGTTATAAGTCATTGCAAATAGTGTATTTGAAAATCAGAGCTAACAACTTGCCAATTGATATTTCATTCTGCATTGCTTAGTGGTCAGAATAATAGCTTCCCATCTTCATGAAATTTTTTTCACCTGATAATGTTGAATTTTTGAGCAACAGTGTGAGCACAAGAGCAGTTTGTGTAAGTAAATGAACCATGTCAGCAACTGTAATTCAGTTAGCATTGAAAACATGATCAAAATGTATTAAATTATTCGTGATAGGTTCTCTCTGCAAGAAGGCAAATCTATCTGAACAAAAAGAATTTACTAGAATATGAAACTGCAATAATAAAAGTGTCATGTCCTTTTAAATAGTATATGAGTGCTCAAATATTCTACATCTTAAGTGGTATTTCATTCTAAAGGAACTAAGAAAAGTAATTTGTGGCTAAATGTAGAGTGTTTCAGAAGGATTGCTCTATGGGTAGATTAAACAATGCCCAGGCCAGAAAACTCGATCTATTTAACCATTCTCAAATAGGCAATACATTTTATGCAACATAAAACATAAGCTGCAGTGTTATATGACAGCTAAAAACTTTTGTATTGATTCCCAAAGATATTGATTTAAATTTATCAAAATGTATTTATTCATCACTGCTGCATCAATGATTTTCTGTATTTTATATGTAAATAATCTATTCTATTCCCTTGATCATGTTAATCTTACTAATGGCAAATTACCATTCTCCACATACAGTTCCTAGATATACAAATTATCACTCCTGCTTTCAGGGGATTGAGAATCAGCCACGCTTGCTAATGCCTCCATGGATTGCCTGACACATAGCAGATTTTTATACTCCGTTTTAAAGCATTCAGCTCACAAGAAATAATTTATAAATCTGACTATCACTTGCACTTATCCTCTTACTGCTTGAGGGGGGAAAAGAACAAGATCAAATTGGGAGGATTATTAACAGTGTAAGAACTTTATTTGCTTCAATTAACTCTTTGCAGGAATACTAAAGCCCACTGGTTTTAGGAAAGGAAGGTGAAATATCCTGTCTGAATATCCTGTACAGAACTTGGAAAACAAACAAAAAAAAAGTACTATCTACAAATACTCTTCCCCCCACCCCCCCACCCCCAATTTTAAGAAACTGAAACTTTTTTAATACTAAATGTACATTTAAGCCTAAGAGCTCCTTTCAACAAACAAGGTATGACTTGTATTAAGGAATGAAAACTGTGGCAAATAAAGCAAGCCAAAAATAAAGACTTTGGGACTCTACCAAAGTCTTGATCTTCACCTGTGCATAGTGGAAACAAAATGCTACCACACTCTTCGGGACCCATCCTCCCTCCACTTGATATTTCCTCTTTAGTTGTAAAAAGGTTGATGTCACAATGGAGAATGAGATCCTCCAATTTCACCCTTCCTTTACATTCACCTGTCTTGGTGTAACCCCTGATTGAAACCTTCTCCTTCCCATTCAGAAACAAAAGCCTGTGATAGTCACAGACCAGTTTGCTACCTTTTATTGCAGAAAACTCCTTGGCTCTTTCAGTACAAAGGCATGAACAGAACTAACTGTAATTACTGAGGAACTGTTGGAAAGAAAAGGTACTCAGCTGCTCCTTTATTGTAAAAATATTTGGAGAGTCACTTTGAAGATTCCTGCCACCCCTTCAGTGTCATGGACAGCAGTAGGAAGACCAGCAATGTAAGATGGGATTCAGTTACCAAAGACTGGTGCCTAAATGGCAGCTAAAATGGGTCAGAGTTTCCCTGATGGTTTCCAGGTGCCACTCCAAAAGGAAAAGGTCCCATGAAGATGTCTTAGATACCTAAGGCATCTGAAATGCTAACAAGTACCTAGATCAAGTGAATAAATATCTCCCACGGAACCTAAGAAGTTCCCACCATAGCCAATGAAAGTTTCTATTTCAATTATAATAGATAACACTAATTGTAATCAATATCAGTGATCAGTGTCTTCTGATAGCATAACAATTCTGTGATAAATCCTTAGAGAGAAAAAATAACATTAAGAAAGCAGAGGGCTCATGACATTTACTACAACCTGATTTAGTGTATACAACTGGTGCCAAAATCTCCATTTGTCTGCTCAGCCCCCCAAGAAAGGGCTGGTGTAAATAGGATCCTAATGCCCCTTATCCCCTTGAAATAAAAAGGGAATGAACCTGAGATCACTGGGAGGCAAAACTTAGGAGCCTTCTGGGATGACATTGTCCTTATTTCCACCAGAAATTTTCACATGGTGCATCTGTGTTCCTGATGCTCTCCACTCTCAACATCTTTCCATAGGGGAACAGAGACATGAAAAAGCCCACAGCTGATAAATCCTCATGCTGCAGGGAAGAAATTACTGTGAAAGCTTCCTTTAACTTCACTTTTGCCTGACCATTCCCCATACATAGCCTCAGTACTGACCTTAATTGTGACAGGATTTTTACTCATTAAGAAGGCCTTTCTGCATACAGAATAACTTTAAGTAACCTAATGTGAACTATAATTAGCAGAATACAATATTTTTTAAGAGACTTCAAAATCCCATTTCTATTTCATTAAATTGCCGTTCATTTTAAGCAGTCTATGTGCCAATAAGTATTTACAATCCTCTTGAAGCACAATTTACAGCCTGTACAGTACAGCCATTTCCATCTGTCACACTGGCATGTATTTAGGGACTACCTAAAATACAGACTGGATCTACTACAATAGTTGGTCATGTAAATTCTCCTTAGCTCAATGGTCATTGTCACAATAGACTTTCTGAAGCATTGCAGTCAATCATGCACCTAACCTTAAGAAACCTGTTTCCGATATCCATTCGTTATGAGGTTTTCAGATGTATTTGGGATGAGCAAAAAGGCTGGAAATGGATAGCATTTGGACATTTTTTTTTTCAACTCAGATGATAGGTGCATCTTTATATGCAAACTTCCTCCTTCTCCATGAATCACACAAGATTAAGCACCCTTCTTTCTCTATGCAAGAGTTAAGATTTTAAAGAGAAGGAAAAAAGTAGCCTTGTTTTTAGAGAAAAATACTTTTTTTCCCTCCTGAGTTATTTAAAGACTCCAGGTACCTGTGCAAAGCATCTTATTACAAACAGGCACAACTATTTGCATTCTCTTTGGGAATGTCAGCTTAGAAAGTGGCCCCGCTACCTACCACTTCTTATAGAAAGGTTGAAAATGCTGCATCTTGCCTTGTATGAAGAGCTCCCAGCTCTTGCTATTGCTAGCAGCTATTCTAAAAATAGTTATCTTCTGGAATTATGAACTCCTAGGCCAAATTTTAGTTACAAATAAATGCATCAAAAAAATGTGTGCTCCACCCTATGGCACAGTTTGGATTGGTTGGGACTCCACTGCACTTGCGTTAGGATTATTATTTTTCATATAGCTGGAACACTAACTCTGTAGCAGAACCAATTCTTTACATGTCTACAAAAAAAAGAAGAAGAAAAGAAAAAAAGAAAAAAAGAATCAAAGTGCAGCTTCAGGGTAATTGCAGCAGGTAAATCCAAAGTGGTTAATGCAGTTAACTTTATGTTAATGTTAGCTCGAATCTGAGGGGTTGCTGCCTACAAACATCCATTCATAGCTTTAGTCACGAGTCATTCACTGACAGCCAATGAAAATATTTGGTGAGTAAACTTCCATATATGTTTATAGGCTCCAGTCCTAACAGGGTACTAATAAGCAATTCAGATATGTAGTTTACTTCCTCATATGCATTAATGTTAATTACAAGTAACCAAAATTATACAGACGATGTAATTACATACTAATTATAACATAACCACAGCTACCCTGTTATAAGTGTAACTCTAAAAAAACCTTTTAAGACATGTCATCTTAACACATGCTTTTAATCCTAATTTTTTGTAACCTACCTTTCAACAATGCATATCTGAGCACTCAATCTTTTGACCCAGCTTTCATTGCACAGCAGAACAAGCTAAATATTAGCTAATCATATTTTAAATTAAGAGATACTCTCATTGCCTTTAGTCTTTATAAAACAGGGGAAATAGAAGAATTATACAGGCAGAGGAACTTCTATTTCACTGTATACACAAGACACAGATTTTAACTCATTGCAGGGTTACTCCAGTAAGAAACACCACAAAGTCCGAGGCATTTGATGACAAAGATGGAGCCTTTAGTTTCCTTTGGGAACTAAAGGAGAATAAAAGAAGCAGAACGAGATAACAAAGCATGCCAGTTTGGAGAAGCTTTGTGTGCTCAGCCGTATGTTTCCTGGCTGGAAGAAGGAAATGTTACAGAAAGACTATTCTTCCCCATTGGCAAAGGGCACTAATTTAGTGCCCTTTTAGAAATTAAATAAATCATAAGACAAAGCCAAACAAACCCAATTGTCTTACTCCTAGTCTTAGAAGAACATGAATCCTGTCTCCAGGGTATGTGTGTCATCCTACACACCTGTATTACAAAGCCTGGCTAGTAGCATCACGCCCTGAAAAGACGATGACACCTGGAGGTGGAAGTGATTTGTTCCTTGTTTTCCATATAAGGAGCCTCCTCAGCCTAAAAGCCTGAGACAAGGTAAGCAGATCGAAGATATTATATTTCCGGGCTGTAAGAAGCTGAGAATAGTGTTAAAGCCATTGCACTAATTTGCTATGTACGTATGTCAATGTTAGAGATAGTATAACTAGGCCTTTTTGTAACTCACCATACAGATAACCTTCATAAGGTAGTAGAATCAATGACATTTAACAATTCATTCATTTATATAACCTCCAGGTTCACCTTTTTTAGAAAGCTTAAAGGTGAGGAGATAGGGCAGTACACTTCTGAAGGTGCTGGTTCTCTCCTAACTTTGTAGATATAGCATGAGTCTTCCCTAATTATCAATAGGCAAGAAGAGTACTTTGAAAACTCAGTATTACCCGTAAGCCATAGCCAGATTAGCAAAATATGGCACAAACACTGAGAGTAACCCATATGCTTAAAGCCAGCTGCCAGAGCTGCTGTTCTTCAGGAATGGCATTAGTGTGATGACAGGTCCTTGAAGGCTAATGTAGTCCACTTCACAATGATACATTCACAGCATACCATGTCATCATCTGCATGTATGTTTAAGTTTCACTGGTGGGGAAGCCTTTACATGCTTAAATTCAAGAGGGGAAAAAGACTTCAGGGAAGAAACCACCCCCAAACAATAGACTAAATTAAATGAATGTGTGAAATAATAATAAGTGAATCATTACATTTGCCACAGACAAAAGGAAAAGGGCAAAATGAAAGGCATATACTATAATGAAACATCACAAAACACTATATACTTTCAGAATCAGTTGTTCAGGATAAATAAAATTTAAACAATCTAGATGAAACATATCAAATATTAGCGGTCAGCAGCGGATGATGTGCAAATTCATCATTTTGGCCTGAATACAAATAACCGGTATGCGTATATTTTAAGAACAGGAAAAGAATAAAATCAGATTATTTATAATGTTGGGAGACTCAACTATGCAGCTAACCCTTGTCATCCTATATGACAAAACATATGTAGATGGAGACATCTCTCAGATGTGTCTAATATCTAATATAACTAGCAGCAACATTACTAAAAGTTTTAAGTCAAATAGGTGGTTGATTAATCTCCTCATGTTACCCAATGCAACTGTGATAATCCTAGCAAGTGTTGTTTTAAAATAAAAAAAAATAAAAGCTTATGTTTATTTTTTAGTGATCTTAATAATATTGTATCTGATACAAAAGCACAGACCCAGAGAAATGGAGAAACTAAATTATTCACTTTCTGCACTTAGGAATAAGCAACGTTTCCAGACAAGTGTAGTTTGAAGAGCACATGCACATTTACTTGGGAAAGCTGAATAATGAGCCATGGTGAAACAGTCTCACCAACAATCTGGAGATGGTGTCCTCTTAAAGCCATGAGCATATAAGTAACCAGTACCCTACTTACACTCACCTTCTGACTGTACCCTATGCACATGGAAAAATCTTATTGCTGGTCTGGATGATCTCTTGTCCATTTCTGAATAGCAGGAGTCTGCCTGATGTGAGCAGCCTGCTCACAAACCCAGCACTGGATTGCAGTGCTGGGCAGCTGCAGCCCACAGCCATCCCTAGCCCCACTCCTCCTATGTCTAGGAATCCACTTTTCCCACAGCTCATCTTTAAGAGGAATCATTTTCATGCACGTCCCTCTTTTTATTTTTACGTAAGAAAGAAAATAGAAACTGGGGAGAAGTTTCTGCATGACACTTCTGTCCACCTATTCTCATTGAGCAGCCTCTGTAGGATCTACTGTAGGATCTGCAAACATGGTCAGAGTAACACTTCATGCTAGATATAAGAGCTATTATACCCTTAGCCACACATTCAAAAGCATGATCACAAACTTATACCCACCACTTTTTAAGTACCTTCATTGTAGGGGTGTGAGGTGGGTATTAAACATGCATGTCTTGAACTGTTTTTCTGTAAAAAAGGCCTGGCCTCTCAACGTTTTAAAGGCCAAGTAAAGCAGCTCATATTTTAAATTAAGGATGTGGTGTGATGCACCTGAACCCATTTCTAACTCCTAGAGGGAAAGTACAAGCAGTAGAGTGGTTAGTCCAAAAAATGAGAGTCAAATATACAACTTAAAAAAAAAACAAAAAACAAAAAAATCCAACAAAACAATACCCCAAACAACCAAACAATCAACTTTCATCCAAACTACGAGCAAGCAGTTCAGGAGGTCAGGAAGCAAACAAGACAGCAGCTAGCATGTTATCAGAGTAAGGAAATCAGCAACAAAAATCAAAATGGTGTGTCAGCATACTAATTTTGAAAATGTCTATGTGTCCTAGTGTTCAAAAAGACCACAGCAGTAATCTTGGTGTAACGCATCCTATCAGCAGCAGTTTACTTGCAGGGTGCAACAGGAAACTCTCACATTTATCAGCTTCACTCCCTCATCAGTATATGTCTATATACTGTTCTATGTCACTGTACTGTATGTGTGCCAGTACCATGTTAATTTATCAACAAAATAATATCAACAATATAAAAATTCAACTTTTTTTTTTTTTAATCATTTCCTTCAGTGTTTTTTTTTTTTGCACCCTACATAATAAAATGCAGGAGCTTGTATTTTGAAATTCTGGAAAGCAAATTAAGAAAAAGATCAATCCAGATTAAACCCATGTTTAGTACAAGTGTATAAACCCCGTTTCTACAATCAATCCAGTAGGGCAGAAACTTCAGCCTGCACAGTCCTCTTAACTACCTGAAGATCTGATAACCACAGTCAGGCTGGAGAAGCTTTCCAGCATCTCCCTGGAATATGGGCTCCACAGTACTCTCTATTTGTATGGTAAAGAAAGGTTATGTCCAGAGTAGGCAGGCTTGTCTTCCTCCTCTGAAGCTGTCACTTGTAAAAGCTGATTAAAATGTAGTAAATGTGTGAAATAGTACATATGGAATATAATCTTAAACCAGCAAGAATTAGTCTTTGGATTTGCAGAGAGTGTAACCTTGCATCTTCATGGATTAATTGCCCGCACCCCAATTATCAATAAATTTTATTTCCTTGTTCATTGGCTCTGGCCTTGGTCTGCTACATATAAGCATACCTACACAAATGTGGAATCCATACACCTGATCAAGTTTGTTTAAAAACATGGTTAAAGTTTAAAGTAAAGATATTTAATCAGATGTGTTTTGAAGCTGAGACAGACAAGATCAACGGCAAAATCAAGAGAATAAATATGCTTTCTGCATCTGAGGATTTTCAACTCAGGATCTCAAAGCAAAGCAGGGAGAGGCATCATTTAGTGGAGTTTCACTTACAGACATAGTATGTAGCAGTGGTTTATTACCACACAAGCAATATTGCATGAGAGCTAAGAGCCGTGCAGAGAAAAGTATCTAGATGAAACCAAAGGAGATGGCACTGTGTAATGCACACACGCTGTATAAATAGCACATGGTTTACAAGCTAGGCTGAATCGGTCTGCTAGTTCTGTAATGAACACAAGCGGTCAGGGTGCTGGTTTGCATCTCAGATGAAAAACAACTGCCCTGGAGCTAATGTCCTTAACACTATGGTGGGTTAGTGTTAACACAAAGGGAAAGGTGTCACCTGCAAAGTCATCAGCGTCTACTTCTGCAACTGCACATCGGGGTGTTTGCTGGCAATCTTTTCTTCAAGAAAAGAATGACCTGACCTTGCTTATGGGTTTTATCCAAATTCAGAACGAAAAGTGAAAGCAGAAGGAAGAGAAGCATGACTTCTCTTTATTTATCTGAAAGTCAGAAAGCAAAATTATTCTTTGTGTTAACATTATGTAAGACAGCAATGTTTTTTCCTCTAGTTACTCACCCCTTTGCAGAGCCAGGTAGTGCGTACGTGTGTGTATATATATATATATATGCATGTACATATAAAATAGCTTTTTAAAACATTTATATAAAAATCTACCTCATAAACTAACAGTCTTGAACATTTTTAATATCTCTTTCTGAGCTCAAGGAAGAAATCTACCACGTCAGTTCCCTGTATCTCAGAGAACTATTGCAAGCTCTGGTTGGAGAGCATGTGAAGTGTGACATAACAACTTTGCTCTGTTTGAGCATACTGTACTTGAAGCCAGATCTGTGCAGTAAACAAAGATCAGAGCTCTGTTCTGTGTTCTTTTCACCTAAGGGTCCTGAAAAGAAAAAAAAAAGAAAGAAAGAAGAAGAAAATAAGAAGAACCAACTGTCAAGAGCAAATCTCGAAAGCAGATATAAATCAAACTGCTGAGCTCAAATCATGCCTAAATAGTTTGCCTAGGATGATAACATCAGCAAGATAAAGAATGAACAGTTAACTTCATTCAGTACCAGTTAAAAATGTGGCTCTGGTAGGACAGTAACTGCACATGGAGCAAAAGGTCCTTGTGATAAAGTTATGCTCTTAAATACAGACCACTGAGTCAACTGATGTTTACTTAAGTACTTCTCATCTAAAGCAGGGGCAGAGAAAACCATCTACATCAGCAAAAGCTTGTGACATCAATTTGCGCCCAGTTCCAAGAGCATGTTTTATTTATTTTCAATCAGGATCAATCAGGAAAAAAAAAAAAATCAATGAACTTGCAGTCATGAGTGGTGTTTGGCCATCTGGGGGCCCCAGTATCTCTCGGCCTGCATTGGAGGCAAAGAAAAAAAATTTTTTTTCAAGAGCACGGAGGAGCTCCATATGGTTGAGATCAAAGGTGTTGCTGGGTGCATGGTTCTGCTTTATTGCCAGGCACTGCTGTTAATTAGAAAACAAGATCAGAGGCAGTATTAAAATCCAATTAAATTGATATGAACAGATTGCCAAGTGATGTTCACTAATGTATAATTGAGCACCATGCAAATTTTGGTGGCTGCCTTTTGTTTTTTCTCCCCTCACTCTGGAATGAATGATGAAGCTATGAAGTTTTTCCTCATTGTAAAAGATAAACAAGTTAATGCACTGATCTAGGGGGTATTGCTTCAGTGATTGATGAAAATGAGTGGAATATTAATGTGTGACTTTTGGGGGGCTTCTTTTATAATCTTATTTTGTTCTTCATTCTTTTATTATTGTTGTTGTTGTTATTCTTTTTCTGATAGTATCCAAGTACATGCGCAGATCCTTCATCATTCCATCACTTCAGATACAGTTCCTTTGTAGCTGGAGATTTGATTCAAACGATTACAAAACCATGAATATTTCAAGTGACAGGCTTGCTACTGATGGAAATTAACTTTCCAAGAACTATATGGACTTTATACTGTATATCTTTGTTTAGAATCCACATCTTCTATTAAATTTAATTACTTCCCTGTGCAGCTTTATATTGAGGGCGACTTCAAAACGAGGGCAGCAGCCATTAAATTTAATTACTTTTCCCCGCGGCTTGCATAGTAAAGGTGCATGGTTAAGGTGCAGCTACTAAATGAGGGTAGCTTCTAAACAAAGATATACAATATTTATACCATATATATTTCTCCTTCCCTATCTGTACTTTAATAGATACACTTAGCGTGTCTGTGTGTGCACATACCGCAAGTACATAGGTAAGTGAAAATATTCAATGCAAAATACGAACTTTTAAGCTAAAATCTATAATACTAAAGCTGCATCTCTGCTTCTTTCTCTCTTTGAAAGGCTCACACAGTTCCACTCACAATTCAGAGTTCAACGTGACCAGTCTTAATAAAGAACAAAATTCCAGGACGTAAAATTCATAAAAAATGTTTCAGAAATTATGAAGCTTTTGGAAAAAAAAATGTATTTTCATACAGAATCTACTATATGGAATATAGTAGATCCAAAGATAAATGATAACTGTCATCCTTGAAAACCTAATATATTAGTATCATTGTGTTTAATCTAATATATCATTTGCTAACTGTGAAGATGCATTGATGTAAAAGCTGGTTTTAAAAAAGGGATCAAAGTAATGCATAAAAAGACTAATAAATCAAGTAAGCCAATGCCTGACATGGTGTTCACAAGACATTTGTGGAGCTTTCAGAAATTGTTTAAATCCTCTTAAAAGAAGAACACATTTGATCAAGTATTATTAGTTGTTCATGTAAACAGACGAACCAAAGTCCTGTTGTATTTGTGCTTACACAGAGATATGAAATTGTGTTTGTTCTACCAGTGCTCATCAGTGCAGGGAGTACAATGCAAGCAACTTTATGGGTGTAGGCAATGGGAAAGGTGAGCAGCACCAAACTGTTGTTCAGGATTTTACACCTCTGTTCCATTTTAAATAAACACCACGGGACATTAAGCTATCAATACAATGTCATCACAGTGGGTCCCATGCTACTTTTGATTAATTGAAATGCACCCTCTGCCCACATAAGGCAGAGAGCAGTGATAGGGATTTGTGTAACATCTCTATCTTACAAGTTAACAAAAATTCTTAGAAAAATTAATATAAACCATCGGAAACTCTGTTACAATACAAGCAAATGAAGACACTGTGAAGTGTCGGATAGACTTTAAAGAACCTGATGCTACCCCAGCATTAGTGGTGTTAGTGCCTAACACATTAGTGTTCTGCCTAAACATTTTAAAAATTAGCTGTGTTGATGCAGGGAAGTTAGATAGCTACTGCTCGTTTCCCAGCAAAAATGTGATTTTACATCAAATATTGCAATGATGATCAGAATAAAATATATTTGGTTAAAATTCTGCAGCAACTACAGGTGTTATAAATGTATTGTTAGAAACTTTTAGTAATTAAAATGGGCTTCTTTTTTTTTAAAAAAAAAGATTTATTTTGAGGGAAGGTTTCCTATTTTTTCTTTTCCCTATTTTTTCAGTAGAGAAATTGAAGGAATATAAAACAAAAAAAATCAAAGGCATTTCTGTGTTAGAATTTTAGGGGGCTGGGGATTTCTCTTTGTCCTTCTCTTCCCACTTTGCTTATCACTTTTTCCTGGTTTTCTTTCTTCAGTTAAAGCCTGTTACCGTTTCCTTGCCTGACAGAGTGTTTTGGTTAAGGTGCTAATTCATTCCTTGCCAAATGCCTAAGTTCAGTAGGACCACTTTATTGATCAATAGATTTTGCAAATAACTACCAAGAGAGATGAACCCAGTCCTGAATGAGAACACATTATGTTCTTCCTCTTTATAGGTTAGGAAATACAGCACAGTGCAAAGGTAGTAAGTTTTGTTTGGGAGCACATTTTCTTTATTCTGTCCTTTGGGAGAAGACCAGTTTAATTATTTATTGTCTGTTTATACAGCTTTTTGGGTCTTTGGATCCTCACTGTGATGTCAAACAATTACTGTAATACAGAGAATGGCAAAAAAAAAATGAAAAGGAGGAGTAATTAGAGGAGGAAAGACAATGAAATATGTTACTCAAGAAAAGGGATCATCAATTTACCCACAGTTATATTAATGTGGTGTCTGAGACACCAAATTTCCTTCCAAGACCTACAGAAGGAGATGACAGCTATTACGGATGTGTGATGCTCTTGCAGACAGTCTATGCTACTGCTTGTAATTTAGTCATAGTGGTGCTGTGGTCACAGAGGTTTACCCAGTTAACACCTTTCAAATTAGCCGAGTCTTTCTGCATAGCACAGAACTGAGCAAAGAAGACTAGCCTGGAGGAGCATTTCTGCATGTGAAACCATATACAAATGTGGACCTTTTGAAGTCCACTGAACTTTATAATGATGAGGGAAACACAGGCTAGGAACATCGCATGCCTAGATGAGGTATAGTGAAAGTACAAATTGCAATGACAACATCCCTAATTCCTTGCAATAGCTGACATCTAGAAAAGAAGATTTGTTATGTCACCCTAATATATGATCCAAAGCTCCATTAAATAAATGCCTGTATTTTGACTTCAGTGTGCTCTGAATGGTCTTCCATTTTCAAATAGTTGAAAGACTCATTTTCTCACTGTGTGAAGTGGCATTTATCTTACTTTTTTTCTTCTGACAAAGTACGGCAACTGGATCCAGGGTAACAATTTGTTCTGCTGTATGTTCCTCCATCTCTAGGGCCAAAACTAGAGAGTATATTTAAAATACTACACAGTGGAAATTAGGTTCATTTCTTCATAGCTTGTCAACATGACAATTGGTGCAGGTACAATGGACGAGCTCTTTTTCAGTTTCTTAGTGCAAGTGTTTTCCTTTGAGCTTTACACTTCAATATCACTCAAGCTTTACATACTGGATGACAAGGATAATTTCATACTACTCTGTCAGTAGCTTTAGTGTGAAGTTTGTCTTTAACAGAAAGCTAACTGCTGATCTTCAGACACAAAGCCCAGGAACCTATCAACAGAGTTGAAAATTAGCCAAGTTCTTATGGCCCAAGGGCGCCCTGGTAAGTAATGGCAATTTTACGATCATAATTTTTTGCCTGATGGGCTGCTAGTAAGTGGGACCATGATCATAACCCAAATCTAAGAAAAAGGCCTCCAGGCCCATCTTTTTGTCAGATTATGGTTTTACTTATCTAAGCTGGTTTCATTTTATTACCAAATGTAAGCTGTGGCATGCTTGATACAAAAAGGATGGAAGAACAGATACCAACCTCACCTTAGCAGGGTATTAAGCACAGGCAAAAGGTGGAGAGAAAGGATCTGGAGTCCAAATCGGCACCATCCCTGCCGGTCACTACTTGATGAACTACAGATCCAAATCCAAGTTTGCCTTACTGTGTTCATTCAGTAACTGCCAAACACAGTAAATAAGACACAGGATTTCTGCTTTGCAAATAAGTTTCCCAGTTGAACGCTTTGGTTTATATACTTTCCTAATAGTGTGTTTTTAAGACTTGTACAGAGAAAACAAACTCCTCTAAATAAATTTTTATTAAAAAAGTTCCAGTCCTTAATTCTGGGATGCTTTTTAATTTTTCAACTAATAACAGCATAATGTGCAAACTTCAGAGGGGAGGAGGGCGAATAACACCTTGCTTTCTTTCACCAGCTGCTTTTCAATTAGAAGAAATCAAGATAGAATTTCTGAGTTGAGGCAGTGGGAAAAAATTCAACCCTGAATAATTTCAAGCAAAACAAAACCAGTCATTTTTCATAGAATCATAGAATCGTTAGGGTTGGAAAGGATATTAAGATCATCCAGTTCCAACCCCCCTGCCATGGGCAGGGACACCTTACGCTAAATCATATCACCCAAGGCCTCATCCAACCTAGCCTTGAACACTGCCAGGGATGGAGCATTCGCAGCCTCCCTGGGCAACCTATTCCAGTGCCTCACCACCCTAACAGGAAAGAATTTCCTCCTTATATCCAACCTAAACTTCCCCTGTTGAAGTTTTGACTCGTTACCCCTTGTCCTGTCACTACAGTCCCTAATGAAGAGTCCCTCCCCATCATCCCTATAGGCCCCCTTCAGATACTGGAAGGCTGCTATGAGGTCTCCACGCAGCCTTCTCTTCTCCAGGCTGAACAGCTCCAACTTCCTCAGCCTGTCTTCATACGGGAGGTGCTCCAGTCCCCTGATCATCCACGTGGCCCTTCTCTGGACTTGTTCCAACAGTTCCATGTCCTTTTTATGTTGAGGACACCAGAACTGCACACAATGCTCCAGGTGAGGTCTCACAAGAGCAGAGTAGAGGGGCAGGATCACCATTTTTGTATGCTGTAAGGTGCTGCATGATAGAAAGAAATTTCCCAACCATCTCTAATTTTCAGAAATTAACACAACAGAGCATGACCCCTTGGATAACAGTTTCTGCTCTGCATAGAAAGGAAAAACATCAGGTTTTAGAGTTCAGAGCGTTAGAATTGTTCAGAGCTTATTTTCAAAGAAGGGTAGACTGCAGTTTGCAACCTCCCTTTTAGCTATTTATGTTTCTGTTGAGCCGAATAATCTCTGTTTGACTAATGTTTCTCTTTGAAAGTCCCAGCTTTTGGGTGGGAGAATAGGTTGACTACTGGGAAGAATGATGGTGGGGGATCTGGAGATGACTCCTAGATGATGCATGTAAGTAAGAGGATAACAAGACAAGGAAAGGGTGGTGTGACTGCATATGAAATAGTAAACAGTGCTATTACAAGAAAGTGGGGTGGTTATGTTGTATGATTATCTACCCAAAAAATACAGGCACAGGTTATGCATAAGTCAAAATAAAATATGGAAAGCCTGGGCTTGCGGGAATGAGACCCAGCCCTTGTCACTGATCTCATGCACACTTTTTCTGTGACTTAATCTCTTCAGCTGTAAATAAAATTCAACTCTATCTACATAACATCTCAGTACTGTAACAATTAACATTTATAAAAGTCTTGTCACCCAGGACTATAAGACAACATAAGTACAAATTAATACTGATAGCAAAAAGCAGAGACTTAGCAGAGATTTTCTCCTTATATACATAGGATGAGGTATGCAGTGCTTTTTCTAACCAAACAATATAGATTGTCTCACTATATTTTCAGATCTCACCAAACTATTTTCTTTACCAACTGCTTTGTGCTTGCCTTGTCTCCTCTATATTTCCCTTAAACATCCTCTACATCCACTTTAACACAGCACATGGACTTAGACAAACAGTCTAAACAACTAACATGGCCATTTCTACTGTTCCTAAGGCTTCTGTCTTATTTTTAGATTGTAGATTTTGAGGGGCCAGAATAACCATTTTGTACTCTATTCCTACAGCACAGTATTAATCTGATCTATAGTTGTCTTCTAGATGTAACAAGAGCAACCTTGGTAAGGGGAAGACAAACTGTTTCATTAGTATATCTAGACAAATAAAAAAATAATTCTGATCATCATAAGGCAGTAGAAATGTTATTGTGTCCCTTTTGTGTGAGATTGTGCTATTTTTATTTACACTGTTTGTAATGACAGACAGTTTTCTGTCTTGGCAAGCCCTGATAGTATTGTTCATCTGAACTTTATCCACATTTGGGTGCTACAAATTTTTCAAAACTGTGAAACAAGAGCCATCTCCAACAGCATGGCCCCACTATTAATGCCCCCACCATTAATGCCCCCACCATGCCAGTTGTCAGGAAGAAACAGGCAGTGGACATTGGACAGCAAGTGTAAGCCAAAGTTCTTCTCTTGTCACAGTGACACCTGATGACAGCACATTCACATGAAGGAAAACAAGGAGGGCTGCAGACAAGCCTTCTCCAGGAGGTGAACTGGTGGTCACAGAGAACAAGAGAACTGTTACCACATGAATGCAGGAAAACAACAAGTGGGCTGCTGAAGGTGAGACAATTCTGGCCCAGGATTTGAAACTTTCCTACTAGAAGTAAGAAACAGGTCAACAAAGTCACTGATTGATTGGCAGTCCTTAAAATTCTCACCTCTTAGAAGTCCTGGTGCTGTAACATCCGTTCCTAGACTTCGGTTTATTCTCCTGGAGCATATTTGGGTCTAAAAATCAGTGAACATTTATTTTTGTCATTCACAGAGAAGCTAGGACTGTGAACTAACACAGGAGTGGGTTTATTGAGAAAGAAGTTGCCATTCAAAAGTTGAACTGTGGTTCAACTATTTTGGAGAAATATAAGCAGATAACACGTTGCTTTTTTTCATACTGAATATGCTTGATGGCTATTGCAATGAAACCAAAGATTTATCCAAGTGATCACACAGTTTCTGGTACCTGTGGGATGAAGTGAGGAAAGAACAAGGATATTAGGTGAGACAGGTGAAAAGTGTTCTGGTACCCTTGTTCAAACTAATCCCGCGGCATGAATGAAAACTGCACACCTGCACTAGATCATTTTCAAGCAATAAATGAGCACAGTGACTAATGCTGAAATCAAAGTAAGACGCCTCTTACATAACATACCCACACACTTAGTTGGGTTCAGAAACACCAGCATGGTTTTAGTGCCCTGATATCAGATCCACTCACCTACTCTCAGCCTTAGAAGGCAGGGCAAATTTGGTAGCTGCTGACTAAATAAACCATGTGGGAGTATGTCTTTCAGACACAGATGGTATTAGTCCTCCTAAACTAATGAGATCTTGGCAATCATGAGGGGGACAGGAACTGGGGGAGTGGCGGCTAACCCCAAATGGGAAGGCAGCACTTAGCAGTGGATTGCAGGGGAAAGAAACCCAGTTAACAAAGACAGACTTTCCACAATATATTTTCTTTTTTTTGTTTGCTAGTGGGATTGAGTAATTTTTAACATTTTTTTTAAATATTACTGAATCAACACTTTGCAAATTAAACAGCTCTTTTAAAGAGAAATGCACAGTCTGCTGGTGGTGTCAATCTCCTCTGGTTCAGCTAAGAGATAGAAGTCACAAAGAAGAAGGCAGAACACAGCTTTCATTAACATCAACTACCAATTTGACCGCTACATAGCAACTGGTAGTTGCACCAACCAGCCTTCTTGACATCTCAATAGTCCCCTTTCTAGGACACTTCCTGTCATTTTGCATCTGGGAGCATGGGTTTGATCCTCTGAAGTAAACCTACTTGGTGATGAACCTGCACCGGTTTCTTAGATGCCTCAGGAAGATAGGGCCCCAAACCCTACTAGTTCTCAGTAGAGCTTAGGTTTTTTTGAAGACTCCTGACTTGTTCCCTCATAAAAGCAGATCTGGAGATATGAGTCAACAGCCATTGATGGCAGTAGAGAGATTTTTATCCATTTCATTGGAGGCTTGCCTAGACTCTAATTAACCAATCAAATGGCTTTCTTAACAAAGGTACAAAACCCCCAACTTAACTGCTTCAGAAATACCTAGAAAATGAAAATGAACAAAGTACTATGGAAAGACTAGAGCTAATCAGTGACAGGTAAATCTTCTTTGGAGAACCTTGAAAGTTTTTTTTCAAACATTATTTTTAGCAGTCACCCTAGAAATTCCTGATTTTTTTTTTACATAATTTTGAATTCCGCTCTTGTACTGCTTATCCCTCCAGTTATCTGCTTTCGAATATGGATGAATCTGCTGATTGAAAAATAGATATGAATGTCCACGTGCTTTATATATTTAGTAACAAACATATACGCACGTATGTACAGTGTATTTGCATTGTTGCTTGGGAACAAAATGCTTATTTTTAGTTAATATCAGGTGATTTTAATTTACAAGAGCTACCTTGCCTCTCAGCATTTTAAAGAGCGTACACAGAGGCACCTGCATGCTTCTAACATTTGATGTATCATTAAATATGCCTTCTCACATTTGGCACATAAACCCTGATAAAGTTTCACCTTTTAACAAAATAAATGACTCAATTAACAAGATGAAAAACAGCAGTGTGGTGGCAGACCCTCTTGGTGGCAAAAAAAAAAAGGATAAAAAAGAATTATCTCAGCAGGGTGTTAATACAAAGAGGGCCACAACACACAGCAGGCACCTGGTTTGACTGACAGCCACCCAGCAAAGCTGACAGATTTGTCAGCTTGCTGACCGCTGGCTTGAGTCTCTCGCACCACCCTAGGAATAAATTGTTGCTCAGGCATGGCTGGGCAAGCGCTCACTTGTCTCTGTTAATCTAATTGAATTTTTTTAAGTTGTTTTCATTTTTATCTGCTCCTGTGTGGAAAAGTTCATTCCTCGAGCAGAAAATTTTGGCACCCTCAGATGACGAAGTTCCTCACAGTGCTGCTGTCTTTTGAAGGAAGGCACAGATCTAGGGCCAAATTAATCTCTCAGCTCCCACAGCTTGAATGGATATAACTGAGGTACAATTTGACCTACCATGAGGGGAATTTGCCTTTTTTAATGGGACTGGAACTTAGGAGATCTGTACTCAGAACCCTGTTTCTCTGTAACGCCCCAGCTGACAAGGAGCACTGTTCATTCATGACATATTCTGTACGACCAGAAACCAAGGAGAAAGAAAAGTTGGAAAGCTGTTATCTCTTTCCTTGAAGTGAACATTCAAGGAAATCTTCATGTGAACATCTGCTGCTCTGTTCAATGGGAAATTAAGAAAGCAGTATGGATGCATATGGAGAAAACTGGGACATTGACTCAAAGTCAGTTCAATGCAGTAGAGATGAGCCTGCCAATCAACTGAAAATCTGGCTAAGGAAAGGTACCCAGAGAAGAGATGATCAGGAATTGCACAAAATCAGTCTGTTGGATATCACAGTTTCCAGGGTTAGTAGACGTAAAACCACAACCTTTATTATATAATTCATGTGCCTACATGAATGACATCTTTATAATTGTATGCTGTGTCTCTCTATGCATTGCATATCATTAAGCACCCAGAGTATGTGCAATCAGTCTAGATCTACCATTTACAAAGTTTTTTTGAAGTATGACATACACAACTAAATATGTTCTGGGTTGACGCAATGCTGGTCTCTCAAATGCTTCCAAAAAAGGCCACGTTGCTTCTAATAAATCTCTTGAGATTTTATAAAGAAGACTTAACGTTGGATCTGTTCTGAGGCACTGAATTCTGACTGAAGGAAGATGCAACTAAAATAACTTGGTGATAGTTTTTACTTGTGTAAGATGGTTTTGCTTGTATCTGTGCATCAAAGAAGTATTAAAACTTCAGTGCTCAAAAGCCTCATTTAATTTCAAATGGCAATGCTCCTACTCACATGACAAAACCCTAAGATTAGCTCTTCAGTTCCTGTGAACGAAGAATATTTTCAAGCGCATTTCATATTACCTAAGCACCAAAATGTCTCTCTAATATTCCCTAAGAATGGACAAGTCTAACAATCGTTTAATTCAAGGTAAAGTGTCATGCTATTCTCACAGTTATAGGGCTCCATACTGGTTTTCAACGTTCCTCTCTGTTGTGATTTTAAAGAGAATATCTTTTTACTTTTCCTCTGCTTACTGTGGTGAAGTTCTGCTTTCTCTAATGAAACAATCCTCATAAAATCAATAGGATTGTTTGCTGAATCAGATTATGTCAAAACAGAATATGCACATATGAGCCTGACCTTCAGCTAAAAACTTTCATGATACTTAGAGAGGTGATTATTTCTAATATAGATTAGTATTTTCACTTCAAACTGTCAACATCAGGATAAATAAAGGTATGCATTATTTTCTGGTATATTGAATAAACTCTGGAAAAAAAGAAATGTGTCTTATATTCTGCAGTAAATGGGTTTGCATTTGCTTTAACATTTTTTATTTATTGACACCTTCTTTGGAACAGATTTGTCAAAAAAACATGTGAATAAAGATTCTGGGAATATTTCCTTAATTTTCATACAGTACACCTTCAAAAGGTGACATGTGGAAGGAAGTAAATTTGATAGGTCTTTCTAAGGACCATTTAACAGTAGTACTGAAAATAAACCTAAGAGTGAAATATGAACAAAACCTGGGTAGATCTAGTACTAGAAATTACAAGTTTCCAGCATTCATTTAGAAAATCATTCAGCTCCACATCTTTTCTATACCTCTTATCATCAGAATGGATGATACTGATAGGAATAATAATTTTGCTTTACTACAGATACCATTTTTCCCCTTTATTTTTAATTTTAATTTCTTTTTGTTATAGTCATCTTCACAGAGAGAAAGAGGGATGAAACTGGATATTTTTTAAAGAGACTGTAGCTCTCTTCCAGAAGAACAGAGCACTAGAAGTCAAGTTCTAAATAATAAAAATCAGAATTTTACGTTCACCTTCATGTGACTTTTGTAATTTTGAACAGACAAATATGTTAGCTTTCCCTGATTATGTGTAAACCTTTTTTCCCTTTTTAATAGCTGTGAACAAAGTTTCAGGGTAAAGGGAGCAGTACATCGATAGTCCATAACAGGAACTGATTCAACACTCCTTGAGCTTGGGGATAGTTTCTCTTTAACCACAAAAGCAGAAAATGTTATTACACAGAATGTGCAGACTCACAAAAAGTTCATGTGGTATAGAAATGTTCTTCAAGAAGACATTTTCCTAAGCAAATGCTTCTCTTCTCAATGCTATTTGCTCTATACCAGATTTGGTACTAGGTGAAAACATCAAGTCCCTTCAGGTTTATAACACAGTATTCACAATTAAATGAAGTAACAGGCAAGTGTGACTTAGGACAGCAAAGCATATTACAAACACTGCAAAGAATTCAGCATTGTGTTTCCTGCAAAACACTATTTCTTAAAGCATGGAGGCCCAGTAAAGATGACATATTTCAAAAATGCTGGAGTTTGGAGTTATAAATAAATATGGTTTTACATCCATTTTCACATACACACTGAAGTAAATTAAGAAAAAATATGTTATTCTGAATCACACAACATTCAGTATCCCTATCCACGAAAATTTTACTCTATACTGAAAAGAATGTGTGTGACAACAAAAATTGCATTAAGCCTTTGTTCCACGCATGTTAATGGAAAAACTCTTACTGACTTTATTAATAGGCAGCATTCTTTGCACCCATGCAACTCCGAATGCTCCTAAGTAAAAGTTTATTACTGTTAAGCTCACTTGTCCAAATATGAACATAAATATTAGGCCCAACTCACCACCACTGAGTCACTGCCGTTATAGTTATACATGTAATAGTTTTACATTAAGTTAATTATTCTCTTTACATATGAAACAAGTTGTGTCTGATTTCTTCAGGAGGGAATACAAAAGACAACAGAAAAATCTTTCATATTTGTTCTCATTTGAATGGCGTCCTAAAAAAGACAGTTTGGGCTTTCCTATACTGTAAAATATTTAAATTTCAGGAATATCATCCTTAAATATCACATGGGGTACAAAAGTAAGAGCAAATGACACATGCAGGTCAATACAAAATATGAAGGCAAATCAGTGAATAACACTTGCAGTGACCTTTATGCACAAATGCACAAAAGGAAAAGCAAAACACAAAACTTTTCCAGAATTTTGTGATGCACTTGAGAAATTCAGCCTGTGCAAAAAGGGTCAATATAATGTGAAAACTGTTATCGTTGATTTGGCAAGCTGTACTGGTACTAACTGAAGTGTTAAGTATCTTAACGATATACCTTAAAATTCTCTGATTTTTGTTCTGTAAAAATTTGGTTGAAATCTTTGCTTATAAAACTTGTGATGCTCATCCATCATTATAAGAACCAGAACCATGTTCAGGAATCACATACTGTTTTTCAAATTTGTATGCAAGCAAAAAGAAATATGAAACAGAACTCAGCACATGGATGAATAAACCCATAATTTATTAGATCGCTTCTTCTCTGATCAAGGGAATAACTCAAAGAAAAGAGGTCAGAAGGACTAGCGTTGTTAATATGCAATTGATGAAATCCTCAAACACATATTGATCCACTTTTTATTACATTTTTAAACCCTTGACTGTGAATATTTCCCAATAAGACAATAACTATAGCAAATATAATTTGCTATTCTTAATCACAGTAGCTGTTCTTCCCCCCTAAAGATCATCACACTGAAGATATTTACATCCAATACACAATGCGATTTTGCCATAGATTGCATTTCATATACTGCCCTCGTTTTCACATTTGGTTCTTCGACCGTATCATCTCTATATTTGACACTATCTGTACTAACATATTTTAGTCACACATGGAAACCCCAAACAAACTTTCCTGACAATACAAATTGTTACTACAAAATAGCATAATAATGCGTTAGACCTCTACCCCCTAAAAATCCTTCGCTGCCTTATTCATTACTTAAATAAAAAGAAAAAGCTAAGTTAACTGTCAGGAGGTTTTTTTCTCAGAGCTGTAGAATTTCACAAGGAATTCAATCTACAGGGAAAACTGGGGATAGCTGGTCGCCCAGACAGGCCTGCCTGGGGAAAGTCTTTCTACCACTTGTGTTTGACACAGCTTGAGGCGAAGCAGGTTGTATAGGCCTTGACCCAGCAAGGTCATCATTTTGTGAGCAATTCTGAGGCCTGACATCTGCTGCCTGGCTTTGAGTAAAAAACAGACCCCCTTAGCCAAAACACAGGCCTGCATAAAATAATCCCTCAGCAAGGATCCTAGACTTCAGTGAAAAGGCTAAATGGCCCTCTTTTTGTCTGGGTGTCCAGACTCTTTAGTCCTTCCTCATCACGTAGCACAGAGAGCAGAACAAAACCATTCCCAGAATGCAGATAAAGGCCATATTCTCACAACTCCATGCAGTAACTTCTTCACCTCATGTGAGACTAGCATTTACACCCCTGGTGCATGGCTTTGCAAACAAAAAGGATGGGCATGCAGTAGCTCAGAACGAAGAACACTCTCCTTCTAAAAATTTATTCAGAATGGTGCCTTTTCCTTCACAGTTGGGTTTGGGTTTTTTTGTCTGTTTGTTTGGTTTTGTTGGGTTTATTTAATCCACTGTACTAAATAAAGCATGTGATGTGTACGTGCTATTTAAAAATTAGAAAGACTACATAAAGAAGTGGGAGACCTGAGTCTCAGATTTCTTTTTTCTCCAGCTGGGACAAGAACTCAGAGGAATGTGGTGACCCATACAGAGGTGGCTGCCACTTGATTCTGAATTATATTGAAAGTCTTTCAGTCATTTTAGCATCTGAAATTGCCTGACAGAAGGCATCTGATGGTAACCTGCTTTCAGGGAAACTCTACAAAGCAAAAGTGGTACAAGGGCTGCCACTGGCAGGACATCTGGAGTGAAATAAAAGCCTACCTAGAGGACAGGTTATGGCTGTTAGTATCCTTTTCTCAGAGACAAGTTAAAGACCTCTTGAAGTAAATTAATCACATAGCAAAGGTACGGGAAGGCCCTGGATTTTTCTACAACACAAATAACTGTTTTCTTCTTCTAACCCCCACAGCTCCATTTAGCCCCAGTGTAAAACACACAGTCTGGGTATTCTACTCTAAATATCCAGTATCTATCCCCTTGGCAGCTGCAGTATTGCAACTCTGCAATGATGCTTGTTGCATCCTAGTAGAAATTGTTATTTATGACACAGTCTTCCCCACCATCTTCTCTTTACTCATGTTAACACAAGATGGAAGGTGGAATGAGGACCAAGGCAAATGTGTTTGCTCTACTGCTACCTTAACTTGTCAGTGTCTTCTGGTGCTCATAGCTCAGTTCCCCAGGAAACAGTCAGAAAAGCATAGTCAACCTGAGGCACCCTTATGCACCTTCTCCCAGGGAAGTGCTTGTCCTTGTGAAACCTTAGGTCTAGCAGCAAACTCACCAGTTGCATTCATAAAGCACTCGACTGCCATAGCTGCTTTTTAAATGTGACAGGCCATTACCTAAAGAGATGGCTGGATAGGAAAGCAAGCATGATAAGAGATCATGAGCTCCTGTAAATCTATTTGGTGGCAGGGAATAATTTAAGGTAAAATATCAGCATGAGCTCAAAAGATCAAACTCGGTCATTAATAAATTTAGACAAAAACTAGGTAAATTTCTAAATCTCCAAATGTATAAAGCCCTACAACAGTCTTCCAGACAAAAATTATATTGTTTCACATTAACATTGATTAAATTATGGAAAGGGTTTTGTAAATAAATGAGACAAAACACAAGGATAAAAAATTAAAGCTCATTATGTGTATTTTTGGATTAGATGATATCAAGATCAGGTGAAGTCAGGTGAAGTTTCTGACGACTGGAAAAAAGGTAATATAGCCCCCATTTACAAGAAGGGGAAAATGGATGACCCAGGGAACTGCAGACCAGTCAGTCTCACCTCCATGCCTGGCAAAATCTTGGAGCAGATTCTCCTGGAAGGCATGCTAAGGCACAGGAAAACAACAAGGTGCTTGGTGACAGCCAGCATGGCTTCACTAAGGGGAAATCCTGCCTGACCAATTTGGTGGCCTTCTATGATGGGGCTACAGAACTGATGGACGGGGTAGAGCAGCTGATGTCATCTACCTGGATGTGTGCAAAGCGTTTGACACTGTCCTACATGACATCCTTGTCTCTAAATTGTAGAGACATCAATTTGATGGATGGACCACTCAGTGGATAAAGAACTGGCTGGATGGCCGCACACAGAGTTGTGGTCAATGGCTCAGTGTCCGGCTGGAGACCAGTAACAAGTGGTGTCACTCAGGGATCGGTGTTGGGGCCAGTCTTGTTTAACATCTTTGTCGGTAACATGGACAGTGGGATTGAGTGCGCCCTCAGCAAGTTTGCCGATGACACCAAGCTGTGTCAGGACAAGGGGTAACGAGTTCAAACTTAAACAGGGAAAGTTTAGATTGGATATAAGGAAGAAATTCCTTCCTGTGAGGCACTGGAATGGGTTGCCCAAGGAAGTTGTGAATGCTCCATCCCTGGCAGTGTTGGAGGGCAGGTTGGACAGAGCCTTAGGTGGCATGGTTTAGTGTGAGGTGTCCCTGCCCATGGCAGGAGAGTTGGAACTAGATGATCTTAAGGTGCTTTCCAGCCCTAAGTATTCTATGATCCTATGATTCTATGGTGCATCAAGGGGAGCAGCACTGCATTCCCTGAATTAATGGGAAAATCAAGTGAAGAAAAATGTCAGAGAAAGCTGACCATCATTACAAATGTACACTAAGAAGATTTAATATAAACAGTGTACTTATGAACACCAGTTACTTCCACTGTTATGCTAACTTCCAGAAATACATTCCTAAAGCTTTCCAACTCAATGAAGTCCTCCCCAGACTAGTAACATTAGCAGTAGCATTGGAAATAGGCTTTCAGCTAAAAAAAAAATTTCAGTGCAAATAATAAAATTCTACACATGAAAAAAAAGCATTCCAGGGAGGTTCTTTCCTTGCCTTTGGCTGATTCTGGGTTCTCACTTGAGCTTTGCTTGAGGATGGGCTGAGAGACAAATCTGAAGAGGTGTGCAGTGCAGAGAGGGGATTATCATTCCACTGAATGTCACAAAAGAGCCTATCACAGAAACAGTGGTACATTGGTCTGGAGAGGAATGAGCATATTAAGAGTAAAAAGAGAGAACAAGAAAAAACAAACAGAGCACCCGTAGAATGATGGAAACCTTTATAAAATCGGAATTTCTTTAGTTGGCCTATTATTCTGAGCAAGGAATAACTGTGTTCAGATAGTAATGCTTAATGTTATAAATGCCTTATTTTTACTCAGATACTGTAAGACTAGGCAAATAAGCTCAACAGAACAGCAGAACAGCAAAGGCCAAAGATTTCCTGAGAATTGCCTAGGAGCTACAATATTTTTAACCTGGAGTACCCTGTATGCATGCAGCTATTCACCTTCTAGCACATCATACTCTGTCCTTTTGTCCCCTTCTCCTCTGACAGAAAAATCCAAGCTGCCCTCAGACTTTACTAGCGCAGGATGCACTGCTGGGTCTGTGTACTGCCAAATCACACCAAAACAAGGATCTCAATATTTTTGTTCTGTAAGTATAAGTCTTGTAATTTTTATTGACAATTGCAGTCTTTTTAGCCAATGTCTATTGGTCTTTGGTAAAGGCTCAGGGGAATCAGACTAACAATGTAGAAATTGATAACCAGGGTTCCTTTGGAGAAACTATAACAATGCTACAGAAGCTGGTCTGTAAACACACTGACTACGTTGGTGAATAGTATATTGGGCTGTAGGATGGTTCTGAACTACCTGCATGTGGGGTTTCTCTCCTCAAGAAAATCTGCATTTCAAGCAAATCATTCAATGGTTCCTATAAGCAGGATCATGCATTTAAATAAGGGTAACGTCCTTATGAACCTCTGCTATCACACAAGGATTGTCATTCAGTGTGTGCATTTAGCACTGTGGGTGAGTATCTTGCACTCCTTTCTATTACTTAAAATCTTTATGTAATGTGGGATTCTGCACTTCAGGCACACTGGGACATACACAGAAGTACAATCACTCTGTATCTGTACACCAAGCTTTGACAATGGCATAATTTTTCTTACTATGCCACAGCCCTTGCCTCTTCAAAGTTGTTGGTTTCACTTTAAAATACAGTGATTTATTATCAATTAAATCATTCTCTGTACCATGATTTGAGCTAGGTGGGAACACTTCTAACACAAATCAAAATCAAATCTTTCAAGATTTTGGTTTAAATCTGTAGACTACTAAATATGCCTCTATATGCAGATATATCTATACTAAATATATCTCTATATGCAGAGAAAGCAATTCTAGTAACAAGATAGTATAGTAAAGGGCAAGTGAGATTTTAATTCACAAAATTTGGAAGTTTGGTATCACTTGAGAAAAGGTTAAAAAGGGATCCTAAACAGTATGTTAGGCTTTTCTCTTTGAGCTTGGTCAGCAATTTAAGGGACTGATGTGATTGGCCTCAGTCCCACTGTCTGAGATAGAGAGGTAAAGGGATCAAAGAACTAAAGCTGCCATCTACCACTTTTTTTGCCTGCCAGGCCAGGAAAGTATGATAGCAGAACAAACCAAGAATTTTTCTTCTCAACATGACGAGTTCCCTAAAATCAGGATATGCAACAGTGTGCCTAAGGGGAATGAGATAGGAGAGGGATGCCTCAGCTGGCAGAGAATGTTTTCTGAGAATAATGTCTTCCATCCATTACACCATCAACTGCCTATTTGTCTCCTTGCCTGTTTCCCTAGTCTCCCTAGTAGACCAGATAGGCTTAAATCAACATAGCACTTTTTCTCCTGTTCCCTGGAAAGCCTGTTCTTTACAAATTCCCAGGTAACTTTTTGTTATTCAACCAAGTTATAATTCCTACATATTTGCATATCAGGAAGGACCTTTTCACAAGCTAAAGGGTAAAGGAAAAAATAGGTTCACTATGCAAGTGTTAAACCCTTCTTTCTGTACTTCAGATGTCACTTGATAAAGCTGCAGACATTTTAAAATTATTGTGTGGCACTGAGGCTTTTCTGACTTACTAATGCTATATGATATGTTGTCTGTCTTCCTTGGCAGTTGTTCTAATGTACTTTGATAATAACTTTAAAAAAAATTGAAGTTCTTGCAATGTGTTTTTCTTAGATTTGTATTGATAAAAAAAAAACAAAAACAACCTACTAAGGTTTTATTGAAAAAAAGGCTCTGATAAGATTTATATATGAAATAAAAAACAAACTCTTCGAAAGATTTGTGCATGTAATAATTATGCACTGATTAACTGGATTAATTTCCTGGATGATCAAAGCATGATAGGTACTTTATAACGCAGCTACAGAATGATGGCTCTTAACAGCCACATGATGTACTATACTACCTAAATCTGGCCCAGCTGGCATAAAGAAGGAAATGAGGCCAGCAGAGAACAGATAGCAAGTGTATTGTTGTCTAGAGCTGTTCTGATCCAGAAGTTGGCACATGGCTCTATAAGAAAGATGGGGGAAAGTATGAGTGACAAGTAGCTAGAGATTATGGGGGCAGCCCCTTCTACAGTGGGCACAGTCACCAGTTGTAATTGCTTGTTCTCAGGATCTCCAAGGAAGCTACAATTTGGAAAGAGAAATAGTGGTATTTGGAAATTATACTATCTTACTTCCACACAATAGGTCCCTATCTGTAATTGGCAATAAAGATTCAGTTTGTATTACACAGTACAGTACCACTGCATGCGCTGTGATGCTTACCGGTCTTTTCTACCATGCATTTGACATTTCAAGCATTTCCAAGAACCAAAAGATTGGTGACAGTGGGAATGGCAACCTGGGTGACTGGATCAATCTACCTGGATTGTTAAACATCCAACAGTTTCTTGTCTGTCATGCACACCATCCTGAAGAAAAAAGAGAAAAAAGTTATCTTTTGCTTATTTACTGGAGTCCTCCTGCCCATTGGCATCATATTGGCATCAAAATGATGGCATCCACAGCCTAGAATCCTGTCAGAATTGCTCTAACGGTGCAAAATAGTCACACCAATATGGAGATCCACCTTTCCCTCTCTGTTCTTGGAAGCCACCCTTGAACCTTGATCCTGTGCAGTCACCCTCCCAGTATTGCTATACTTGGTGCCGTTGACAAGTTGAAGTATTCTGGGGATAGATGTGATCCACAGCCTATTTGGGACACTGAAGAAATGTGCTGCATCGTGGAGGAGCATGTGAGGTGTCTTTGGTAGACACTGTGGACATGCAGAGAGGCTGAACCTGTCTGTGCTAGCACAGAGAGCTATCATTCAGTTACCTTGACTTCAGGCTAGAAAAAGGTATTTCAATAAACAAATTGGACATTTGGGGTTAGCAGCAAAGCTAAGCGAAAAAGCAACATGTCAGATAGCAGCGTACTACAATGTAAATTCTTTGGAAGATAAATTAATTCCTGTTTCTTCAAGAATGAATATTCCCCAGAAATGTTGACAATGATATCCTTATAAAGGATGATACATATTTTTTAATAGTAATGCAGGTTGGTTTGTACTGGTAAGAATTGCCCATATAGACAAAATTGTGATGTCACAAAATGTGTGTGCAAAAAGGGAGATGGGGGGAATCAGTCATACTGCTAGATGCATCTCAATTTTAAACCAAAACAAATGTGTTTGAGGAGTTTTTTCTAGTCTGTCAAGGACTTTCAGACCCTAAAGGTATTTGAGCCTGTTCCCTTTCTCCTTAGGTACAATTACTAATCTCTCTCACTACTTTTTTTCTAAGATGCAACCTACTTACCTACCACATAAAATGCAGAAACTCATATTATCATGGTTCAGCTTTAGAGATTTACATTAGAATCAGTGAACCTTATTTTAGCACAATATGTATGGTGAGCAGTGAGAGGAGACTGGGTTTATTCCTCAGATAAATCATTTATTTCTTTCCTCAAAGAAAAATCCAATATCCTGAGATCAGATGCATATTGAAGCTTTGGTGGAAGAAAAAAAAAAAAAATCCCAAACAGATTTAGGTTGGATTAACAAGTTCAAATTGGACAGTCACTATCTGTATTCTCTGCAGAGCTTACTCCGTACATATTGCTTACAGTATACCATGTAGGAGAATTGCTTAAATGTTTCCCTTAAAAAGGCACATGGCCTGAACTTATTTACCTACCAAATAATTTATGAAAACTTGTATTTCTTTCCATGTCAAAGTTTTATTGTCATATTGTTTAATGCATTTGTCAACTATGAATTTCAGAGGTTCAGGCCATGAAACTGAAGTAAATATCATGAGAAAGGCATTATATGTTCAAACCCCTCAATAAACAGTTTAGGAAACTGGTAGATATTATGGAGGTTTTCAGGTTTCTTTTAATCAAAAACATCTGAAGATTGTTATAATCATTTTATTGCAAGGAAATCACAGAGGAGACTTCAAATGGTCAAATTGGCATTTCTAACTGGTCATTTTTTTCTCAGCCAACCATCTGCGAAAATCTGAAATTAGTCAGATTTTTACTTTTTGGGCAAAATGAAGAAATGGAAAACCTCGTATTTAAACAGGCATGAGGCAGAAGCACTACCACTACATTTTTCAGCCAGTTCTCCATGCATGTTTCCAAGTCCCATGATGATCTGCAGCCTTTCCATGCCCATGGCATCCATCCTCTCTCTCCTTTGTCCTCTCAGCTTGTTACAGATTAAGCCCCCTCTACTGATTTCTTTCTAAAGCACTTACACAGATGCCACCACAGGGCACCTCAGGGCTTTTGTGAGGTCTGACCCAAAATGATTACTGTGTGGCATGGGATCTTTAACTCAACCAAGCATGAAACCCAGACCTCAAGTCTGAGTTTCACAATCACCAGATTGTCTTTTGTCTGTCAAACTCTGATTAGATATAAGGAAGTTCTTTACTGTGAGGGTGGTGAGGCACTGGAATGGGTTTCCCAAGGAAGTTGTGAATGCTCCATCTCTAGCAGTGTTCAAGGCCAGGTTGGATGGAGTCTTAGGTGACATGGTTAAGTGCAAGCTGCCCCTGCCCATGTCAAGGAGGTTGGAATTAGATGATCTTAAGATTCTTTCCAACCCAAACCATTCTATGATACTATGATTCTATGAATCTATGATTCTGTGAATTATTCAAACTTTAGATTCTTCTACTGACCAGATTTAATTTAAGATTTGTGGGGTAAAAAAAATCTTTTATCTTTATCTTATATATAACATCTTTGTCAAAATGTAGGAACCATTCGGTGTTGGTATACTAAGAACATTCTCAAATAATAAAAGCAGCATTAGGGTACATACTATCAGAATTAAAATGGGAGCCCAGTCAATAATCAAGACCTTCACTTGCTGAAGTCCTAACAAAAAGATGCCCTATACACCATATTAGCTACAATACCGCTTAGAGAAAGGGACAAAAAATTGTTGTGCATAGTTGACTAGAGATTGTGAACACAGAGCAATCATAAGTGATCAATACAATATGCAGTGGCCTCAACAATTTAACTACTGCTGAATTTTTCCTAGAAGGGAGCAGGTCAGTCACAATCTCCAGAGCAGAAGGAATGGGAAAGAGATCACCTACTCTGAGGTTTGGCAGCGAGTTATGCACCAATTAAGGACACAGAAGAAGGCAACTTGAAATTCTGATTTTTAATCTTCAAAAAAATTGTTTCTTATACAGTAGGTGGTTCAGGTGTAGCCCTAGGGTGCATTCAGACATGTATGGTTGCACAGGGTGCCATTGGTGGAGATGCTATGCTCAAGCATAAACTCTACCACCTCTGCTCTTGCCAAGGACTGGGCAAATGGCTCCACTGGGCAGCAGCAGCTTGAAGGCCACACACCTTCAGCAGAACATAATCTTAAAAGACTCCTCCTCTTAACTTTTTGTTCTTTTGGTGCTGCAGGATGCTTCTTGTCCAAGAGAACACAAATGTAAAGAGATGCATGCTGGAACTTAAACTGCAGGTGTTTTATTGAGGGCACCATCTCAGTTGGGTTGGCGCTAGTTACAGTTTCACCCCTTTGCTCAGTGATTTTATTTATAAATTATCCTGGAAGGGAGGGAGCAGAAAATATCAGCACATATGGTATGTGAAATCACCTACTGCTTGGAAAGCCCTGAAATGCCTAGGTACAATAGGCCATGCTTAGGGCTCTGAAAATCTTGCCTTTTGTCATTTTAACCCAGGCCCTTAACATTATTTTAATGGGCTTGTTTTGAATTTAATTATGAATCTGTTGTATAATACAATAAATACCGCTAGATATTGCTTCTTAAAATCCCTTTCCAATATTGACTGCTCTAATTTACTTTTATGCAAACAGCCTAGTCAGATTTAATAAAATGTCTTAGTAGCATGTTTAATGACATCATTCCCCCTAGGGACAGTTGGGAAAATGACCTTCCATTTTACGAAAGAAGACGATTAATTTTTATTGTCTGCCCCAGTTAATGCGTGTTTAGACATAAAGGCCCGATCAATATGACAGAGAGTATAGTGATTTTACTCACAGTAGTTTCTAAATGGACATTTCTTGCTAATCCATTTTTATAAATCACTTTAAAGGCCTTATTGATCTTTAATTGGGAGTTACACCTAATCACTCTAGTGAAACGCATGGCCAGTTCGAAACATTTTAACCCATTCTTCACAACTCTTTAAAATTCATATCATGAGAACTTTTGCACTCTCCTCCCTTTCAATAAACATTAAGTAGCATCCTTAACACCCAAACAGACCTTACGCAGACCATCACACATCAGAGGAACAAGAAACTAAGCAGAAGGTTATCCCAAAAACTGCAAAGAGACAATACTGCATGTGTGTGTCAAAAATATGCCCTTAAAGAAATAGGTGGGCAATGTATATTTCTTCGGACTTAAAATGCAAATGCATAAAGCATTTTGGGGAGCTACACTCTACGACAGGCTTCCACCTCTGACCTCACCAAGCTTACAATCATAACTGTTAACTATTCCTTTCTTTTATTAAAGATCAACTCATGCTGCAAAACTGTTCTAACAAGCACACAAACACATGTTTGAACAAACATACAGCTTCGTGGAGAAAGTTCAGGGAAATTTAGAAACTCATAAATGGATCTCATAATTTTGTAGTGTACATATAGTCCTAGGATCCAGAATGGATTACAGTTCTTTCAATTAACATAATGCAACTACTCTTGTTGTGTGATACATAGAATCATAGAATCATAGAATAGTGAGGGTTGGAAAGGACCTTAAGATCATCTAGTTCCAACCCCCCTGCCATGGGCAGGGACACATCACACTAAACCATCTCACACCCAAGGTTCTGTCCAACCTGGCCTTGAACACTGCCAGGAATGCAGCATTCACAACTTCCTTGGGCAACCCATTCCGGTGCCCCACAGGGAAGAATTTCTCCCTTATATCCAATCTAAACTTCCCCTGTTTAAGTTTTAACCCGTTACCCCTTGTCCTGTCACTACAGTCTCTAATGAAGAGTCCCTCCCCAGCATCCCTATAGGCACCTTTCAGATCTGGAAGGCTGCTATGAGGTCTCCACGCAGCCTTCTCTTCTCCAGGCTGAACAGCCCCAACTTTCTCAGCCTGTCTTCATACCGGAGGTGCTCCAGTCCCCTGATCATCCTAGTGGCCCTTCTCTGGACTTGTTCCAACAGTTCCATGTCCTTTTTATGTTGAGGACACCAGAACTGCACACAATACTCCAGGTGAGGTCTCACGAGAGCAGAGTAGAGGGGCAGGATCACCTCCTTCGACCTGCTGGTCACACTCCTTTGGATGCATGTCTTTATGTGTTTATAGATGTATGGTGGTAGGAAATGTACACATGCACCCCACTATATTTTATTATGAAGATACATTAGTATGTACACAATGAAAAAAAAAAAAGAAAGCTCAACACCTCACACTAAACCATGCCACCCAAGGCTCTGTCCAACCTGGCCTTGAACACCACCAGGGATGGAGCATTCACAACTTCCCTGGGACTTGTTCCAACAGTTCCATGTCCTTTTTATGTTGAGGACACCAGAACTGCACAAAATACTCCAGGTGAGGTCTCACAAGAGCAGAGTAGAGGGGCAGGATCACCTCCTTCGACCTGCTGGTCACGCTCCTTTTGATGCAGCCCCGGACACAGTTGGCTTTCTGGGCTGCAAGCACACACTGAAGCCGGCTCATGTTCATTTTCTCATCAACCAACACCCCCAAGTCCTTCTCCGCAGGGCTGCTCTGAATCTCTTCTCTGCCCAACCTGTAGCTGTGCCTGGGATTGCTCCGACCCAGGCGTAGGACCTTGCAGTTGGCATGGTTAAACTTCATGAGGTTGGCATCAGCCCACCACACAAGTGTGTCAAGGTCCCTCTGGATGGCATTCCTTCCCTCCAGCATATCAACTGAACCACGCAGCTTGGTGTCATCAGCAAACTTGCTGAGGGCACACTCAATCCCACTGTCCATGTCACCGACAAAGATGTTAAACAAGACCGGTCCCAACACCGATCCCTGAGGGACACCACTCGTTATTGGTCTCCAGCCAGACACTGAGCCATTGACCACAACTCTTTGTGTGCGGCCATCCAGCCAGTTCTTTATCCATTGAGTGGTCCACCTATCAAATCGATGTCTCTCCAATTTAGAGACAAGGATGTCGTGTGGGACAGTGTTGAACGCTTTGCACAAGTCCAGATAGATGACATCAACTGCTCTACCCCTGTCCATCAGTTCTGTAGCCCCAACATAGAAGGCCACCAAATTGGTCAGGCAGGATTTCCCCTTAGTGAAGCCATGCTGGCTGTCACCAAGCACCTTGTTGATTTTCATGTGCCTTAGCATGCCATCCAGGAGAATCTGCTCCAAGATTTTGCCAGGCACAGAGGTGAGACTGACTTGTCTGTAATTCCCCGGGTCATCCATTTTCCCCTTCTTGAAAATGGGGGCTATATTTCCCTTTTTCCAGTCGTCGGGAACTTCACCTGACTGCCATGATTTCTCAAATATGATGGACAGTGGCTTAGCAACTTCATTTGCCAGCTCCTTCAGGACTCACAGATGGATTTCATCGGGTCCCATGGGCTTTGTACTTTCAGATTCCTTGATGGTCTCGAACCAGATCCTCTCCTACAGTGGGCGCCAGGTCTTCATTCTCACAGTTCCTGCATCTGCCTTCCAAGACTTGGGTGGTGTGGTCAGAGCCTTTGCCAGTGAAGACCGAGGCAAAGAAGTCATTCAGAACCTCAGCCTTCTCCAAATCCAGGGTAGCCAGTTCTTCCGATAGCTTTCAGAGGCGGCCTCTGCTGTCCCTAGTCTGTCTTTTATTCACTACATACCTATAGAATCCCTTGCTGTTATCTTTCACATCCCTAGCCAAGTTTAATTCTAACTGGGTAACATCCTTGGTACCTTTAGAAAACCTTGGTACCTTTAGAAAACTTGAAAAAAAAAACAAAGAAAAAAAAAACTACAATTAATTTATGTATATATGTGTGTGTGTGTTTCATTGCTTCTTCAAAGCCAGCTTGTTCTGACAAAATAATTAACTCAAGAAATAATAACACATGAGACAGAATAAGCATAAGAGCCGTTTATCGGTTTTGTCTTGCTTCTTAGCAATAAATGATTAACTAGCAATCAGGGAACTGTATGTTGAGGATCAATGTCAGCAATACAGCAAACATGACACAATAGCTAGATACTTGCAAAATAATTGTAAATGGCCACAAACTTGTGAACACTCTTTAAACCCCCCAAAGTCTTAATGACATGGACACATTCATACGCACTCCACTAGTTCCTCACAGGATATGTAGGTTACACCTGGGCCCCATCTCTTGGCGCTGTGGGGTACTTGGACACACCTGTGTTGGAGATGTGGGTGCTTCAGATTTATGTGTACCCATACATCTATACAAATATACTATTGTAATATGTGATAATATATTACAATATATTGTAATATATACTATATGATAATATTTATATTGATAGACCAGAAAAAATATCTTCATCTGTTTTTACTATGTAGCATTTTGTGAATGATTTTTGAAAGAAACCCTGCAGTTATGGAGTAGACAGCACTGGATTGAAACCTATTTTATGACTTAGGTAGTTACACAAATAGAAAACATAAAATGTTAAAATTCCTTAGTTACCACATTCATACGGATTTTCTGATAATGGCTGAATTAATTTAAAAAATATTTAAGAAAATGTCCTCCTTGACTGAGACTTTCCAAGCCAAGAAAACCCACAAATGCAGTACTTTGCAATCACAGTGTTTACATTATTATCACATCAGTAATATTAGCCTTTCTCTAGGACACTGAAACACAATCTTGAGATAGAGAAAAGGAATTTGGAAATAATTATTAAAGTCCAGTGGATAAATTTAATCATCTGCTTAATTGCTACTTTTCACCTTTCCACCATGGTCTTCTATAGGATTTGCTTTCATCAAGGATCACTATATCAGAACAAAGACTAACACAGCACACTTGCCTAGGGCTTTTGTCTGTAACTGGAACGACCTGGAACTACATTGGGCTCTTAAAAAGTTCACAGACCCTTTGACTGAAAGGCTAATGGATACATCTGGGTAAAATCCAGCAATGGCAAAGACGGCTTTTAATATTTCAAAACTGCATTTAAACAAATAATTGTCCACTATATTCTGATGCCATTTCAAGAAAGTATAGACATTTCCCAGTTCAAAAGTACATAGTGCCATAAACTTCTAGAAGGAAATAAAAGAAAAAAAATATATATTTTTTTTATTTTTAAATCAACTTTTTTTCTTCCTTTGAAAAAAAAATTAAAAAAAAAAAAAAAAAAAAGAAGGTGATTCAAGTACAACTCTGGAATGCTCCTGGAAAGCTTCTGCCCTGCAGCACCACATGTGCCAGTTTTCTCCCAGAAAAACAACCAGATGCTAGACTGCACTTGTAAAGCTGAAGCTGATAGAGTAAAAGACACACTATCATTTTGAAAACTGGAGTAGACTCTGTGACGGCTTTTAATTATGATTCTGATCAGTCAGTTAGGAATATCTATTTTTGAACATACTTGCAAGGTTAATTTCAGAGGTAAATACTTCTGAGTATTTTTGATGAGTTAAATGGAAGAGCTTGAAATATATCTGATCTTGCACTAGAGAAGGGAACATCTCATGTATATTGCAATGATAAATTGCAGCTTTTCTGAGAAGACAAGCCAAAATCTATACATTTAAGACTGGCAAAAAGTGAGTAGGACTTAAGATGGATATGAACTGCAAATATTCCTAGAGCTGGTTACATACACAGGGGTGGGGATACCCCATCTAGAAACTGGACAAACCCTGTCCTGCTTTAGAAACAACTTCAAAACAACCCTGATTACTAGCGATCCACTTCCATTTCAGCAGCCAGTGACTTTGTGAAAAAGACTAATCTAACTGATAACTTACACAAGCCCAGGAGTCATTAGGATTTTACTTTCAGCACAGTGAAGACTTTACATCTATGAAAAGTGCAACCAGCACTTGTCTGAAACAGAAACAGCAGCAGTTTCTACTACAGAGAGGGAACCTGTGTTGAGGAAAGAGGGAGGTGCAGAATTCAGCTCAGATATGTAAGTGATGGGGTCACATATTCTATGCAAGAGGAGAGAATGGAGTGGAAATGCTTATCCAAGACTATAACCAAGCCTAAGCACTTGGAAAACAGGTTGAAACATGATTACTAGATGAACTGATTCTTCATATAATATCGGAATCATCCATTTCTTTTGTCAACTGTAGTTATGAGGTGACTATTAATATGACTAGTGTCTAGCAGGTGTTTCTTCCTTCTCCTGGATTCTGACTTTTAAATAAGTGAGCAGGAACATGATGCTGCAAGTTTCTTCATTAGTAAAATAACAGCATGGGAATATCAACTGGTTTGTAAGACAGATATAAATAATGGAATCTGAAGTGGAAATGCATATGGCAGCACCTTCGGACTTAAAAAAATATTACAGAAAAGATTTCTGTATGTGCATACACATCAAGAATGGTTTTCTTAATGATGAGGAAACAAAGGAATAAGAAGTATTTTGATCAGAGATTGTCATTCTGTGAGATTCAGAAAGCACAGTTATGTCATTAGGTAACAATCTATAATTAACTCATTCAAACATCTGTGAAGGACATGGCTGAGCCAAGCACAGGAACAGCTATTCCACCCACATGCTCAAATAACAGCAAACAAAAGTTCTTGCTGTCTATCACCATAGTCAGAACCTTCACGAAAGCTGGTTGATGTGCAGTCATTATTCTGGACATTATCTCTCACTAGAGAGACTGTGTGAAAAAACTTAATTTCCCTGCAGAGAATGTCTCACTAGAGAGACTGTATTTTAAAGAAAATGTGCAAGTTTAACAACTGGACAGCTAAATTTACTTTAAAATAACCAAAAATCAAACCATATTTAAAAAAAAAAATCTCAATTTCAAATGTTCTTGCCTATGGGAAAGAAGTGAAACAGTTTGGAGTTGCTACTTTAACTCCTGACAATCAAAAGAGAACAGCAGAGTTGTTTGGCAACCATACTATTATTAACCACTTCAGCAATAGCACAGATCCAAGAATTGCTTTATACTCTTTGTTAGAATACATGTCATAAAGCATGGTCAGGAGATGGGAAGAAATGACAACAGGACAGCTTTGAAAAATATGCAAATTATACAGGTGTATTAAATGGATACAATGAAACATTAATCAGGCTTTCCTTCTCCTGCTATTCTTTAGTCATCACAGATTTACAGGGATGCTTATAATATTCCCCAATTTTGACAAAAATTTTTTCTTAAAATACTTTTTTTTTCTGAAACATTTCCAATTTTAATTGAAATACAGTTATTGGTTAAAGATTAATAACTTATTTTATTACATATGTAGGGGTAGATCATAATTGATCATAAAATTTAAATAAACCATTGCAGACTTACACTGATATGACTGAAAGAAAAATTTGGCTTATTTTTCCCAGTTAATACTCCCACAATCTCACTGATTTACAGTACGGGTGTAAATGAGAACATAATTTAGCCCAAATTATGCAGTTATGGATACTAATTCCATAAGGATAAAATTTGGTTTGAGGGCACTTTAAGTGACTCTCACTTGTCCAGCATAATGTGATTGATACATGTAATGTGGGAGGGAGAGAGAGGGAGGGAGGGAAAGAAGGGGAGGAGAGGGGAGGTGAAGGCAGGGCAAGGGCAAGGGCAAGGGCAAGGGCAAGGGAAAGGGAAAGGGAAAGGGAAAGGGAAAGGGAAAGGGAAAAAAAGGGAAAGAAAAGGGAAAGGAAAAGATAAGGGAAAGAAAAGGGAAAGGGAAAGAAAAGGGAAAGGGAAAGAAAAGGGAAAGGAAAAGGGACAGGAAAAGGAAATGGAAAGGAAAGGGAAAGCGAAAGGGAAAGAAAAGGGAAAGGGAAAGAAAGGAAAGGAAAGGAAAGGAAAGGAAAGGAAAGGAAAGGAAAGGAAAGGAAAGGAAAGGAAAGGAAAGGAAAGGAAAGGAAAGGAAAGGAAAGGAAAGGAAAGGAAAGGAAAGGAAAGGAAAGGAAAGGAAAGGAAAGGAAAGGAAAGGAAAGGAAAGGAAAGGAAAGGAAAGGAAAGGGAAAAGGAAGAGAAAAAGAGAAAAAGAAAAAAGAGAGAAAAGAAAAAAGGAAAGAGAAAAAAGAGAAAGATGTACACTCATAACAAAGATCTCTAATGTTATAAGTTAAAAAACACTTTGACTATAAACTTTAATTCATCTACTAAATGTCAAGCACTACTGGATATACCAGCAGTTTCCTTAGCCTTCCTTGTTAATACATGCTTAGATGCAGTGAAAATTAGGTCTGTAATAATACCTTTCCAAAAACTCTTGAGATGAAAATTTTGGTTAGAAATTTATTGAGAACTCTATTACTGTAGTAACAAGTTATATAAAAGGCAAATGTTATGATAGAAGCCTTTCATTTAGACCAGTTTATTCCTGACATTATATGTATTCTACTTTTTGTTAGAGTCATCGAATTTGACCAGTATGCAGTGCACTGCTAAAGAACACATTACCATGGGGTTTCTTCTCTTTTAAAACCATTTAATTTCCTTAATACCTAGAATATTTGTACTGCACTTGTCATAAGCTTTGTCACATCACTGCTTTGTCCAGCATGAACCAAAGAATTCTATGGTAGAACTTCCTCTGAGACGTATACATGCAACCCTGGATAGCTTAGTTTCTTTTTGAAAATGTAATCAAAAGTAATTTAAATTATTCTACATACATTGCATTTTCTTGCCCCAAAAGGGCATTGTAGGCTTTACAGTCACAAAGGAGAAAACTTTTTGTGTACATATATTTCATGGGGGGAAACAATTGTGACTGAGAGAGCAGCTTGGAGGTTGAAGAAAGAGGAATAACCAAGACGACATTTTGGCTCAACAAACAATTTTTAAACCAGTTTCTTCATACACAGCACTGACAGACTTTTTCACTAGTATAAGAAGACTCCCAGCTCCTCATCTAAAACTGTCTAGGCATTAAAACTAAAACAAACAGGAAAGAGCAATAAATTGAACTAGTATGTCTTTCATGAGCAAATATAAACCCAATTTTATTATTAGATTTTCAGAAGGCTGGTAGAATAAAAAATCAGAAGATGGAAAGGAGAGGAGATTTAAAATACTTTCTTGCAAGCTATACATCTTAAAGTAGACTTTACTCATGCAAGAAGTTTCGTGGACTTTAGGCCTTGATTTCTTTTTTCTGGGTTTTTGTTTTTTTTTTTTCATTCTATTTTCAAGTCTTTTGAAGCTTGAAAATACAACCCTGAATATATGTTCCAGATTTAAAATATTCCTGATATAAAATGGTGGCTTTGTGTTAGTTGTATTTCTGTATTTCTGTTGTACATCTTTATATAACAAAACTGCTTTCAACATTAAGGACTAAGTGATTTTCCTCAAGAAATATTTGCTAATATTGAATAACTATTCCTTCTCAGAACATCTCCAGTTTCTTTATAAACCTCACCATTTCTGTGCAACACTATAATTTCAGAGGGCCTTGAAGTGCTGTTACCTCTTGGAGTAACTTGACAACTGTTACATAGAGAATTGCAATTTAAGTTGTCCAAGGTTACCAAAGTCCAGCTCACCCATTATATTATTTTTTTAATGTCACATAAAGGAGGAATGCTAGTAGAAACTGGTCAATTTTGCCTACTTATTATTGAAGTAGCATAGCTAAGGGGTCCTTGAGCTACCTGGTAAAGTCACAAGTTGGCATGACAACAGGCTCAGAGAGTCTAGAAATAGGAGAAAATGTATACAGTTCAAATCACCAGAATGTATTTTGTTTGGTTCACTTTAATGACATGGAGGTGAGATTTTTTTTTCTGCACAATATTTATTTGGCAGTTGCTGAAGAAAAGTATGAGATACATAGTCTAGAAGAAATGAGCTTTACCAACATGGTTGTTACCAATCATACCATTATCTAAGGCCACATCATTCACCATGGTACTGCTGATCATTTGCAATATCCTCACTAGGTGGGCTGAAACCAGATGGCATCAGTATGTCCACTGGATGAACATATAAAGCCATAAATATTAAGGTATATCTGAGAGGTAAATATTAGTTTTTCCCATCCCCCCTAATCTAACATTTTGCTTTCCCACCATGCTACCTTTCTGTCTAGCTCTGTCTAAAAAGCACCTGTGTTGGTGAGGCCGGGCAAATCCACATTTTGTATCATTTCTGAGAACTGTAAATAGAGATGCAAGTGATCACAGTTCATTAAACAGGCTGATACTGGTAAAATTTTGCCAAGTTTCTGTGCGCCTAAGACCCTCTGTTGTGCTTGTGTGTAATTTCCCAGAAGCAAAACAGCTAACAAAAGTATGCTTTGGAAAGTGAAGGTACATTTTCTGCCATTGCTATTATTTATTTGTACTTTTTTTTTGTCTTTTCTTCTCTTTAAAAAACTGCTACAATAACAGCAGTTGCTCCAGACAATTTTAACTATTTCTGATCAAAAAAAAAAACAAAAAACCTCACAACAAAACCCATTTAATTCTAGATAACAAACATATTTGATAAACTGCTTTTGGTTAGACTTTCCTGGGAAAGGGCAGAAAAAAAATTGCTTGATTGATTATTTCTGAATCACAGAAATATTCCTGCTGATTTTCACATCAATTCTGAACAGAAGTTTACCTCAAAACTGATTGGAGATGAAGAAAAAATATTTCACCTACAAAACTGCTAAGTTTTCATATCAATTTTTATATTTTATTTTGTCATTATGGAAGATAAAATAAATGGAATATCTCAAAACAAAAAAATGAAAGCTTTTCAATTTAAAATGTGGAAGCAAGGTGGTTTGTTTCTCCTCCAAACTCAAGTTTGGCATTTACTTCTTGTTGATAAAAAAGTTGCAGTTTTCCAATCAGCTTTAAATGTCATCTCACTGAGAGGCTGACAAACAGGGACTTCCCCTTAAGGACTCAATGTTATTAAAGAGAAAATAAATAAATGAAAGCTTTCCCTCTAAATTTAATTCTTTATATCTTGAAAGATTTCCGAGTTATTTTATTTTTGTGCCTTAAAGGGTTAAGAATTATTTCTCTTAGTGACTGATACAAAGAGAAGCCAGCAATAATTTGACATGAAACCTGAGACTACCCCTAAATTGTTTGATTCTGTAACAGCAAACAAGAGTTTTATTAACATCTTATCCCTTGCCGGCCCCATGATAGCCTCTTATCAACACAATACAACACAACAACATCACAAAAGAGATTACGACAGAAAGGGATCTAAAATAATACTGTACCATTTGAAATGGCAAGGGACTGAGTGTTTCAGTTCCTTTATGGAGAATCCAATCCATATTTATTATTTCTTTATACTTAAAAAAGTCACAAATCTCTTGCCAAAATTATGCTTTTTCTTCCCCTTTTAAATCTTCTCACTTCAATTGCAATACAATTTGTCATTAGCCTGCCTTGGAATAGTATGTCATTCTAAAGTAGAATTGGAAAAATAATTGATGTAATAGCCATAACCTTGAACACACTTATTCCTGATTATAAAGAGAAAATTTACTGAAAATCAGGAAGCCTAAGTTAGTGCTTGTTTGTGGTCATAATAACTTTTCTGTGCAACCATTTAGATGTGAAATTACTCAAGCATTTTCAGTGATAACTTACATTGTAAAGGTGCAATATGAACAGTAATGTTCACCTGAAAAAGTTCCTGCAAAGATGTCTTCTGAAATACTCATACATATATAAACGTGTTAGGCAAGGTTACAGTATAGTGGCAATGACTCCTTTACTTAGGTTGTTCAACATATTCCATGATTAAAAGCCTTCTGGCAGCTTCATCCAAGAACTAAAATATCACCATTGCTTGTAGTTAGTGAAATTTGGCACCAGCGTAGTTTTTTGGCAAAGAAGGTGCCTTTTGTTCACCCTATGGAAGCATCTTTAGGTTTGACAAAGTTATAAATTGATGGAAAAGTATTTCCACCACTGGCACTTAGAGTTTGTCTCTTTCTGGTGAACTGGGCTGGGAACCAGCAACATGCAACATCAACCCCTCTTCTGTTTACTGATGTAGTTTATCTACGGTCTGAGCGCTTGCTACTGATCAGTGCCTCCCATTTCACTGCTGACATGGGCTGGGAAGACCACACATGTCCATGGGCATGTTTTTGTCTCAATGCTCCATTGGACAGCACATCTTCTCACCACACAGCCTTGATTCATTCAACAGAGTCCTGCAGGAAAAGCAGATTTGCTTTTTATCTTTTTCCTTTTTCTTTGGGATTTTTTTTCATAGTTTTGTATTTTTCAGTTCAGATCAGCTAAAAATTCTAAAGTGTTGTAAAGTATTTTAAGCCTGCTAACAAGATACTAATTCTCACTTTCACAGGAAAATTTAAATCCTGTATAGGCTGATTCCTGGAGCCACAGGTGACAATAGCATTCTTTTCGCATCCTTTTTGTTAAATGCACCTTGGACATCACACGCTATATCTGCATATTGTGTGTAGCATTTCTAGGGATAGGATGTGGATTTACAAGCTAGGTATGCCAGTTCCTCAGACTGCAGTACCATAGGGACATTCAGCTCATCTTGGCAGCAGTGCTGGACCCTGCTGAGATCCATGGTCCCATCACCAAATCTAGCTGGCTTCACTCAAGTGTAACTGTCTATGCTACCTCTCAAACTCATTTCATTTTGATTTTTCTAAAAGCAGCTTTTGGCCCTGCAGACCACAACAATCTGTCATGTCACTTACCAGCAGCAGTACATAAACTGGAGTGTTAAATATTCCCATTGAGAAAATTTACAAAGACGTGAATGTGAAAAAAACCAAAATAACTAATTAATTGCAGTGCTTCCTTTCTGTCCCAGCTATTCAAAGTACTGTTTGAAATGCACATTGCTCTTTAACAAAACCCAGCTCCACCCATGACACAAGCAAAACACATATGACACTTCAATCCTTTTGTTTGCCTCAATGAAAAATTTGTAGGCTTCTTGTGCACTGTCTTGTAAGTCAACAAAACAAAGTTATTTTTTAAAGTTCTGGAATATACCAAGAAAGATTGGAACGATAGATTTTGTGGTATTTATATGTACTTGACATTCAACTTTCTATTATTTCTAAATTTTCTTGAAGAATTGTTTTTTAAGCTGATGGTTTTAATACCAAATCTCCAGTGTAAACATATTTTTAAGGCTGAATGTTAATCCCTCAAGTGGGACAAGATATTTTAACCACAATAGGGTGAATGGTTATGCCAGAAAAACTAATGGGATTTCAATAGGATGTAAGAACAGTTGAAGTTGAAACAAGTTTTGATCCTTACTATTACATACATGCCACATACTTTTTTGCCTCAGTATACAGTTGTAGATGCTGCAAATTAATTTTTTCACACAGGTCAACCAAATCAGTTCTTTGGAGCCTCACTAATACAATTAATACAATTGTGGGTATGTTAACACCAAGACAGAAATGCTGAGGTGAGTCTGAGGTATCTCAAGCTTAATTTTTAATTGATACTCACATAACATCAACAATTCTTAGTAGGAATATTTGAAATACAATTTTTTCTCAAAGTGCAATATATTTTAAGCCTGGTTTTGCTTTAGACTTTACATTCCTTTTAATTAGAAATGAAAGCTAAGACTGAAAGCAGGGTAAAAAAAGTGGTCAGGAGCCTGAAATGGCAGAAGTTCGCAAGCCTTTATTTAATAGTGAGAAACAATAGCTTACATTATAAAAAATTATTTTACATCTAAAATTACATTATTAAAGATTTATAAAAAATACTTAAGTCAAAGCTAGTTTTGCATTTTTTAGGATCATAAAAATCCTAGTGTAAAACCACAAACCTCTGCTTTTTCTTTTTTCTTCCATTTTTTCTTTTTTTTTCCCCCAGTTTTTTTTTTTTTTTTTTGCTTTCTTGAAACTTAAAAAATATATCCATTTAAACGAGACCTTGTGTGCCAAGTCTCAGCACACAGCAAATTTTTATAGGCTGAGATATTAACCTCTCAAAACAGGAGCATGTAATGGAAACACTGTTAATCCCTTGACTATTGCAGGATAATGAGGCATTAACCTACTCACTCTCAAAAGAGAAAGGGTCCAGTTTCTGACCTCAGTTACAGTGGTCCATGTTGAGAGGAACTCCTTTATTTTCAAGTACTTTATACACTCTCAAAAAATTGTTTTCTTTTCCAAAACCACTGCTCCCAGGAGCGAAACTCTACAAATATGAAAACTTAGATTTATGAGCTAAAGCATGTTCCTGAAGGTAATTAAAAAGCTGTAGATAATTGTGATCATGCAGTGCAGTTTTACGGAATCATACACCCTTCAAGATTATTCACTAGCTGTGTTTGTAAGTGGTAACTGTCTCATTAGCTTTGAGATATTTAATGTTATAGAGAAATTCCTACAACTGTGGGAAAAAAAATGAGTGTTGTCTAATCTCTAACATTTTTTATGGCATTACTTTTTGAATTAACTTCACCACTAGCAAAAAGTATTTGCCAGCCCATAACTTAAGCATTCCCCATTCAAGTGCAATGTTCCTTCTTTTAAACCGTTTTCAGTCTAGACTCTGATTCCAGCAGCACAGAACATTTAAATGTAACAGCTCATGTAAAGGTAAATAACTTCTGGAAACAGTTCAATATGAAATATTATGTGATCATGTGATTATCAACTCAGTGACACTAGACTGATGGAATCACCTAGAACTTCTAATGAAAGAATAAAGGATAACTAATTTAATAAACAGTATTTAACACATACTGACAATCACTAACGTACTTTCGGGCAAAAGTTGAAATACGTGATATGTATGTTATACATATGTTACACATTTATTCCTGAACACAAAGGTTACCTCTGTGCTGCAATCAGGATATGTGACAAAATACAATAGATATTCCTGCCGTCACCTCAGTGCAGCTCTCAGGTAACAGGGAAGCAAAGTCACAACAGCAGAGACTTCAACCTCATGAGCAAGAACCTGTTTTCCCCAGCACTAATCTACACAGCCCATGGTGAAACCCATGATACTACATACTGCAGCTAAGTGTAGGCCCCTCAGTGGAGAAGCTGAATCAGATGCAGCACCTTCAGGAAGGTGAGGAATACAAGCCTGTTTTCAGTCAATCACTTACCAAAGGAGCCTGCACCTGCCTGAGTCTTTCAAGAAACCGTATTCCTAAATTGGTCATTTATGTTTGGAGAAGACCTAAGGAAAACAAGTATCCTCATAACTATTACCTCAGCAGGCTAAAAATGATAGACACAGTATAATGCAATTAAATATTATTTTAGATTAGGTTTGTTAATATTTTCAACAGGGTCACATCTGTCCATGCACTGAATCTCATCATATACAAAGAAACATAAGAAATGACTGGTTCTAGTATCACTTTAGACATCTTGCACCCACAAAAGCAAACGTCTAGAAGGATTCTGGCTTTTTTTTGGAAACATTTAGTCTCTTATAGCTGTATAAAAGTATAAAATGATTTAGTATGTTGTATTTGCACAGAGTACATAATGCTCCAGTGTATTCATATTGTATAGGATGCTATTATATATGACATCTACTGCGTGTGTATAATACACCTTTCAAACAAAAAATATTTGAGAGAGGGAAGACAGACATTCTCTATTACAAACTTTAACATTTTCACACATGCAAAAAATGTTACAGTCTTTAGAAAAATACATTGAAACAAACTCTTTTCTGCAAACAATACTGGTTTTGTGAATCAGACATTTCTGATTAAAGAGTATTCATTAAAATAAAACTCTGGCAAGTCACAACGCTAACTCAAACATCCCTTCAGTCAGCTGACACTGTAATACTTTATGAGGAACTTGGACACTGGATCTTTCATTATTTTTACTAAGAATAATGGCAGACAAACCCTGCAATGAATTCCATTGCTAGGTGTGTTATACAGACATGCAGCTTCAGTAACAACTTAAACCCAAGCATTTAAGCAAGTAAATAACCTATGTCTGTTTACGGGAAGATGAGACCAGAACTAAGAAAGATCTTGTACATTTATAGCCTTTCCCATATTGCTTTCCAGAGAACCACTGGCAACCTCAGATGCAAGTTAGGCAATAAGAATCACAGAGTCATATAATCATAAGAATCATTTAAGTTGGAATAGACTTTTAAGATCACCAAGTTCAACCATTAACCCAGCTCTGCCAAGTCCAACACTAAACCATGTTCCTGAGTGCCACATTTATACATCTTTTAAATACCTCAACCGTTTTCCTCGGCAACCTGTTCCAATGCCTTCGGTGAAGAAATTTTTCCTAATATCCAATCTAAACCTCCCCTGGCACAGCCTGAAGCCATGCCCTATTGTAGTATAGCTTGTTGCCTGGGAGAAGAGTCCAACTTCCACCTCTGCTTTCACATAATTGTTGAAAGTGTTACGGTCCCCCCTCAGTCTCTTTTTCTCCAGGTTAAACAACCCCAGTTCCCCTAGCTGCTCCTCGTAAGACTTGTGCCTGTCTTTGCACACAAGTTCAGTCCTACAAAGATGTTAGTTTTGCTGAGCTTCTGCTGCTATTTTAATATAGGTAGCTGTAAACTGAACAAAGGTATGAGTCTAAATGAAAGTTCTATGAATTTTATTTTTAGGCTTAGCTACTCAAATCCAATTTTATATCCCTAAATCCTACAACATGCAACTTCTGTGAGCAAAGAGTACCAGTAGATTTTGTCATCTAATCCTCCCAGCAAGCCTCCAAACCCACACTCCCACTTTCCTTTCCATGGAAAAAGGGCTGTGGGATGAAGGATGGTACATGCCAGGATCCTACCCTGTAATGGAGACATGATATGACAGCAGAGTGGGAAACTTCTCAGTGTGTACACATTCTGAATGCGTGTAAGCCTCAGGCTCAAACCCTGCAGACAGCCTTAAAGAGGGGTCACATCATAACAGCTCTCAGGGGGAAAAGCATGTTTCCCAGTATTTTTAATGTTGCAGCTGGCACATTTGGGGCACTACTGCAAAATAAGTAATAACCTTTCATAAACTGAGGTTGACACCCTGCTCCAAGCTCAAACTCTTAAGCATTTTGTTTTGCTTTTGCCTCAGAGGCAGAAATAAAGAGTGACATATCCCACATGGTTAAAATTCCTTGGCCTTTTTCTCAGTCACATTAACATTATTTAAAACATATAAACTTGGGGGGGGGGGGGCTGTTGTTGTTTTTGTGCTCACATTGTTATTTTGTTTGCTTCTTTATTCTACTCCAACCCATTGTTTTCACTTATTACCCATGCCACGAACAATAACTGATGAAGCAGCAGAAACCCTGTGCAATTGTTTGGAGAGCAGCAGTAGTCCCATCATGCTGCCAGTATTTTGGCCCAGCATGCCAGTTCAGCATGCAAGGTTACCAAAAACAGACTGAAAGAGCTCAGATCTGCCTCTCCCATTTAGAAAGATTGGGAAAACTCATAGTTAAGAAAGCTACATGTGTGGATGAGGGTCACCTGCTCCACAAGGACCCCTAGAGCAAAGCTCAGCACTGAGCTGTAGACAGCATGTGGCTCCTTAGCACCCAGTACTCTCCCAGATACCCATTAGATGCATAGGACACAACTTTTAAAAGCACATTCTTTTACACCTCAATAGATCAAAGTTCAAAACATCTATTTCATTCTAGAAATTAACATTTCAGGAAGAAAATGTCATTGCTCTTATTAATGTTGTTGCTACATTCAAATTTGAGCAGCAACAAAAGACACCAGTTTCAGCTGCTAACTGCCTAAAGCATATCCCCAGAAGCATTGGAGAATGTTTAAAACTGGAACTTGGGCAGCCAGCTTTCACCCAGTAATTATTTTCTACCACTCTGGTGTAGACTGTGTCAGTACTTCTCAAAAGCACTATCATAGAAATACAATTTGCCACAAGCAGACAAGGTCTTCACATAAAAATCTGCAACCCATTTCATATAAGCATAAATGTATTTACTATAAAGTTACTTGCAAGTTCTTAATTTTGTTCTAAATATTTCAGGACACTGAGAATGTTACTAATAAAATTCTTATGTTCAAAACATGATGGACTTAAAGGAGAAAATTGATTTAGACTTTCTTTTCTCATGCAGAGCAAAAAGTGCACTATTTTCTCAGAAGTTTAGAAGGAAGATATAAGGCACACAACACATTTCAGCATTTTAATTTGAAGATCACAATAACAACTCTGCAACTCAAACAAAACATTCCTTTTTTCTCTGAAATAAGAAGCATTCACAGTGACGATATAAGAACCTGCAGAAAAAGATACATTGATTAGATTAGATAAGCATGAACAGCAACAGAGATCAAACTTGAAACCAGCACAAGTAACAGCTACAGAGAGCTATTTTATCATCTTTGATTTATACTCAGTGATGAGACTCAATTAGGAAAAGCGGAAATATCAATTAAGTAAGAGAAAACTTTTATTAATGGGACAATAATGTTTTTATTCCTGCCTGAGTTGCCCCTTTGCTTTTAGCCAGAATAAAGCATCTTTTTAGTTTTTCGGAGAAATTAGGATCTCTAAGTGACTTTCCCGTAACAGTGAGCTACATGCTACCGAGTCTTCAGCGCTGCTTCTGCAAGGAATACATCAGCACTCATTCACAACCTCACACCACTTTGCCATCCCTGCTCAGCACTCGCAAGGGATCTGCAGCCCCACCCCAGTGAGGTGCCAAGCTCACCCCAGGGAAGCTCACCCAGGTCCGCTGCACCAAGAAAACCACCAAGAAATGGAGCCATAAATATCTACTGTAGTAAATGCAGCATTGCAAGCCTTGGTTGGTTTTTCATCTTTTTTTTTTTCATTTTTACATTTTAGACAGTTTACACTTCCACTCTCAAAACAGATTTTACCCTAATAAAGGCTTTTATTGCTATTATTCACCTGTCATTACACAGCATTAGACAATTAAGCAGCATAGCCCAACTTTCAGAGCAAGGAACGTTCCCATTTGCTTTCAAATGGGAATGGGAAGACAACACAAACAAAACATTTCATTAAAATATAGAGGTGCAGCTTTATTTATTTAAAAGCAAAAAAATTAAGCATTGCCAAGACTGCCACCTACACTTAAAAAACTTTGCTATGAAAGCTCACTGGCATGAGCAAAAAGGGAAAAAAAAATAAATCCATGGGCATGAAACAATCTTCAGTCACAGTTTGATTGCCAGGCGATTGACAAAATAATTTGTACCCGTCGATTTTCATGAAGGAAATTTTTACAATGGATTTGCCAAGCAGATTTTTAATTTTAATCAGTAATGAAAAAATGACAACATGGATCACAACAAGACATCAGCCGTTAAATGGGCTTTCGCGATTGCTGTCAGGACGACTCCATTAGGCAGCCATACCTTTGTGGGCATCAATCACGCTCTTCAAACTCTTGTACATCTTCGAGATTTAATTAGACATTTAAGTTCTTTACTAGCAATTTGCAAAACTGTCACTTACTAAAAGTGCAAGACACAAAAAAAAAAATTTAAGAGTGAGAGAGAGATTTCTTCTGAGCCCTAAGAGACTGTTTATCTAATTCCTGGAAGCAGTTTTAAAGCCACCAGCACCTTTGCTGAGTCTGACCAATGCCTTTGAAGGCTAATTGCTCCCACAGACTGAAACCAAGCAGAGAAGTGCCTCAGACACAGCTGAAAGCTGCCTTCAACCACTGTGCTGCAGCAAAAGAAGTGCTGAGGAGGGTGGGTGGGTTTGTGCCTGTGCGTATTCGTTCGATGCTGCTTGCAGTCATGTGCAGCAGAAAACAATTTTCTCAACTTTCCGAGGAACTGCTGCATCTGGATTGGAAAAAGCTAATGAACACCTGAAATTGCTTCTTTCTAAACCATGTACAAAACCAGCCCTTTGCTGTAATTCACAATGGAGGTGTGCACCAGGGTGGCGGGTTCTCGGGCCAGTGGGTCAAGAGCTCCGCCGCTCCCAGAGGAACCACCCATCCATCATGCTGTCCTCTTCCAAATCTCTGTGCCTTGGGGTGAGGGGTAGTGCATTGCTGGGACTGCCTTAGATGTTTGTTTGGAGATTCCAGGACATTCCTGAAACAAACAGGGAACTTTTTAGTGATTTTTTTTAGTTTGTCACCATTTCACCAAGCAGGTCTTCACAGGCTCTGTGATGGGAAGGAGAAGGAAAAGCACTAGCCGATAAAGTTTTAGGGTTTGGTAGATATCTTATTCTTCTCCTTCAGAATTCCAAAAGCAAAAACTGTAGTCTCCTTTAAATGAACTTCTGCATACTACATAGCATTAGAGCGATAAATATAAAAGGTGGATTGTGAAAATGCTGTTACTCACCAGTGAAAAATTTGCCCTAGGCAAAGATGTACAGTAGAGAGTTATTTTCAGGCTAAAGTTTTTTTTTTTAATAGGATTTTTTTTTTCTCTGTGGCAGTGAAATGAGGGGGCAGGGATGCTCAGTTCTACAGATCTTCAGCACAATGACCAATTGCATCAAACTTTAGCCATTAGCACATTAGAGCTATTTATCAGTCACCAGTCTGAACTGATATGGGAACATTTTCATATTTTGCAATTACACCCTCACAAAGATTACCTGTTCTCACCTGCATAAACTCCTAATTGCTTTACTGAGGGAGACAGATGACTCTGTGTCTTGTTATTCAGGCAAAATTAGCTCTTTGCATTCCCAAGCAACCACAGTCATTGTCATGGCAATTTTCATGACTCTCCTGGGTAAATATAGTACCTGTTCACATCAGTGAGAGGGTGAGCTGTGGCAGGGTGACAAGATGGAGGCAGTCATATATTTAGGAGCATCAGGCCAGCAGCTGTGGTGGCAGTCACTGCACAGACAGGGGGTAACTAGGGAAGAGCCACCACTGGCTGAGCTTCAACCCTACACCACTGGTCTCCACGTGCTGGGGCTGTGGAGAGCAGTGGTGAATGCAGGCTTGTGTGAGGCTTTCTCTGACCCTCATGCCTCATGAAGCACTCCTGCATGTGCAGCACCGCTGGCACGAGGCACATCAGCAGTGGCAGGGTGACAGGCATCAGGAAAATCAAAGGAGACATCTGGGCTCCAGGGGACAAAGTCAGAGAGTTTCTCATGGTGCTGAGGGGGACGCGTCGCCTACGCCAGTTGTCCTGGCCAGAGGAGCAGCAAGCGCAGGAAAATGGGGGGAGGAGGAAAGGGAGTCATCTCTTCTCCAGAAAACAAACTGAAAAGGAGATCTGAGGAGATCCTGCTTTGCACTGCCTTACCATGCAGCTGGCAGGAGCACATGTGCCTGGTCAGCACATACATGTGGCAAATCAAGGAAAACCAAGAGGGTATTACCCACAGCAACTTAGCAGTTTTGTGGTCCTCACCAGTTCTTCAAGCTACCATTATCAAATCCCTTTGATTATTCACCAGCACCTCAGTACTTTTGAACTGAAGAGCACAGGGGCAACAAGCATCAGAGCCCTGCACTTGCGGCAGCACACAGCAGTACACGGCACACGTTCAGCCAGACCTACCATAGAAATAATCAACACTGTAGCAACAACATATTATAGCATATTATATCTTCCATTAGCTTCCAAATTTTGTAGATAATTAACCTCTACATCACAACTATAGACTCAAAACTGTCTGGTAATAATATCAATATAAATGACTTTTCAAATGCAGATACTGAGGCTACCAAGAAACATGATGCCTGAGACTAGACCTCAAGTGCTACACCCTGAAGTTTGACTCCATCTCACTGCTGTTTTTATAAACTACTTTAAAAGGTTCTGTCTTTGTAAATAAATACATGTATGCATGTGTGTACATATCAAGCCTCTTTCTCCCTCTTTTCATATATGCTTACGCACACATATATATTGTAAAATCTAGCATTCTTCATAGTAAAACTCTTCTCACTTCAAAATGTAGGGTCCTGTTACAAATGCCTTTTCCACATTGGAGAGAGAGCAGCCACAGGACTGAGAGGAGCAGGACTGGAGAGGAGTATGGCCCCACAGTGAGCATGAGCTGCTTTTCCAACTTCCTTATTCAATCACTGCTTGGAAAACGTTTTCACTGACTCAATGGGTGGTTCACCTGAGTAAGGCTTAAAAAAAGTCTGAGATTTGGCCACTGAAGTGTGGTGACACAAGGATGGAGATGGCAGAGCTTCTTACACTCTGGTGCTGGGCCAGCAGGGTGTAATGCACAGGCCCCAGGAACACCTCATGAATCAGCCATTTCTCACTGGCCACAGGCTTCTAGGCAGTGCTCACACCTGTGCGGGACCATCCCTACCACCAACAACATTAACCATACAAGAATGGGCCATGGGTTGGGACAGCATCCCCACTCTCCCATACCAACAAACTGTCCAAATTCTCTTCTTCCAGCTTGTAGAAATCACTGGGACTTCACTATTTTTTAAAGCTTTTTTGGCTCTTCAGAGGCACATACTTTGTTGTACAATGTGACATGAGTCAGATGTCTCTCTCAATGCCCCATCTGAACGTATTGAAGGAAAATATCTGTACTGTATGAAGGAAAAAAGGACAAGTTGCAATAGGGCAGGGGTAATGGTTTTAAACTAAAAAAGGGGAGAATCAGGCTGGACATGAGGAAGAAATGTTTTACAATGAGGGTGGTGAGACACTGGCACAGGTTGCTCAGAGAGGTAGTGGACGCGCCATCCTTGGAGACATTCAAGTTCAGGCTGGATGTGGTTCTAGGTAAACTGATCTAGTGGAAGATGTCCCTGCTCATTGAAGGCACGTTGAACTAGATGACCTTTGAAGGTTTGGAAATGATGTATTTAAATAGAAAATATCAATGATAATAATATTGTTTGGGCTATGCTTTCAGAGTATCTGACACAAAACCCATTGAAGATAATATGATTTTTTTCACTGGTTTGGATGGATTTCATCCATGCAGCTCTTATCACTTTGAAATACTTAAGGCAGATATTTATACTATTTTTATTCCACTTTTTCGGTCTTCTAAAATTCATGTTTGTACAATAAAATTCTAGTCCCTTCATGTGGATTTTACCATTTACTTTACTAATGCAACCAAAATCTCATCTTTGGACTCCAGCAATTTTTAATAAGCCTACATTAGCAGATGATCTTTATAATTCTGAGTGATGGGTGTAAACTTAGTACTAAAAATATAAAAAAGTCATATGTAGGCCAATATTTAGCCTCAGCTACATCAAGAAAGAGCTAAAGTAATTCAATAGAACTAAAATTTCCAGTTTTACACAGAGTCTCACTGCAGATGTGGTTTGAAGTAGATGAAGCGGCTCTATATACATTATTTTCTCATCACATGTACAGACTAGCAGTTATTTCAGGGAAAGTCAAAATCACAAGAGTGCTCATCCTGTGTAAATTGTTCCAAGGCAAATACATATTCCTTCATTTTGGATATTGGTGATGATTCAAAGCTCAGTAGAGGTGGGCTGAAAATTTATATTGAATGTATTGACAGATTTGGTTTTGTTAGCTAATTCAGTCTCTGAAAGAATGAGCAATAGTCACCCAACAGAATCCCACATCTCTAGATTAAAGATACTTATACACTCAGTTAAGGCTCTCTGATTACTACCAGCTAATTTCTAATGAGGCTGGGCTGTAATTTGCAGGTTTGCTTCAAGTCCAACTTCCTCCATCCTCAAAGCCAAGTGTTACCTCAAAGAAGCCTCAAAATTCCCGCTTAATTTTTACTTCCACTTAACTCCTTAACTCTCTGCCACCGCTCCCTCTCATTCCCACAGCTATTATTTATACAAACACACAGACATGCTCGTGCTCTAGTGCCATAGCATAAGGATCTTCCCTTGAAAAGGGCCTTCGTTAGACGTAGAACAACTGCAGAAGAATTCATCCTTTCCCACAGGCTCTCTATGTGTGTAAACCTAAAACCAGAACTAAAAAAAGAAACAACCCTGCAAATGTGAAAGGGAAGCTCTGAGGATACTGGAACATGAAAAAAAAAATCCATGGTTTTGTGTTCAGGAAAACACAAATCACTAGGTATCCTGAAGCTTCTGGCAGTACATAGGTCCAGATATTTAGTGAATATTAACCAGCAGGACTATGCTGCTTCTTTCAGCCTCATCTGGCCCATTATGATTTCTATGCCTTTTTTTTTTTCATGTAAGTACCATTAATGTCCAGGAGCATTCCACATATTTTCTTTTCTATATTCTTTTTCTTTGGTTATCTGACTCACTACCAAAACAAATAAACTAAAATAACTCTACACACATGCCTATTGTGTCCTATCCACAAAGGATTCTGTTATTACATATGCAGAAGCGGAACTTCTAGAAAATAAAACACGAAACAGTTTGAGTCTCTAAGGCAAATTACAAGTACTCTGATTTAAAAGGATTATAGGGAAGCAGGCTCTGTGCAATAATTTCCAGTCTAATTACAATTTACAAAGAATCTTCATTGTTGTCAAAAATATTTAATGTGCCTTGGCATTTAGCAAATAATCTAATTCGATTTTTTTTTTTGGTCACACAACATGATCGCACACAATTCTTCAAGCTGTTTACAGTGAGCAAAATTACCCTTGCAGCTAGATAGTTAGATCCTTCTGAATTGGTAATCAAACATGATTGTGATTGCACTGAATTTTTAGTGCTGTCACAAGTGTGTACTTACTAATCGCACAACAATGAGAATAGCTGCAAAACCCTAAGCTTTATGAATAAAATTCACCATGAGAGCAAAAGAGAGAGAGAATGACCAGTCTTTAGTAGGATTATTTGCTGTCTAATAGAGGTCAAAACCCCAATACAGTTTAACAATATAACAGGCATACACCTAAATGGATATGTCAGTTTTTACGGTATTAAATTATTTAGCAGTAATTACCCCAGCATGTGGATACTATAAATGTAGGTCTTATACGTACGAGAAAATAGTCTGCTTTGTTCATTCAAATTGATGGTTTGGCGGACAGCTATAAAAGTACCTACAGCTGCCATCGTTCTACGTTGTGTGCAAGGAAGAAGTGGATAGAGACCTTCCTTGGTGGAGAAAATTTTAAAATAAAGCTCAGGACTAATGATAAAGGTATGTAAATAATGGGAAGTGAAGAGCTCTCTCTTTTCGCAGAACTGGAAAAGTATAACTGGAGGGTTGAAGCAGGGTTGAAGAGACCCACCACAGCAGGGTTGAAGAGACATTCCTCTGCAGCCAAAGACTCCTAATTTTGGTTCCAGAACAGCCCATGCTGCCTCTAACAATCTGCTCTGTCTTGGCTTTTCTGTTGAGATTTCCAATACAGCTGAAAGTTATGAAGATGAGTTTTAGATGTGATGGGTCTGACTGGTTTGTAGAAATTAAAAGTACCATCTATTGTTATGCACTGCTCAACCTTGTTTTGAAAAACAACAGAAGAAAATCTCCATTGACCAAATGCTAGCAACTGAGCCTTCCACATTTCAATAAATATGTATGATACAAGACTTATATTTGCAGCAATGCCCTTTGGATTCTGCAGCAAACTCTGAATTCTGAAGTATCTTCCTTCAGCATCTTTGTGTTGACATTTTAATTAATTAAATATAAATCTGAACCATACAGTTATTAAAGGGGCATTTGCCTTGTTTACTTTGACACTAGAGTCTCACCTTGAGGAATATGAGATGTAGCTTCTGATAACAAAAGAGGCATTTTATGAGCTGTTTCCCTTAAAATGACAAACAGTGAAATAATGTGAATTTATCTGATTCAACAAGATCCTGTATATTTAAGGAACAGCGACGGCATTTGAAGACTCATCTTTACATTAGAGAGCTAGCAGCATTTAGGAAGAATTTTAAAATTCATATTGCTCAGCAATTATTCCAGGTTGTCATCAGATTCATGAAAACAGCACTCATCGTTTCATACTCAACATAATGTTCACTAATATGAAGGAGTCTTGATATACTCTGTGATAAATTCCAGGTGTGTGAGCTAGGATTTGGATCCTTTGAAAAACAGGAAAAAGGTAGCTATGTTCTTTAGCTAAATGAATGACAGCTCCCTGTAGGCAAATGGGTGAAATTAGATATTTCACAGCTGACTGAAATAAAGAACTTGAGTAGTTTTCTCATATCAGAGAAACTGTTCTCTGACTCAGTATAATGATACTTGCATATATTATGAAACTTCTACATACCAATCATATTGCAGATGCTAAATCATGCAGAAGAATCTTGTAACCCACACAGATCCATTCAGTGCATGGGGATGGGGCACATATTTATCCATTTTTTGAAAGAATTATAAATACAAAATAGATAGCAAGCATTTTGTTGTTATGACAATTTGGCATCTTCTGAGCAAATGTATTTGTTTACTATATATACCTCTTCAAGCTGTCAAGTAATTGGACAACCATTGCCCTCTCCTCATATTACAAGTTTGATTAAAATGGCAGAGGCCAGATGCCCAGCTCACTCACAGATTCTTTAATTAGAGGGTCTCCTGAACCTAGGAACCACTTGAATGAAAAAAAAAAAAAAAAGAGCAATTAACACTTTTCCAGGGCTTTCTTTGTCCATCTGTCACAGCACAGGTGAAAAAACAAAACAAAACCAAAAAACAAATAAGGAAAGAAAGATGACAATGGATCCTTTCTCCAGAAAACACTGGACTCTTGAGTGTGCTCCTCCAGCCAGTGCATCAAAAACATCCCTCCCTCACCCTGCAGAAGATGAAAAGCCTCTAGTTTCTTAAATATGCTAAATGCACAGTACAGCATCTTGGGGAGAAAAATCAGTAGAAGTTACACAGACAGGCACAACATGTCTTTAATCACCCCCATTTCCATCAGGCAAGAAAGCTTCACAAAGCTCGGCTGGTTAGATGCAAAGGCTTGACATGTGAGGGCATCCACTTCCCACCCTCATGCTGCCCCCCCAGCCATCCACAGTATCAAATGAGATCTGTTATCAGCCTTAGTTAGATCATAATGAAATAATTGCAGGACTCAGCTGAGGGTGACTGCAATGTAGTGAGGTGAATTAATTTTCCCACCACAGCAGGGCATGTCAGATCTGGCCACAAGCGGGTCAAGCCATTATTTTTTGTGGGTGTGTGAAAGTGATTGACTGGATTTCTGCACTTTGGGAGGGTTTGTGGGGGAAAAAAACCACCAAGGTGCACCTCAGCTATGCTTTATTCTTTAAATGGCAGGCATAAATTAAAGTAAAACAGTTCATAAATTAACACAGACAGAACCTTTTTAATCAGGTTTTAAAAGAAACCTCATGCAACTTCAGAAATTTCATAAGGCGTCTGTAAAATATGCATTTCAATCCACCTCAGGGAAGATGCTGAATTTTATTTTAGGGTTATAATAAGTTTATGGCTAAAATATTAGCAATAAGCAACTTCAAATGATCAGTATCAGAGCTCCCATTCCCACAAATGGGAGTGCTACATTGAAGATAAAATATTTGGTATAACTGAGAGAGGTATTTTGCATCCAAATACCTTGAAACATCTCACTGAAGGCTACACATTGAGCACATTGTGTGCTCAGTAAAGCTAACCAAATGTCTGTCATTTTTCCCCAGCTATTTAGGGGTAGAGACAATTTTCAAAATTTCCTGTGTTCTTGTAGGTTATGAAAATTGCTGCTTTTGTGAATTTTGGTAAAAACAAGCAACTTTTTACTTAAAAAGAGCTAGTTATTTTAATCAGAACTCACATAAAACTTAGAAAGGACTTACTCTGCAATTCTGATTTTTCTCTTAAGAAGAAACTACCTGAAAGATAAATAAAATTTCTATGAATGTTTCACTCTGTACTTCCATAACATTTGTTTACATACTGTTAGCTCAGCATTTACATTCACCAGCAGTGAAACAAAAATGCGGAGCCCTACCATAGTGCTATACTATTTGGTAAAGATTTTTTTTGTGGGTTTTTTTTTTTGTTTGTTTTTTACAGTAGGTACTATGGGAGAAAATACTCATCTGAGTTGTATGGCTGTGTTGTACAACTTTTCCAAGAACGATGTTGTGAAGAAATCATCTTCACTGAAGTCATCCTCAGAATCTGCTTCAACTCACAGAAATCCCCTGGCAATTTCCATTGTGACCATGAAGATGATACACAGTGTCTGGCCTCAAGAAATGGAAAATGCTTGTTGAGAAAGTTCACCAGCTCTTGCATACTACTAGAGATGATTGGAATGATGAGTACTTGGAGACCAGTGGAATCTTATAGAGGAATTAAATTAGGTAATTGAACAGTATGATTTTAATGTAAAACACTCAAGGCTGAAGTGACTAGTAAAAACCAGCATTAGGAAGAAAAGACACCTGCACTACAAACCTTCAGGTTTCCCCTCATTTTCTTTTTGAAACTAGGACTAATGAGAAACACAGCATTAGTTATCTTCTGTATTCTCTTCCCATCAGTGGATGGGGGGGGAGAGGCACATTTTCAGAGGTGACTCTGCTGATTCCTTTCTGTTTCGTTTTTTCCCGTAGCATTTAGAAATAGGAAATGAGATGAAGGAAGGGAGCACTACTCAGACTTCTCTTGTTAAAAATAAATGAGAAGAGGAAAAAAAAATTGTGCAAACATCTATATAACCCCCAAGCTGTGCTTTCTTAATTACAGAGGAGGCAGAAACACCTCTAAAATACCCCTAGCAATTATTCGCCTATCTTTCTTTTTAGCAACTTTCCAGGTCCAGTCACCTCAGAGGCTCCAGTGCAATCTCCTGACAAGCTGAGTGAGAACAATGTGATTATTTAGCATCAGGAGAATACAAAGCATAATACTACAGCACCTCAGCTGAAAAAAAAACCACATTAAAAAAATATACATCCCTCATGAGACACTAATACCAGCTTACATCAATACCTGGACTGCAGCAAGAGGTACCAACATTTCTTCCTCAATGAAAAGGAAAGAGAAGAAATGGACAATGAAGGATGGTTTGTTCTTCTTCAGCCTAAGGTGCGAGCTCATTTTTTTCTTCTGATTTACAAACTGCATCATTAGAGACAGAATATATTAATGCCTCAAAAGAAATTGTATGTCAAACCACTTCTAGGAAGTATTCTTTCTCTGTAGTGACTTTATTTTCTGGTCAGTTTATATATCTGTATCTAAAATAAATACATGGGTATGTGTGCATTTCTGTCCCGTGTCTCCTCACTGATGAGCCTCTCATTAACCCCTGGGCTGCCACTCCCAGTCCCTCAAACTGGAGAATCTCTCTGCTGCTGAGTACACTTTGGGGAAAGAGGGAAATACCAGACTCTGGCCCCAAGTACTGATAGGAGTCCATGGGAGCTTTTCTGGACAGCAGTGACAGCAAAGGGACAGGAAGAAAAGGTAAGAAGGGTTTTTCTTGAGTGGGGAGGAATAAAAAATACTCCAGCAAATGCTCATATCGAAGTATTTTCTGGCATAACTCACAGCAACACAGTGCTGCTTGTTACTGCCTGGAGATTTATTTTTTCTCCAGGCAGCCCAAACCTGGCGAAGTAGAAAGTGGCCTTTTACCCATTTGCTGTCTTTTCTTAAATATCTGTTTCAGACTATGTTTCTCTGGTTCCGGTTGATGCTGCCCATGAGATGGAAGCCTTCCCTACCTCCACAATCTGCTGACAAAGCACAATATAAAAAAGTTGTTCTCTAGGGTACACACCCATGTTTTTTCACACCCCCTTCTCTCCTTCCCTCCTGCCTCCCACTGCCATCCTCTGATGTCTCATACACAGAATTTCCTTGGCCTGACACTATAAGACCCTCCAGGCAGAGACTTTGTCTTTCTGTGTGTTTGTAAAGTGCTGCTCCTTTCGCTGTAGTTCAGCCCTTTGTTACTCTTTCACCTCTTCAATAAAACTGAGCTTCACTTCCTCTCTAATATAAAATCCTACTTTAAAAATGCTTTCATACTGTTGTGGGTCTTGAAGCTCCAGTAGCAGCAAGACAACGTGTTCTATAAATGGCACGAATGCTGACTGGTAATATCATGTGTTAATTGGCAATATCTGCCTTCAGTAGGCCCTGCAATATGTGTTATAGCACACTGACTAGTTACACACCCATGATAGTAGGTATTAACTGTTTGCAGGATAAATGTGTGCTCCTTTGAAGGAAGCATGTGAATTTAGTAGCTTTGTTTAATTAGCTCTTACAGCCTGTCAAAAGCTGGAAAGTGAAGAGAGCATCCATCGAATATGACATACTGTCAAAACCAGGCAAAGCAAGTATTGTCTCCCCCGCTGTACAGTTCCCTCAGAAACGTCCCCTTGAGATAATCATCTTAGCAGTATCAAACTCTTGGCAACCCTGACCTGACCCAGAGCTCACAAAAGGCAACAGGAGTCTTCCATGGACTTCACTGTTTTTCAAGTGTATCACTGTTGCTCCTTTGGCCTTAGCAGTTAGACAGCATCCAGTTCCCCCTAGGACCACTCTAGATAAGAAAATGGTGACACAGTACAGTGATCTTCTCTAGGTTGTCGTTTTTACTTCTCCTTTCTTTTTTTGCCAAACCAGAGGTATGTTTCCCTGAACATGGAGGGGGGATTGGTACCCAGTTTCTGTACAAGAATTCACCATCCAGCTCCACCAAGCTCTGCACCTGAGACCGTCGGTCCCACTCCTGCCACCGCAGTCCTGCTCGTAACTGCTATTCCTGATTTCACATGGCTCTGCTGCCACTGGATGCTCAGCAGCTACAAATTAAAAATCCCATTCCCTGTGTGCCACCAAGGAAATCCCCCTGCCTACATGCTCAGCTCTGACCTGGCATGTGCTCTCTGAAATCCCTTCATTGGTTTCTGCTATTTAAAGAGGCTCAGTTCCTGCTTCTTCAGAGCCTGAAAAGGAGTGTTTGGCAAACCCACTGATTTTAATGAGACCTATTACTGTCTTCGGATCAAAGGCTCACTTGATGGCAGCTATTAGTACCTTTCACCAAAACAGTAATTTAGAGGTGACCACAGGCATCTGCTGTTTACTCCTCAACAGCACCCCCTCTTTTTTCCACCCAGATTGGAGAGGTCTGTGGGCACATACTTGACCAAAAATGAACCTGGTGTGGTGTTTTCACTGTCAACAAAGGTGTAGGAGGGGGAAAAGGAATCTTGGTATTATAATCCACACTATTTCCTTGCAAATTCAGGAATAAAAGCTTTAGTTTTCACCATTTTGTGGGCACCACTGTAATCTCCACTTACACAGCCGGCTTTATCTAATTAGCATCTAATATAAATGAGAGCATCCCGTTCACCACAGTGGTATATAGCACCCATTTTTTACCTTGCCTAAACCACTATTATTGGAGAGAATTACTGTTTTTACTAGGGAATTTGTAGGCTGCCCCTCACTTGAGGAAAGTCAACTCCATGCTTTCTCCCCTCCTTCCATATAGTCCTCTTCCACAGCTGTTTTAACTTCATGGGTGAAAATAAAACCAGAACTTTCTTCTAACAGCTGAAGACTTAAATCAGGCTATTCCCAAGATAAAAGGGAGGCCAGAAACCTATTCATTTTAATAAAGAGTCAAATTTCACCTTACACAGGACTGAGCTGATAATCAGTTGCTAATATCTGAGAGTAATATCTAATTTAGAATACTGATGTCACAGATTAGATTTTCCAGGCTGTCCAGTTGATGCACAGGAGAATGCCAGGTCTCTGGCATGTAATTTTTCATGATGGCCTTCTGATAAGCAGTGCTATATGTTAAAAGCCATTAAACATGCTAACATCTTCTGTCTTCCAAATATTTACTAAGCCAGGTGCAGAGGCACGTGGCAGAGCCTAACATCCTTTGCAAGTTATCAACATTGCACATAACCACTCTTTATTTACTATACAACTACAAAAGATGAAATAAGGAAAATGAAACTCTTGCACTATCTCCAAGAGCAATGGGTTTATTCTGTCTGTTTGTGTGACCTATAAAGAAATTTCATGTAACTATTCTTGTCAATCATGTTCAAATAGCTCAGCCCTGCCCTTTCTGTGTTGCTCCGTCTTCTCTCCACTGTACTTGCAATCACTGCTGCCACTCTTACAGCTATTAAAGCAAAACACTCAACCACAAATTGTTAATTTCTGCAGTTATACATACACTCTCTCTGTTCTATTTCATGGAACTACCGTGGATGTAGTTTATTTTTTATAATGGTTTCCAATTAAATAGCACTAATTCAGTCTTAACATCTCATTTTTTACTTAACTTCAAAGGCGACAAAGCAACTTACACACCAAATTAATTATATCTATTATCACTTAAAGAAATCCACTTAATTCTGTCAAGCCTGGCAAATGATATAAAAATGTTGGTTTGATAATATTAACATCAACAACTTAAACTGTATTTAAACTGGGGAGGGAGAAAATAGAAATAATTAATTGCTCATCACAAATCTGCCCAATATGGAATGCCATGTGGTTCTGCTTTTCTAATAAATTAGTTCGCTTTCTCTGCAGTATTCTTTGTGAGGTATATAAGTAGTTAAAGGAGCATATTGAAAAATGAACAATCAGGCTAACGAGGAAAGTGATTAAAAGTTATTAAAACCAGAGCCAAAATACTGAGAGAGATGTAGAAGTTTTGAAATGTTTCATGTGAGCAGGATGACAAAGTATTCACCTTTTCCTTCTATTCTTCTGTTTGTATTCCTGCCCTACCCAGCACGAGAAAATTATATGACAAAAAATAAAACAACAAACCAAAGGAGAGGAACTGGGACAATCACATTGATTTATGTGCTAAAACTCACAAAGGAAGGGATAAAATTCAGGTGACCTCAGACCTCCAATGTTATGAACACTTGCAGTGTGATGAGTTTACTAGGGCTCTGCATGGGAAGCAGGTACGTCTCTTTACATTGCATCAAGGCCAAGCACAAGGGGAGCAGCTACCAGCAGCCAGCACCCCTCCTTGCTCCACTCCACTCGGAGCCCTTGGCAGCAAAGGGAGCCAGCGGACACTGGCTTGGTTGGGTGTCACAACAATCTAAACAGACAGAGCAGAAATGAATTTCACCATGAGAGATTAGCCAGCAAATTAAACTTAACCTCCCTGACAGAACAGCTCAATGATGGAAAGCACCTAACTGTGTCACCGTGCTCCAGAGAGCTGTCCCTCAGCCCCACTGAAACCAGTGATGGGGGACATTCAGTTTTCTGGCTGGGCAATAGCCAGGAGGAGAAGATGCACTGCTGGTGCAGCCCCTAGAGAAGGGGCAAAACCTCAGTGAAAGCCACGTTCCAGAAAAGCCTCCAGCAAAAAAGAGAGACAGATTCACCGCAAGTTCATTACTCTGTTTACCCAAAGGGAGCAATATTGCCTTACAAAAATTGATGGTCCAAAGTTCCGCACTTATTCCCAGGGCAGTCTCACTTAGGTGTCAGACTGCCCCAAAAAATAAGCACTCACAGTGTTTGCAGAGTGAGGCATTATTTACTTATTTTCTGACATCAGAGAAAACCCCTCTATCTATCAGTTCATGTTCTCACACATTTCTATCACTTTTATTTTCTAAGACCATGTTAGCCAGGTGCATAACATGACCAGTACTGGCTTTCTGAGTGATCTTTCTGAGGGAAACTTTGCAGATTTGAAAGAACAAAAAATCCACATCAGAGTGAAGGTTTCAAAGCTGGGTAAGGAAAAGGAGAATTCAAGACACTGTAAATTATTGAAATGCTTTGGTTAGAAGTGCTGAATGCAGGGGAGCCCAAGCACAGGCACCTCCAGCTCAGCTATGGCCCTACAACGAGAGCAGGGTGTCCAGGAGCCCCAGAACCTGCTGCCACAGAGGTGTGCCTGGCAGCTGCAAGGCGCACCCTGGGGCTGCAGGAGGGAAACATGAGTGGCAGGGATGACATCTGCAACTACCCCTGCCCAGGCAGCCTAGAGGGTGGACAGCAGAGAGGGAGCAGTGAGGAGCCAGTCTGGTTTTGATGGAAATCTTCACTGTCCAGTTTTGAAATCATTTGGAAGATGTGTTAGAACAGGCCTGTTCTTTTGAAATGTCTCAGTGCCAGCAAACAAGTGTGTTTTTAACGGAATGAACATTTCAGCACAAAAGCTTTGACCAGATTTACAAAGGAGCACAGTCTGCTAAATGTCCTCCTCAACAGTCAATCAACAGGATATGAGAATCTGATTTAGCCAGAAAAATGAAAGCCCAGTTTCTTCACTTGTGCTGTCACAGCACACACTTGTACCTTCAGAGGTCAACCCCCAGCATTTAGCCGAGACAGCAACCTGTAACAAGACCTCTGATGATAACTGAAATCCATGTACAAATCTAATCCAAAATTCAAAGATGGCAGGAGCTTTTCTACCACCTTCAGTATACCCAAAGACCTTAATGAAGAGTGTGGATGTTCCCAGACAGTTTTCACACATTCATGACTGGTTTTCCACCCACTGAAAGGACTGATTTTATCTTATACTGCTTGAGTCCAGCCATGGGATGTACTGATTGGAAAATCTCAATGCATGAGAGGAACATCTGCTAAACAGGGACACAGGATTCTGCCCTGAGTCGACCCATTCACTGCACTGCAGAATTGAAAAGGGGTTATCATGCCTCCATTGCCTGTCAGTACTGAATTCCCAAAGCAAAGAAGTATTTCCTACTAGCATGAAACCTCCAGAGGCATTTCCTAATACTAAACTCACCTCCTTCCCTGTAAGGCAAAGAAGGAAGGAGACATGTCTGGGAGCCTGTTTGTGGATATAATCTCCATTTTGTCACCAAGACTTCAGTGGCAAAGATTCCCTTAGCAGCTGTTTCAAATCAAAATAACAAAGCAGCATCTAACTCACATGGCAAAAGGACGACCAGGAAATTTGAAGAGTCAGTTTTCTACAAAACAGATACTGTAGTGAGAAAGAAATCAGTCTTCTGCGTCTAGTGTCCTCTACCAGCCTTTACCCTCAGGAAAGACAGCAAAACTGAACAAAAATCGGAGCAATAAACCTGGAGGATGAGAAGTTTAAGGTCTTTGACCAGCAGTGAAAGCAAGCTTCAAAATCAAAACCTTTCTCCTCAGCAAATGCCCAGAAAATAGCTATTTCTGACTTGCACACAATAAGTGTGTTTACATCTTTCATGCAAATTCCCATGCAAAAGAGGGACTGCACAGCAAAAATTACCTATCACCACTTTCCCTCCATCGTCCCTGCTGGAGAGCAGGGCTTGTGCTGGAGAGATCTTGTCCAGCCCCACGGGGAGACTTTGACGAGAACCCTTTTCTAGCACATGATCCTAAGTGGTATCAAAAATAGTAATTCAGCCATCTCTAAGCAAACAAAAACAGAGTCTGTAAGAGACAAGAGGCTGCCAAATCTGAAGTGATGCATGTAAGGTTTTTTCTTTCAGAAAGAAAGGATGTTTTCTCTTTCATCTGTTGTTTTGGTTTTTTCGTTGTTGTTGTTTGTTCATTTATTTTCATTCATTTACAAGAGTCTTCTTTTAACCAAAGGGAGAAAAATTGATGTTTTTTTACATCTTCTCTGCATAATAAGGTCCTGGCCCTTACACACATATGTGTAGTCCTGTTTAAATTAATGGGATTACTCACCTGAGGAAGGTTAAATAAGTACCAAAGTCCTTGAAGGAGTAAGGCACAAAATAGCTATCTATTGACATAAAATAGCTACCTTTTGCAGTAATCCAAATAATAAGATTTGGCAGTTGTCCCCCTTTTTCCTCATTTAATCCATGAAGTTGTGTTCTATTTTGTTGTTAAAACAACACAGTTATCACCAGAGTTTAGGAGGAAGCACCCAGTCTGATTTCCACACTGCCCGACATGCAGCCCTTTGTTATAATCATCATAATAATATTAAATAAAAGATAAGGACCGCTGTCAAAAAGTTATCATCGAAAACTGGAAATCACATAGTGAATCTGTCAGTCGTCTGAACTGGACAGGGTCATGAAAATGAAAGGGAAAGAATGCGCAGTCCACAGATGATGCTTACATGCTAATAAAAACCAGCCAGGCAAAAACATATATGCACAAGACTGAGCAATTTGTCACCCTGGGCTATCATGGCTGTTCCCCTGCCTATTGTAACAATGCCAGCATTCAAGATAGTCAGAAAGGAGCTTACAGGAGCAGAATGCCAGCACATGTGTTTTTCCAGCTGGAGCCGTGTCCTGGACCAGCTTCTGAATTCTAGTTTAAGTTTCTTACTCTTTCCCTCAAACAGGAAAAACACATAATGCAAAGACTGAAAACCCTAAAATAAAAATGTTGAAGAGAAGCTAATGCTGGAAAGAGTCCTAAAAACATAGCTGCAAACTTGGAAGCGTTAACCATCCCCTTGCTGCACACATACCTTCCTCTCCATAAAGCCTCGCCGAGGCTCGCCCTCCCGCAGCTCAGGAGCCTGGGGACCACGGATCCCCCGGCACCCCCTCCTGCCTTGTACCCACAGCCCAGCACCTCCCCGGCCCTACCCGGGCTCTCAGACTGGGAATGACTTTCTACGTTTGCCTCAGCCTGGCGCTGGACTTTGTGCCTCTGAAAACTCTCAAATGCTTTGATCCTTTCACTGTTTTGATCTTGCAGTATTGATAGAGCTTCCCTCTCAGCCCCTTGCCTTCTTCCGTAGAAATAGTTTAATGCTGTGTAATGCTGCTTGGGTTGGGGGGGGGGGGGTAAGGAGAAAAAAAAAGAAAGAAAAAAAGAGGGTTTTCAACCCTCTCCAAAGTTTACAGTCATCTACTCCAGGCATAATCATTTAAAACTCTGCAGCACTTCACATTTGGTTAAAACCACTTCAGTTTAGAAGTGATTAGAGGTTGAAGATTTGCAGTTTAAAATTTAAATTAAACTGTTTAAAATTATTGGAACACTTCACACATTTAAAGCAAATAATTTGGGTTTTTTTATTTATTTATCTTTTCTTCCCAGCAGCTCTGGATTTTCAGTAGCAAACTGCAGAGCTGAGACAGCTATTAAAGAATCAGGGCAGACCAAAAGTCATATTTAGGTTTTCGAATTCTAGTAACTTATAAAAGAGAAAATTGTGAGAAGGCATGTGCTTCCACAATGGCAAGGACAGCAAAAATATCTGTAGAAATATATATAGAGAAGCATGGGAATAGATAATAATAGTGTGTGGTTTAAGGCTTGTGCTAAAATATTACTTCAGATCATTTGCAGCCAAATTCCTTTATTTATGGAAAGCCTATACCAGAGGCAAACAACCACACTAACCTCTTTTTATCATTTTGGCTTGGTTTTCTAAGACTTCATATTTTAGTTAGACAAATTAATCTTCTCTGAATATGTCTTTTTCTTCCCCTCTGAAAGACACAAACATCCCCAAACTTATCACTCTGACAGATACGTGGCACAACATAATAACGGTATTTGACCTGTAATTAAACTGCTATCTCTTTTCCAGAAATGAATCCCAAATTCCTCCCAAGAAGCAGTAGTGTTTATGTCGAACTGCAGCTCCCAGCCCAGGGTAAGAGCCGCAGACAGTGCACACGTACGTAAACCGGGGCTGAGGGGAGCCGTTACACAGAGCACAAAGGCTGAATGCCTTTTGCTTGCAGCGTGAAAGGTCTGACAAAGCAAGCCGAAAAATAAAATAGTTCCTTGTTTACATCACTGCTAAAACCAGAAAATCCCCGCTCTCGGATGGGCTGGGCGGGAGCGGAGGAGAGCAGAGCAGAGCACAGCCGCTTTGCAGACGCCTCAAAAACAAATCCCCGCTCCAGTTTTCCATCCCCCGAGGCAGGGCAGGGCGCGGGGCCGGGCAGAGCCGGCAGCTCGCACCCATCTCCGCTTCCACCGCTCCTCCGCGGCCCCACACGGCCCCGCCGCTGCCACCTAGGCCCCCACGGCCCCGCGGCCTTCGTGGGATGGCACCGGCCTCTGTGCACCTACTAAGGGTGGTGGTGGGCTCGTGGTGTTTCTTCCTTCGGGGAAGAGTTAGGGTAGGGGGACAGCCCTCGTGTAATTCCCTAAGTGTCCCTAAAAACATATCTGTACACTTATTACCAGCTTTCATCAGTGCTTCTCTGGCTTCTAAGATCAGTGAAGGACCTTTTTAGTTAGCAAAGGGCCATTTATAGTTGGTTTTGGGGTTTTGTTGTGTTGTTTTTTTTTTTATAGTGCTTGAACTCCTTAATATTGCCACAGAAAACATAGCATAAAACATAAAAGTAAGTGAAAATCAAACCCAAAGCATATAGCATCATGTTTAACAAACCCACCAAAAGCGGTTTTCATCCCTCTCTTAGATACTGTTTCCCTATCACCATTAGCTAACAGTCCATGTTTCCTCATTAGGTTCATTGACAGCTATACAGGTTGTATTATATGGGGTACTAATTCTTCAGGGATGGGAATCCCCATCTAAAATAAATTTAAAAACAGAGGGACAAGGAGGCAGAAAAAAAAAATTTTGGTTTTTTTTTTTCCCAAATACCCACAAGTAATACTCAACACTTGTAAATTTGGTATTCAAATCTGTTATTATCTTTATATTAAAAATGCCTACTTGCCACATGCCTTTTTAAGCAGTACTAGTCTTCGACACACATGCTGAAATCTACCCAGTGTGTTAAAGTTACTGAACTGTCGTGAGCTTCCTGACAATAGTGCTCTGCTAATGCCAGTTTTGATTCCACTGACATTAATCTTGGTAGGGCTGAGATGCTGTTAATACTCACTTCCTAGGCGAGGTAACCCCTTCAAAGGCTGACACACACCACCTCGCCTTGTTCATCAAATATATAATCTTACTAAATGCTGTAATCTTAAATCCCAACCTACAGTAACTACCAGTGCTTACATTATCATTTTTCTTTACAGTTCATCTAAAGTAAAAGATTTATCTATTAAAGAACTATTAAAGAACTTAGGACCAACTCCTTCTCCATATACTGCACCAAACTTATTAAGCTTTAACATTAACACAATCTAAGATTATTCCTGACTTTCTGCCAGCCCACCTACACTTCCATGTACACAACACACATGAATCTTCCAGAAGGTCCCCTTGAAACTGTAGAGTTTTTTTTTTTTTCTTGTCCCATTCGAAAACTTTACATCCTCAAATTAAAAAGGGGGAATGTGGTTATAACGTATGATGTAGAATGAATTATAAAAATGGCCCTTCACTGCCAGTGCTACTCAATGACAGCTCATTTTCTTGTGCCAATAGGAAGAGCAAGATTAGAAGTGACTCTAATTCTTACCCAAACTTCAGGCTAGTGAAAGTCAAGTTGAAGAAATAAGGCTCTCAATCTCTGGAGGGCAAGGGTAACAGTCACTTATTTCTTATGAACACTTGCTGACATGTACACGAAGCATAATAATAATAATTTAATTTATAAAGTGGTCCCCCACTGAAGTGCTTGGGGCATTGTACAATATCATAAAAGCAATTTAAGATATATTTTAAAACATAGGAAATAATGGACCACCCTCCAATAATAATTTTTATTTAGGAGAGGAGAAGAGAGGGGAGCAAAGAGCAAGAGAGAAAGCAAAAGTGAGCAAGGAAGAATGAAAGAAAGAGATAAGGAAGACAGGAAAGAAAGAAAGAAGAAAAGAAAGGGGAAAAAAAGAAAAAGAAAAAAAAGAAAAAGTAAAAGAGAAAATGAAAAAAAAAAAGAAGAGGGAGGGAAGGAGGGAGGGGAAAGAAAAAAGAGAAAGAGAAAAAGAAGGAAAAAAGGAAAGAAAAAAGGAGAGGGAGGGAAGGAGGGAGGGGAAAGAAAAAAGAGAAAGAGAAAAAGAAGGAAAAAAGGAAAGAAAGAAAAAGGGGAAAGGAAAGGAGAAAGAAAGGAAAGAAAGGGAAAGGGAAAGGGAAAGGGAAAGGAAAGGAAAGGAAAGGAAAGGAAAGGAAAGGAAAGGAAAGGAAAGGAAAGGAAAGGAAAGGAAAGGAAAGGAAAGGAAAGGAAAGGAAAGGAAAGGAAAGGAAAGGGAAAAGAAAAGAAAGGAGAAAAGAGAACAGAAAATATAGGAAAAGAAGAGAAAAAAAAGAAAAAAAAGAAAAAAGAAAAGAAAAGAAAAAAAAGAAAAGAAAAGAAAAGAAAAGAAAAGAGAAAAAAAGAGAAGAAAGAAAAGAGAAAAGAGAAAAAAAAGATGGGAAAAGAAGAGAAAAAAGAAAAGAAAAAAGAAAAAAAAGAAAAGAAAAAAGAAAAGAAAAGAAAAGAGAAAAGAGAAGAGAAAAAAGAAAAGAAAAAAGAAAAAAAGAAAAGAAAAGAAAAAAGAAAAGAAAAGAAAAGAGAAAAGAGGAGAGAAAAAAAGAAAAGGAAAAGGAAAAAGAAAGAAAAGAAAAGAAAAGAAAAGAAAAGAAAAGAAAAGAAAAGAAAAGAAAAGAAAAGAAAAGAAAAGAAAAGAAAAGAAAAGAAAAGAAAAGGAAAAAGAAAAGAAAAAAGAGAAAAAAAGAAAAAAGAAAGAAAAGGAAAAGAAAAGAAAAAAAGAAAAAAGAAAAGAAGAGAAAAGAGAAAAGAAAAGAAAAGAAAAGAAAAGAAAAGAAAAGAAAAGAAAAGAAAAGAAAAGAAAAGAAAAGAAAAGAAAGAAAAGAAAAGGAGGAGAGAAAAAAAAAGGAAAAGAGAAAAGAAAAAAGAGAAAGAAAAGAAAAAAGAAAAAAGAAAAAAAGAAGAAAAGAAAAGAAAAACGAAAAGAAAAGGAAAAGAAAAGAAAAGAAAAGAAAAAAAAAAGAAGAAAATAAAAAAAGAAAAGGAAAAAAGAAACGAAAAGAAACGAAAAGAAAAGAAAAGAAAAGAAAAGAAAAGAAAAGAAAAGAAAAGAAAAGAAAAGAAAAGAAAAGAAAAGAAAAGAAAAGAAAAAAAAGAAAAGAAAAGAAAAGAAAAGAAGAAAGAAAGAAAAGAAGAAAGGGAAAGGAAAGGGAAGGAGAAAAGAAGAAAGGGAAAGGAAAGGGAAAGGGAAAAGAAGAAATGGAAAGGAGAAAGGGAAAGGAAAGGGAAAGGGAAAAGAAGAAAGGGAAAGGGAAAAGGAAAGAGAAAGGGAAGGAAAGGGAAAGGAAAGGGAAAGGGGGGAAGGGAAGATGGGAAGGGAAGGGAGGGGAAATGAGAAACAAAAATGAAAGTGAGAGAGAAAGCAAGAAAGCAAGAAAGAATAAAAGCAAGAGAAAGAAAGAGAGAGAGATACAGAACGAAGAGAAAAATCTCTTCTGGTTTTGATTTACAATTTTTAAGGTTCCTAAACCATCTGGGTTTAAAAAATCACACATTTAAAGCAGGGATGTTTTCCTATGTATAATGAAAATCATAAGGGAATAATATGACTAACAAATTTCAGTCAGGTAGTTAATTCTCAGCTCCTCTTAGCTGGCATTGATGCTTCAATTTTCTAGACTAGCTTGAATTACTTAATTTCCTAGCCTTCACTGTTGTAAGTGTTATTTCTTATAATGTTAATGCAGGAGCAGTTGGTTGGGTTTTTGTTTTTTTCTTTTCATATATTTTATGTATGTAAAATTTTTAATTAATGTTTATTTAGGGATAAAAAGAAAAGGTTTTTACATCATGGGAATGGCCAGATTTATAGCACATGCTAATCTACTAGTGTCAGCAAAGTCACCCTGGGGATACGTTTGACTCTGTGTATCACACTATCATATATATAATTCTAATAACAGGCATCTCTTGGGGAATAAAAGATAGAAACCAGAAAAACAACTGGGAAGTTCAGGGTGAAAAGCTGGAAGGTGATTTGACACGGCCTGGTACTGGACAGCTTCTCACCATGCTGGTGTGGAAGGGGCAGTAGCCCTGGTGCGTCTACAGAACCATCCTGACTGAGAGCCCATGCAGACCCTGAGCTGAAGCAATGCAACCCAGGGCTCTGTATACAGTGGTGCAAAACTGGATTTTTGAAAAATCAGGAGGCCATTTAAGAAGATTCCTACCATGATTATCACACAACCAGACTGATTCTGACAAGCAGGTTCAGAACCACCAAAAATTTAGGCTAAGTAGGACTGGGAAGGTCAGATAGAGAGGCTCCTTTGCTAGGCACAATCAGAGAGCATAGCTCAGACTCCTAATTAAGACTCTAGTAATTATTTTGTAAAGATGGATATGCTTAATGACAAACTTCTCCTGAGTGTCCTTGTACACTTCATATTTCCTGTGCCATCAGTGTTTTTGGACCCACACTTAGAGGTTAAGAACAGAGGGCTTTTGCTGGAGCTCAGGAAAAAAGGAGAGCTTATGACCTTTGGAAGAAGGGTCAGCCAACTCAGGAGAACTACAAGGATTCTGCAGGCAGAAAATTAGAAGGGCCAAAGCCCAAATAGAACTTAACCTGGTTACTGCCATAAAAGACAATAAAAAGTGTTTCTACAAATACATTAACACAAAAGGAGAGCTAAGGAGAATATCCATTGTTTATTGGATGCATGGGAAACATAATGACAAAGGTTGAGGAAAAGGCTAAGGTACTTAACACCTTCTTTGCCTCAGTCTTTAATAGTAAGACAAGTTGTTCTTGGAGTACCCTGCCCCCTGAGTTGGAAGACAAGGATGGGGAGCAGAATGAAGACCCCATAATTCAAGGGAAACTGTCAGTGATCTTCTAACACCACTTGGACACACACATATCTATGGGCCTGGACAGATCCACACAAGGGTTCCAAGGGAGCTGGCGGAAATACTCACTGAGCTGCTTTCCATCATTTACCAGCAGTCCTGAGTAACTGGAGAGGTCCCAGCTGACTGAAGGCTAGCAAATGTGACACCGATCTACAAGGGCCAGAAGGAGGCTCTGGAGAACAGGCCTGTCAGTCTGACCTCAGTGCTGGGGAAGGTTGTAGAGCAGATCATCTTGAGTGCCATCATGCGGCACATACAGGACAATGAGGCTATCAGGCCCAGTTGGCATGGGTTTATGAAAGGCAGGTCATGCTTGCCTCACCTCATCTCATTCTGTGACGCACTGACCCACTTAGTGGATGAGGGAAAGCCTGTGTATACTGTCCCCCTCGACTTCAGTGAAGCCTTTGGCACTATTTCTCATAGAATTCTCCTTGAGAAACTGCCTACTAATGGCTTGGATGAGCAAGTAAGAAAGCTTCCTAAGTAAGAAGCAATAGTACAAGAGGAAATGGCCTCACATTGCACCACGAGAGGTTTAGATTGGATATCAAAAATAAGATTCTTCACTTAAAGGGTTGTCAAGCGTTGGAATAGTCTGCCCTAGGAAGTGGTGGATTCATCATCTATGGAGGTATTTAAAAACATGTAGATGTGGCACTTAGGGACGTGGTTTAGTTGTGAACTTGATACTGGCTGAGCTTAAACCACCACACAGTGCTGTGTTAATGGTTGGACTAAATGATCTTTTCCAACATAAACAATTCTATGATTCTATGATTTTCAATGAAAACTCAGAAAATATTCATTTTAATAGAAGCTGTTGAATAATTTCCCAAATTTGCTTTCAAAATTTCAAAAACAATCTCAAGGAATCCATCTAGTCATTCTGTACACTCCCAAGAGAAAGGATTATAGCTTTACTTACAGTTCAGACAACCCCAAGCAACTCTTCGTACTTAGCAAATAAAAACACATTTAAATAGGATTGACTGGTCTCATATTCTCAAATGTGTATATGCACCCAACAGGCAGACAGTTCTGCTCAGGAACAGAACTGAAATTATTATAATAAACACACCACTTGACTTTTTTAAAGCCTTTTTTTGTGACCGTTGCACCTCTTCACTGAGTAGATTTACTCTAGCTTTAAAATGCATTTTCCACATTGAATTTCCTCCTGGCATGTTCCTTTGCATGTTTCGTTGCTCAGCATTATCATTCATTAATGTTTCAGTTGCTTTCTTTTGTCTGCTGCCCTTCTCCTGTTAACATCAAGTTTCTTTGCCAGTCAAATAAGTTATCCCACTCCTTTTATAATGCCTTTCAGCTTAAAAGAAAATAAAAGCAGGAGAATACAAAATCTTCAAATGGCTTATTAGAATTCAATATGACTGGCAAGTGTCATTTAAAGAAGAGATATGCACCTTTAATAAATTTAATCCACGTCTGATTACAGAGGAAGAAAGCTCTTTTTTAATCTTACAGGGCTGGAATATTGCAATAACTGTTCCATCTGATTTTAAAAATAAGATTTGCTAAAGGTCAACATATCTCCTGGCCACATATGCAGCAACATTGAAATTTCCTTGGCCAGGGAATAAAAAGATTCTATCATTAAAAATAAAAGCGCAAGGACATCTTGCAAGCCCATAGGGTTTTTAGAAAGAGAAGGAGACATTTCGTTATCAACTAGCAATCATAAGATTTTTAAGCAATATCTCTAATCTGCTCCTCTTCCCCCCACCCCCGCTCCCCACAACCCCCCTTTCCTTTTCACATCAAGGTCTTTTTATCTTCCAATTTTGCATCTAAAGATGAGGTGAATGCCATTAGCTCAATTCAACCTCAAGTGTAGTCAGATGTGCCTGTGATTTCTGAAAAGCACTGTCTAAGGTCACATTAAAATGTATAAGAGCTTTTCTATTCCTGAGAAGGGGGCTTATTATCCATCCATGGTTTAAGGGAGTAATGTCAGTGGCCGTAGACTAGGGTGAAAACAAAAGAGATACCAGGGTTTCAGGCTTTTGTCCGGGAACCTCTCTGCCTCCCTTTTATTGCTGTCTGAAGCCCTACAGATAGAGCCACAGACTGTAAACTTGGGCAGCTCTGGGAGGGAGAAAAACAAGTTCAACAGGCTCAGACTCTCCTTCCCTGAACCCTCATCTTTAAACACTTAACTCTTTCCACAAAATGAAACCCCAGGAGCACCATGCTGCACCCACAGAGGGGTTTTGCTCCATGTGCTTTCCAGCTGGGAATGCCACCGTGGCAGTGGTTGCCAGAGCCCCAAGCCGGCTGGAAACAGTGGCACCCACTTTGATTTGAGCACACCAGTGCCCTCAGAAATGAAACCTGATAAATGCTGCTTGGGCTTAGCATTAGGACAAGATCAGAGCTGACAAATTTGGCAGCAACTTTGAGTGCCATTTCCACACCCCCCACACACCCCCCCTTTAATTTAAAAAGGGCTGTCAAGAAAAGTTAATGAATGTTTACCTGAGCATGATGTCCATGTTTTCCCGCAATTGAGTTAAGGAGCTGTTACTCAGGGGTAATGTGAGTCATCAGTACAAAATATTACAGTATCAACAGTTTCTGGTTTTTCTTCTTTTTTTAAAAAATAAAATAACAGTCAAAAGGAAAATTTAGTCACAGGGGCTTTTAAAAAATAGATATTCATGGCCTGTTCTAAACCGCGTTTCAAATGTAGTTGTATATTTTAGACTCGATTCCCATCTCAGACCTTTGTGTGTGATGTTATAGCTTTAAGTACCTTGCAGCTATCCTTTAAGGGACATGTGCATGACTGACTTACAGCAGTCTGATGTCTTTAAGAGACTGCGGGCATGCTCTTTCTACTGTACAACTCTGCACTGAATTCCCATGACCTGGTACAGAACATACACTCTCTTGGTGATCTATTGCTGATGGTCCAGGTAGGCCTCTTCTGGAAAAACAAGGGATTATTTCCACAACTTCAACAGCCATTTGCCCCAAGGAATGGGCAAACTAAAAGCATTAGACAGGTTCTTTTCTTTTTTTTTCAAACACGAGGTCTGATTCATCTCCTCTCCAAAGCACATTAAACACAATCTAATTTATAAAGGGTGGGCCAAATGTATCCAGGGCATAATACTTCTGAATGTTACACTAGGAGTTAATCTGACCCATAATTTTCCACCTTGGTAAATTTTCCCATCTTGCAACAGTGATGCCATTTAAGTGACTCACTGTGATGAGATAATGTAGTGACTTAATTACCATTGTGAACAATGAAGTTACCGTGCTGTTTGTGTACCTCAAAATGGCATGCAAGCCAGTAAAGGTAATTCCTGGATTTAGTGTGTACCAATGAGTTTATGAGAAAGAATAATTGACTGATATTTCTCTTTCTTTGTGAGTAGGGTTGATAGCTCTGCAATATTTTTTCGTGTTACTACTTATTTTCAATCCTTGCCTCTGAACTCATTAGCTTTTCCTATGCAAGCGACTGCCTGTGAAAAGGGAGCTAAGGCATGTTTGCAAACTCCAGGCAGCAACACAGATATGTAATGCAGTCTGCACAATCGCTGTGGCATGCAAGGCGATTGCTTGTGCAAAGGAAGCTTTGACATCTCTGAGACATTTTTTGCCTGGTAGGTAACATGAACTTGAGCAGAAATCATTCTGTTTCTAGATGCTGACAGTGCGGTTGACATATACAGGTGATCCCAGTATAGGTTTCATCTATCTATTCCAAGTACAAATACTAACGAATATTCAGCATCCTGGACTTCTAGCACAGGCAAGGCAAAAGGCCTCCTCAAGTTGCCCTGCTCAAGATGCTATCCAAAGGCATGCCAGGTCTAACAGCAGAGGCAAAGCAAGCTCTTCTAATCCTTGTGGAAAGATAACAATGTCTTCTTGAGAAAAAAAATTGCCATCAGTTGGACAACACTTGTTCCTGGTCTCAGGTGTCAATAGATATAAAAAATTAAGCTCTTGGTTACATCACTCTATTTACCCTTTTGTCATTTGTTTTCGCCAGTGTTGCCGCTTTCCATCACCCCCATGGAGCAGCAGATGGCCCAGATTTTCAGCCTTTACCCTGGCCTTACCATGTCTAGAGGCCATCACTTGACCTCAGTACAAAGCACACCTGGTGCCTCTCACAGGACTGAAAACACTCCTTCTGCAGACTCCTGCCAGCCTGGGATCAGAAGGATGAGTTAAATACATAACTTCAAATACAGTTAAAGTTGCAGTAGGCTACTTGATTTGTTTCCACACCCCACATGCCAAATACATCCTCTAAATTACTTCCTTATTTGTCATTTATGTACTTTTGAATTTTAATGAATAGTTCTCTCATTCTTTGCCAAACTCTTATATTCATAGAAAGGTGGCATTTCACAAATATCAAAGAGTGCTTCTAAATGAACCAACTTCAGAGAAACTCAGGAATCATCATTCAAATTCCCTGTTAAAACAGGAAAACAGCTAACTGACATTTATCTGTTAAAATACAAATAATATTTTTGCTTATTTCTTCAGTGATCTGCACAGCCAAGGAACATCTCCTGGAGTGCTGGGGCTGCAATTTTGTTATGATGGCCTGAGCTCAGCCCTCAAAATCTGCAACAGTATGAATCAGATTGGACTTTCAGTTTTCTGCTGTTCTTTTTAATAAGAAGGCTCATAAAGAAATTGACCCCTCTTTTTTTGGCAGCCATTTGACAGTAGATCATCTTTCTTTTAGTAACCCACATCACCGTTTCCACAGTAATACCGCAGTATTTCCACAGTAATACTGCAGAGCACAGACATTAGCATACTGATAACTGCAGCAATGTGAAACATTTGTTTCATATTCATCTAGTTTTGTTCTATTCATTTATTTCTTTAGAAGGAAGGGATTTTTCTGATAAGCAATCTCTGACTTAGGGAACAGCTATAATTTTGTTTAGGGAAGATAAAAGACCTCCTCAGAGATCAAGGAAGAGAAACAGGGAAAGAAACAAAGCTGAAATCAACCCAGGTGTTTTGTTTTTTTTTTCACAGAGCCTTCCAATACAATGCATTGGTGGAAAAAAAAAAAAAAAAAGCTAAGAAAGATACGAAACACTGATCACTAAATTCTCCCACAGCACAGAGAAAATGATTTTAGAATCAAAGAGCATTCGGGTATCTTCTGTGATGTGAGATGGCTGCTTTGCTTAGATGGTCTCCACTAAAACAGAGAGAGTGACAACTTCTCAGGTATAAAATTGGGTTGTTATGTGGGCTTTAAAACAAGCTGAAAGGAGAAGCTTTTACTTAATCCAAAAACTCAAATATGTGCTTTTAAAACACAAGACAGAAGCTGAGGCTCTGAAATAGAAGATGAATAATAAAAGTACTGAAGTCGTAAAGTGGCTTTATGTGAATGGAAATTCTGTATGGGAAACAAGCAAGAAGAACTAGAAATATCACTAAATAATGGAAAGTATGAGTGCAAGTGAAACCTTGTAAAATGATTCTCATAACCAGAATATCAGTACAGACAGGTTCAATTTATATAGAAGCGATACAATGGGAAGAGACAGAGGAGGGATGGTTTTGTATGTGAAAAACATCTCCAATGCCTGCAGACGACAATATGAAAATGGAGAATAGGGTAGTGAAATTCTTGGATAAAGACAAAAGGAATGAAAATCAAAGGGGAATCTACAGGAGGTAAGCACTATAGATCACCAAGACTGGAGGAAAGCAAGAATAATAATTCTTGGACCAAGTCTCAAGATACATGTAACCACAGGATACTCTCCCCATTGGAGAGTTTAATTTCCCAGATATTTACTGTGCAGCTAAAGCAAGATACAGGCTACATCAAAGAGACTGTTAAATTGTGTGGGAGACAGCTTCATAATCCTGACAGGAGAGATTCCAACCAGTTGAAAAGTCAACCTGGAAGTAATTCTTTGTCAGAGGCTTGAATTAATCATGTAGAAGCAACCAGTAAAGAAACTTAGAATGAGTTAACTACTATCTTCTCACCCAGAGGAAGGGATTCATAGCAAAGTATACATTTTGGGAAGCCATAGTTTGGGTAGGAATGTTAATTTAAAACTAAACCTCTTGCCTTCAAATCAGTGACAAAGCAACCATTGATTTTGTTCTTTGATGCTGGCTTCGTCTTCATCTTGAAGTCAGTTCCCATTAAGGTGAGAATTCACAGCCCACCTTAAATCCTGCACAAAGGGAAGGGATTCACCTATGAGACATTACAGAGACACTGTCTGAGACACCAAATCCAAGTGCCAGATCACACTGCCTAGTCAAGAGAGGGACATCTCCCCAGGGTGTTCCAATCCACCTAAAATCTGATTGCCCTCTGGATACAAATAAGCTGCTGTGTGAAACACCTTAGGCACCTACAGTTAGGGAGAATTAATCTCCTGTTCAATTCTCACACAGATGCTGTTATGCTCCCACTAAGAATATCTTATGTGAAGCAGTTTACTCTGACGGTATCCATATGGAGAGCGAATAGGAAATAGTTTCAGTGTGGCATACTGTATGCTACTTTTCCTAGCTGAAGCAGACTGATAGATGTATTAAAATTCATTTGTGAGAAAGCAAGCTGTGAAATCTCAAAGGACATAAGAAACAATTGTTTCTGGGGTCTACACGTAGCTATCAACCATTGACCAGAGGACGGTAGTCTGGACTATTTTTATACCATTTTTGCTTCTGAAGCTCGAAATTATGCTCTCAGGCACAAGGGCTGAGGCAGGACACTAGCATCTCTTGTTGAGCTCTTTCCATCCATTTTCTTGAGACAGGTTGCTTTCCTGCCTCCTTCCCAGTAAATTCACATATACATTTTTGCTCCACTTAAATTAATCTTCACTCAGTAAGAGTGAGCAGAATTGCATTGTACACTGCATTCCAGAGGAGATCCTTCTGATGCCCGACATAGTATCATTAATATTTTTCTATTTCTGCTTGGCATGTCTTACCTGGTACTTCATTCCCTTTTTAACAGCCCCGTCATTGCTAATGGCTTAGGCACATCTCTGTATTAGCCTGCAATGTGTGAGGTGCAATCATTTGCTCTGTCTAACCGAGTCTCCTTTTGCCAGCAGAAATCCTTGTTATTGTTTTCTAAGTGAAATACTTTTCACTTTGTAGTACTAAATTTTAAACAATTTCTAGTACTAATATTCTCCAGACCATTTGTATTTCTTGTACTCCTAGCTTTTGGGAGCATAGAGCCAGTTACACAGTGATGATGGAAACTCTCATGGTTTCTTGTAGCATGAAATCTGGGGCTAGCAGCAAAGCCCAGAACACAGAGAAAAGTCTTCAGGCTGTGTAAATCAACAAAGCTCCTTTGATTCAGTTTTCACAAGGATGTGGCTCCAAATCTCTAGCATGTGTTCAAAAAATGTAGTCCAGTTAATGTGGAAGAAAATCCAAGTGCTATTGTTATTTTGAAGGCTTAAGATTACTATTCATGAAACACACTGGGACAAGAGAAATCTCATGAAGAAAAAGTAAACCAAGAAAAAAAAAAAACAAATATGTAACATTTAAAATTAACCTGAAGATTTTTATCTTTATATGGAAAATAATTTTTCTACTGTAGATTTGAGATGTTAATAAGTTTTCCCTTATGCAGACTAACTTGAAAAGAATACAAATGTCATAACCTGGATTAAAATCATTCCTACTCTATTTGAGATATACATCTTGTAATCAAGAACATCCAGGTCCCCCTTTCACAGGCACCTCTATAGTCCCCAGGGGTTTTCCATACTGAAGTTAACTTATGCAGGTAGAAAATTTAGACAGAGTAAGCCTTGGAGGACCAACGTGCAGGGCAGGAATATATATACCTGAAAAAAATGGATGAACTAATTTTAAAACTGATTTTGCTGGGTACACGCTGTCTCTTAAGTACTGTCTGTTGCCTCTGCTGGGTTCTCAGAGCTCTCTGTGAGTTCAGAGTTGCAGCCTCTTACTGGATAATCACCAAGGCAGTTTGTGATAAGTATCACGCACAGTGATGGAAGCAGTTCAGAGTTTCTGAAAGTAAATAGGCTTCCATTAATTGGAAAGAGCAGTCTTTAATTACTTTTCTAGCCTGCACTAGCCTATTCTAATACATATCATAATTCAGAATACAGTATACTAACGTCTACAGAATTTTCATTGCAAAGGGTGAAGAGCTAACTCTTTTGGAGCCAAAAGTAGTTATACCATTGATTTTAACAAGGTCAAGAATTCACCACAGATAGATAAAGTTATTCCTGAGTAGCATTCAGTGCTATGCAAGCAAAAGCAAGTCACTTCTCCAAGCTCCTGTGGACTCTCCCACAGCTTGTTTTTATACTCAAATCTAGTAGCACAGGGACTGTCTCCCAGATTTGTTTGACCAGATTTAGGAGTGTGAGAAGAGCCGCACACAAAAGGTCTCAAGATGGTAAAAAGAAAAGCTAACAAAAATAACAAATCTACAAGATTTCTAAGCATTGGACGCATAAGAACATAACGCTCATCCTGGATCACGCAGCAATCTGCCCAGCCTGTGCCCAGTGATGGATAGTTGGGGAAGCAGCAGAGGTGGAGCTCCAGATTGGGCTTTGGCTCCAGTTTACCTGCCAAGATTCCCTCAGTCAGTTTTAAAGACCCTGTGAAGCAGAGTTTACTTCTGGAACATATGGTTTAACAAACACCTCTGGATTTCAATTAATAAGCCTATTTCTTTTTTTAACTCATTTTTACTTTTCAAGTCCACTATAGCCTACAGCCTATTCCCATTTTTTGCTTAGGCACTGCAAAAAAAATAAAATAAAATAAAAAAAGGAAGGTTTTGGTTTAACCCTAATGATTTCACTAGATTGTGAAAAACAAAGCCTAATCCTTGCTTAATCACATTTTCTGCAATATTAGTTATGTTACTGACTTCTGTCTTATCCTCAGAAGCTCTTTCCAATCCAGTGTATGGAAGGCATTCCTGCAGCTGGCAAAACACATCACATTTCTCTCTTTCAGTTACCTTTGTCTCTTTTGAGATAGGATAACCATAACTGCATGCAGTATTTAAGATACAGATATGTCATGAACATGCATAATAACATAATCATACTTTCTATTTTCCTTCTATTCTTTACCTAGTAATTTGTAAGGTTCCCTTTGAATTTCCTGAGCTGGTCCTTTCAAACAACTCTCCAAAATTATTTCAACGTCTGTGGGTACCTATACCATCCTGTCCATAAATATATAGACATGAACAGACAAGAATTTAGGGAAGATTCCTCCCTCTATATAACTATTTTGCAGTTACCATCATTTAATTTTGTTTGCCATCTTAAAACACAGTCACTCTGGATAATGTGATACTTCAGTCTAAGCTACTAAATGAATATTAGTCAAAAGTTAATTTTGGCAGATGAAACTTTTAATAATTTTCCTTTATAATAATTGATCCTATTATAACCAACTCAACTCCAAATTATTCAGGGGTCTGACAAGGTTGCAGAGTCTCACTGAAGTTTCCATTGAATATGAGAAGTAATATTGGTAGCACAATAGATCATACTGATGCAATCTTATAAAAGCAGACAGCATACAAGAAGATACAGTTAATGCTCCATGTGGCAATTACAGAATTTAGCTGTAGCACTTCGGTTGAATACTTGTACCATCTCCTAATTAAATGATTCCACTTCACAGGACAGCTGTATAGTCCTCTGATTGAGTAAATAAAGGATTGTATAAACTTCCATCACCTTAGCAAAGGTGGTTTTTTTTTCCTGTCTTTCTTTTCCTTTTGGTCCTTTTGCTTCTACACCTGTTATAAGGTAAGAAATATAAGAATGGAAAACAATTCTGAAAAATAAGTAACATAAGATGCAGTGGAATTCAGCATGCCTGTAGCACATACGTTTTCAAAAAAAAGCACCCCAAAATAAACTTAATTATATGCTAAATTTCTCCTGTTTCTGATTAAAGAAAGATTCCTTTATTTTCCAAAAAATAAAATTATGTCTATATATATATAATATCTAGGATAACTGAAGGAGAACATTCCCCTAGCACTAAGCCAAAGAGGGAATCACTTGGTAAGTAACAGCAGGAGCCTGATGCCATCCCTCCACACTGCTATCACCCAAAGAGCACCACACAGCTGCAGTTTTACAGAAGGACTTTTGAAGTTCTGTGACAATACAAAAAAAACCTCTGTTTTCAGCTTGTAGTCTCAAGACAGCAAGAGCTTTTCTGACATTTTCTGATATTAATAAATATTCTAAATTAACATATGAAATCATTATTTTTTAAAACACAATTATGATAATATACACATAAAATATGTGATCATGCTTTCATAGATTGAATGAGTACATAGGTGTTCTATAGGTCCTATATAAAAAAATAGGAAAATCATCTACTGTAGTGTCAGGGAATAAAGGAGTTCTGCCCATGATGCCCTGTTATTTAATAATTTTATATGGAACACATCAGATATATATTTCATGGAAAAGCATGAAGAGATCATAATTCTTCATTTATTTAGAAAATATCAACATATATGACATCCAAGTACTCTTAGTCTTACTTTTGCATGAGAAAAGAGTGAGCCAAACTCAGGTCTTCTGAAACATCACTGAATTGGATGATGGGTGAATTGCTGTAGCTTTTCCTATGCTTATGCCTCACATAAGATCACTGTTTACTGGCAATATCATTGTAAAATGTGCCTCATGTTCTATTTAGGATGCATCAGTAACTGCAACTTTTAGTGCATAGCCTGGGACTGGCTTTTGCAAATTTGTAAATTTACCTTGTAAATCTGGAGAACCCCAAAATTAGGTTCTCCTGCTCTGTTTACAGAGGAGAACTTGCACATGTGGTTTACAAAATGTTTCCCCAGAAGGAGAGCACTAAACATCTGAGTAATACGCGAGATTTACAAACTAAAGCCTACAAAAGTGGTTTTCCAAGAGTAGCAATGATTAACACAACCTGTCAGGGCTTTATTTATTAGTTGGGCTCTCTGCGCCAAATCCAACCACAGAGTTGGAGGCATGAGCATGCGTGTACACACGCGTGCACATGCACACACAACACACTTGTTGTTACAACATGCTATTATTTCCTTCCTTTCTTACAGAAAACATTGTAGAAGATTAACCATCTCTCCCTTTTCCTCCTAGTACACTGTGATTCTCCAAAGTCAGAATTCGTGTCATTCTGAAATTCAAACTGGAGAAGGTTTTCTTCATTCTGTGCAGATCAAAGACAAACAGGGGAAAAAAAAAAAAAAAAACAACAAAACCCACCCTCATAAAGAATGCAAGGGCCTCTTCATTTCTAAGTTATGCAGATGACCCCTCCACAAAAATAACAATCTCTAGGAACTTGGAAGAAGAAACTGTAGTCTCAGTTGCTTTGACCTAAATAAAGTGTCTGTGTAATTATCTTCAACATGGCTTGCCAAAACATCATTTTATACTGTTCAAATGCATATTCTAAGAGGGGATGGAAATTTGAGGGACAGGATGGCAAGCAAAGTACATTTTATTTCTCAGAACAATTAGAAAGATTATAATAATACAGCAAATACTGTGCATCCTGCCACTATGTGCCATCTTCCATCCCAAAGGATCTCAAAGGGACTTGTCACTAATTCCATTTTTCTCGTTCCAAAAAATAACATGTCAACCTTTAACTATTTTGTTCCATACAGTACAATACATAAATTTCCTACTTCCGTTTTCATCCTCGTGACACTGCCAGTGTGCATTTCTTTGTTGTTGTTGTTGTTTTTTTTTCCAGTGACTTGGGATTTCATACAGTCTTGATAAACAGGCTTCTTTGCTCAAATACAAGCCATTTTTTGCTCATAAATCATACCTTCCTTCTTCATTGCAGACATTTTTCAAACCTTTTACTTGAATACTGGAGATGGTTGGGCAATTTTAGTTATGCAATAAGAAAACTGATAAAATTTTCTTTTGAAAGGATTTGCATGGAAACAAAATCTCAGTGCAGAAAAATCTCAGTTCAGAAAACTGAGGAAAATAGAAGAGACAAATATGTTTTTATGAATATATTTTTTAATAAAACTGAACTTCTTATCAAAATATCTATTAAACAAAATATGCTATTTTAAACTGATCATTCATTACACTGGAAGACATGATTTACAGGATGATGTTCAATCCTATAACATCTTTCTTTTGTAATAGAAGTACAGATTGATTTGTGAGATACACACCCCAACAGCTGCCTGAAACAGAGGATATGTTAAAAAATAGGAGAAAAATGTTCAACATTCTGATACATTTTGCAGATTTTTAATAAAAACTTAAGTTCTATTTCCTCAAAATCTGGAAAAAAAAAAAAAAAAGAGAGAAGAAAGAAAAATCTCAGTCTTTCTCCTCATTATCTTAAGCTGACATTTCCTCATCCTGGCAAATTAAATTCAAGCGCCTTTAGAACTCAACTGTTTGTAACTTTGAGAGGGATTTTTATAGACAGAAAATTATTCCCTGACTTGGAGGCTGGCCAGGGCACTGCAGAGAACAGCATCTTGAGAAAAAAACAAGGTCTGGTCAAAACAAGGGATATGCTCATGCTATACTGTTTAATATAAAACCGCCCTCCTGGAAACAGACGAACTGTCAGACACAGTGACCATTCCAAACAAAGCAGTAAAGCATTTCATCATGAATGTTATCCCACACTGTGTAATTTCAGACAATAGACACTAGTTTGTTAGCAATGTTTGAACAATTTACTAGCACATGTGAAGGCTGGTCAAGTAGAGAAAGGAAAAAATTTCCTGCCCCATACAGAAAACCTCAATGAGAATACAAAATACAGAGAGATGATTGCTCCCACCCAAGACCTTATCAGGCTGATATCTAGATGA